>NC_139972.1:24471202-25071202 GCF_963993115.1 Abramis brama
AGTTAACTTTAATTTCATATTCATTAAATATTATTTTATAAATACACTACCATTCAGAAATGTGGGGTCAATAAGATTTATTTGAAAGAAATTAATACTTTTATTCAGCTAGGATGCATTAAATTGGTCAAAAGTGACAGTAAAAAATTATAATGTTACAAAAGATTTCTGTTTCAAAAAAATGCTGTTATTTTGCTGCTTTTTTAAAAATTATTCATCAAAGGATCTTATTCATAAAAAATATGTTTTTCACAAAAATATTTTTAACTGTTTTCAACATTGTTATTAATAAGAAATCTTTCTTAAGCAGCAAATCAGCATATTAGAATGATTTCTGAAGGATCATGTGACACTAAAGACTGGACTAATGATGCTGAAAATTCAGCTTTGGCATCACAGGAATAAATCACATTCTAAAATATATTAAAATTTAAACTATATATTTTTTTACAATATTTTTGATCAAATCAAACTTAAAAAAAAATCTTACTAACCCCAAACTTTTAAACGGTAGTATTTATTTATATTAATTTGATTTACCCCAAATTATAGAATACATTTCTTATGACCGCCACTCTACACAGTCAGTCCTTTAGCAGCAACCTGGTTTGCCATTCATTTTCATCCTCTACTTCCACCTTTTATCACCTTACCTTTGTATAAAGGTATACATTTCCTCTCTTTTGGTTTCCTTGCTCTTATAAACCTCTTAACCTTCACTTTTAAGCATTTAACTCTTTATTTTTTTGTGCACAATTCATCATCATAATCTTCAATATTGTTATTGTTTTATGTACATTTTGATAATACCTTCAATGAAATCATTTTTTTCATCAGTTTACCAATCTCAACTACAACACAGTTAATGTTACAGTTATTGTTAATCATCTCTATTACCCCCAAAACACTTAATATTGCAATTTCCTTAATGGTCTTTCAATTAAACTACATCTCCATCTCATTCCTCCACCCGTCCACTGTTATTCATTCATTTCAGACATCCGCTCCAAATCCAGGGGTATAACTCCCAGCAATTCAGCTGCCAGTCGGATAGCAAACCAGCCAGGACATTACCCAGGTATCCCAGGGCCTCCTCACCCTTTCCTGCCACTGCCAGACACCTTTTTCTTCCAGCCCATAATTAGCAGTCATTACTCATTTACTGTCATCACACCTTTTATTCTTGCCCCGATTCATTTGTCAGCCTCAGAAATATCAGTCTCTACTCTGATAATGGTGCATTGTAGTAACATTCTTTCTCTGTAATCTTGTTGTGATTACTGTAACCTTATAGACAAAACTGGGTTGTGGTGTTCCTTATATCCAAAATGTCCAATTTGAAATGATATTGTATTTTGGGGTATGGCCCCCTATTTATAGTGCATTTTCTACTCTCAGCTCCCAGCATGCACCACAGCAACAGCAACCCAATGATGTCAGAGGAGGCCACAAGAGGAGTAGCTGTAGAGAAATTTGACAGCGTGAAAAAGTGGAGCATTAACACGTACAAGGTAGAAAACCTACCGCATAAGTCTCTTATGCTCACCAAGGCTGCATTTTAGTAAAAATACAATAAAAGCAGCAGTATTGTATATTATTATTGCAATTTAAACTGTTTTTAATATATTTTTTAAATGTAATTTATTCTTGTGATGTCAAATCTGAATTTTCAGCATCATTACTCCAGGCTTCAGTGTCACATGATCCTTCAGAAATCATTCTAATATGATGAATTGGTGCTCATGAATGTATGTTGATAACAGCTATGCTGCTCAATATTTTTGAGGAAACTGTGATCTTTTATGAATAGAAAGTTCAAATGAACAGCATTTATTTGAATTAAAGATCTTTTGTAACATTATAAATGTTTTTACTGTCACTTTTTGATTTAATGTTTTTTTGCTAAATAAAATTATGTACAGGTATTTAGGATTTATGAAAATGTTAGGTAAAGCCATTATGGGATTCATTTGTATCTGCTTCTGTCCTCTCTTCATCAGTGCACAAAACAGATGTTTTCGGAGCGCTTCGGCCGCGGTACGAAGACGGTGGACATGGAGCTTGAGGCTCAGATCGATGTGCTTAGAGAGACTAAGCTGAAGTACGAGTGTATTCTGAGACTAGCACGTGATCTCACCAACCACTTCTACAACATGGTGCAGACTCAGCAGGCTCTTGGGGACACTTTCGCTGATCTTAGCCAGAAATCCCCTGAATTGCAGGTACTAATTATTTTTGTGTCCCCTGTTCTGGCTGCAGGTGTTGGGCCAATTTATATTTAGTTCCATATTACTACTAGTACTGAATCTTATCTTACCATAGTGTCTTATTTGCCCTAACTTAAACTTGATCCCTTGCAGGATGAGTTTGGCTATAATGCAGAGACACAAAGACTGCTATGCAAGAATGGAGAGACGCTCCTGGGTGCCATCAATTTCTTTGTGTCCAGCATTAATACGCTAGTCAACAAAACCATGGAGGACACGCTCATGACCATCAAGATGTATGAGAATGCAAGGTATCAAAAGTTTGATGTTAATGAGTTACATGTAACTTCATGAGTAAATGAGTGAAAGTATTATTAGCTGCTTAAAGGGATAGTTCATCCAAAAATTAAAATTAGCCTACCCCATAATTTACTGACCCTCAAGCCATCCTAGGTGTATATGACTTTCTTCTTTCAGCCAAACACAATCGGAGTTATATTAAAAAGATATTCTGGCTCTTCCAAGCTTTATAATGGGAGTGAATAGTAACTGAGATTTTGAAGCCCAAAAAAGTGCATCCATCCATCATAAAAGTAAGCCATACGGCTCCAGGGGGTTAATAAAGGCCTTCTGAAGTGAAGCGATGCGTTTTTGTAAGAAAAATATCCATATTTTTTTAATAAATCACTAATCACAAGCTTCTGGTAACGTTTACGTGCATTCACGAGTCGAGTTCCTGCGTATGACGTAGGATGTAGGAGTAGCGTAAGCTTAGGTGAGAGGAGACGCCCCTCGAAGTTTAAACAAATAGGGCTGGGCAACAAACTCAAGTTTCTCCGACATTTCTCTTTAAAAATTATTGTTTCTAATTCGTGACCGGTGATTTGTTTTGCTCTATCCTCTGCGCTTCCACATTTGTCAAGATGTCATGTGTTGGGTCAGAGTTCACTCTTCCACCTGAACTAGACTCACGTCCAGGCGTTACCAGAAGCCAGTGATTACAGTTTCTAAAGTTATAAATATGGATATTTTTCTTACAAAAACGCTTCAGAAGGCTTTTATATTAAACCCCTGGAGCCATGTTGATTACTTTTATGATGGATGGATGCGCTTTTTTGGGCTTCAAAATCTATTCTATTCTATTACTATTCACTCCCATTATAAAGTTTGGAAGAGCCAGGATATTTTTTTTAACATAACTCCGATTGTGTTTGGCTGAAAGAAGAAAGTAATATACACCTAGGATGGCTTGAGGGTGAGTAAATTATGGGATAATTTTTATTTTTGGGTGAACTAAACCTTTAAATAAGTTTTGATTCGGACTGCCAAAAAAGGTCAGCAAAATAAATGTATGATATATATAGATTCCTTAGACAAATTAATCACATGTATCAAAATTAGCTGAGAAACCCCCCCAAATGTAGATAAGTCAAAGACTTGTTGTCTGACAAGTATTGGTAAGGCATTACAAAAAGGGCAATTAGAAGTCAACGTGTTGCTTTATTTCCTCATCATTGAAAATAAGCATATTCCTAGATCCAGTCAAGTCCACAGGAATTCATTTTGTTCAGAATTTCATTCAGTTTATACTAGTGAATAAATATGTTTTCGTTTTAGACTGGAATTCGATGCCTATAGGACAGACCTGGAGGAGTTGAGCGCGGGTCCGCGGGACGCTGCAGCCATGATGCGCATTGAGATGGCTCAACAGCAGTACCAGATCCAGAAAGACAAATATGAACGACTGCGCAGTGATGTCACCATCAAACTCAAGTTCTTGGATGAGAATAAGGTACCATGTTGAAATCCCTGGTGTTCACGTGTTGTGTTTCATATGTCAGAGTTATTCCTGGCTTTTGTCATAGTTTCTTCAGATACCTGTATGTTGATTTCCAGGTAAAGGTGATGCACAAACAACTCCTACTGTTTCATAATGCTATCTCGGCATATTTCGCTGGAAATCAGCAGCAGCTGGAACAGACTCTCAGACAGTTCAACGTGAAGTTGAAGCCACCGGGTTCTGACAAGCCGTCGTGGCTTGAGGAACAGTAATCACTTTGTCAATGTAAAGAGACACTCAAACATGGAAACCTGAAAATAGATGGATGGGGATGTAAAGAGATGCATTATATGTGATTTGTATGAATGATTAAGACGAGAAGTGGATGTTTTTATTTTGCCAAACCCTGGAAAATGTTCCGTTTTATTTAAAGCCAGAAAAATCTTTCAATGAATATTGATTTGACTAACCGTGGTTATGCTTTACAGCTGCCGTGGTTATGCTTTACAGCTGCCTTAACTTACTTTTAGGTATAGCGTATGGGCTGTTCACTCTCTGTAAAAACATTCATAGTCATATTCACAAAACTGTCATACTCCCCTCCCAGGCCAGTTTATATATTTTGTTTTATCTTGATAGAATAGAGCTGAAAGGAATGAATGTTGTGCTTGTGCGTTTGTTTTTAATGTATTTGGGGGAGGATTACGTCAAGGAATAAGAAAGGAAAATTGCTCACGGTATGTGTCATAAGAAGGTTAATATATTTATATTATGTAAATTGTGAAGTCCCACATATGAAATTAAAACACATTTGAAGGCGATAGAATCTTATGAGTATGTATTGTGATGTTTATCGTGTCTTGCATGTGTGTCTTTTGTTTTTTTCTGCCACAAGCAGCAGGTTTCTGAGCAGTGTCTTCAAACTCTGCCGGCTGGCAGCAAACGCCACTGGTAGAGTCTGCTGCCGGCCAGGAAAGACTTAACCGCTTTTCCTGGATTGGATTGTTATTCCCTTGGCTCTTTACTCAAATAAGAGTAAAGGGCATGGTTTTGGTTTCACTGTGGTAATCAAATTGGATCAGGCATTTTTTCTTGGAAGAAATGGTGTGCTTTTGTATTTGTATGGGTTTGCTTTAACAATAATTTGTTACGTTTGCAAGTTGATTTTATCCGTGTTACACAATTTGAATATTGATTCAGCAACCATGCCTGCTATTTTATCTTCTTAAAATGCTCACAACCCATTTTTTGAGGGTCTGTTTCGACAGAGGTCTTTTCTAATAGACTAATATTGACTAGATTGTTAAAATCACTGTACATTTCCCCCACAAATGTGTGTAGTGATATTTACATTACCTGATTTTTAACTTGGTTTTAATCAAGTCAAAAATATTTAATATGACTGAATTGCTCAGGTTGTCTTCTGAAATTATATAAAAATGTCTCGTCACCCCAGTTAAAGCATTTGTTTTCGTTGTTTGCGTGTTAAATTAACACCTATTTTTTTAATTTACAATGCAATTTCTGCACTGTAAAAAGTGACCAGTTGACTTAAAGGGGGGGTACAATGGTGTTTCATGTATTCAGAGTTGTTTACAGTGTTAAAGAGATGGATTCTCATGCTAAACATGGCCAAAGTTTAAAAAAAATATTTTGGACGAATAACGGAGAATTTCTGTGCCGAAAATCTTACTTCCGGGTTGGTACAAGTTTCGGATGTTTTTTTTCGATCGTGGATCTAATGACGTAGACGAGAGTGGAACTCCTTATATGAGCATTTCTCTCGGAAAAGCGCGCCCGCGCACACGTCGACCAGAGGAGAGCGAGGCCGCGCACATCAACGCGCTTCAACAGGAAATCATCGGCAGCGCTGCATAGGATTTGTTCAAGAATGTCTCCAAAGTGTGTTTTTGGATGTGAGGGAAAGCTTACCGTGTTCAGCTTCCCAAAGAACCCAGCGTTACAGGAACAGTGGATGCAGTTTGTTTTTCCGGGGCAGCAACGGAGTGTAGCAAGTGCGGTTGTGTGTTCTGGTCATTTCAGTGACGAACGTTTTATTAACAAGGCCCAGGTCGACGCTGGATTTGCACATCGTTTGCTATTATAACGTGGAGCGGTCCCAGTGATAAAAGACCCCATTCATGTAAGTACAACTGGATTTCTGTCTTTTGCTGGAAATCAGCACATAGTGAATATATGTTGACTATAGCTCCGCCCACGGCACGCCTCCAGGAGCTCGGCTTTTTCCGGAGAGAATCGGAAAGCTGTATTTTTCTTTTATAAATATGATAAAACTAAAGACTTTTTGGAGATATGAAGGATGCACTACTACTCTATAGGTACTCAAGATTAACATGAGATTAGGTGAAACTGTGTATGTTATGTACTCTTTAAAAAAAGTGAGGAAATCCATTGCCTTACAATTATTAAGTAAATAAACTTAATGTGGAATTGTCAAGTTCACATAACTTAATTTTTCAATTATGCATGAAGTTTATTTACTTAATAATTTTAATGCAACGGATTTCCTCACTTTTTTAAGTTAAATCAACTGATCGCTTTTTACAGTGTGTGCAAATCATTAATATTTAATGAGGTAAACAGTGAGTCCTATTATGATTGGTTGTCTGTTGTTAAAAACTTAAAATTAGAACCTGATTGTTTTACACTAACTTTATGTAAAGACATTTACATTTTATGAGTCATTCATAGTCATATTCAGAAAATTGTTCCTTGTCCAGTGAGCACCTCCCAGGCCAGTTTATATTGATAGAAAAGAGCTCATGAAAGGAATGAATGTTGTGTTTGAGCGTTTGTTTTTAACGTAAAGTCGTTGCCTCTTGGCTCCATAATTCGGGTTAATCCATTATATTTTACCCATGGTCCATGGTGAAAGCGGTACTAAACCCTTTTAAAAATTATCAGTGTAAAACGGCCTTTATTCTGAGTTAAAGAAAACTAATACAAAACTAAAAGCTAAACCAAATTAAGTGGAAGCTTTAATTCTAACGGTAGTTGCTGTTATTGTTTGTTAGGCGAATCAATACCCATTCATGCGGTACTTCTATGAAATTTGAACAATCATAACACATGGATTACGTCTGAAACAAGCGCTGACGAGTTCTGGGCGTGAGTTACAGGTAAGAGAGCAGATTGCAACATCACACTTCCGCAGAGCGGGCATACAGTAACCAACAGTCCCGTGGGACAGAGTAGCCTACTATAGAGCATGCTTTTCTTTTTTGGAGTATATAGCCAAAGTAAATTCGGATATTGTCAGACAGTAATTTCTGTTGGTAGACGTCTGGCGACCTCTGGAACGAGTAAGTAAAATATTTTTTATAGGCCTACTACGTTGTTACCATGAGAAAACCATGGACATTAAAAATACCATAGATATCCAAGTTGTTTTCCCCACCACGGACAGTTATTGTAATACTCTACAATACCATTTAAGTACTATGATAAAACTGAGAGAAGAACATGCGAATATGGCATTACCTAGGGTACAAAACAACTGTTGTACAGTTTTTTTAAGATTCAAAAGTTTCTCAAGAAATTATGGTAGGCTTTATGGTAAACTAACTAAACTAGTTGTAGTACCATACAAATATGTAAATGTAATTTTGTTTACATGCATGTACCATGGTACTTCTGTGTAAATGTCTAGCAAATTTTGATTTTTGACAAATGTAGAGGTCATGTAAACCTATTAGATATTTTTCACTGTCCTGGTTTGGCTACTCACCAGTGCTTATCACCTACAGTTTCTCGGTTAACTTCCTTATTACACAAATCCTTCCTTTTTCAGTTAAATGACAGCAGATAGTAGACATACAAACATATGGTTTCCTTTTCTGTCCTTTCTTTAAAGGGATGATGCAGCAGTATCTTTCCAAGTGACAACCAAACCATGACACCACCACCGCCACCACCACCGCCTCCTCCTCCTCCTCCTCCTCCTCCTCCTCCTCCTCCTCCTCCACCCCCTGCCCTCTTCCCTAGTGGATGCCCGTTTTCCAGAGGGACGACACGGGCCTCTACAATGCGTAATTTTAATTGGGAGGCCATACCAAAGGACACTGTGATAGGCAAACATAACATATGGACGGCTGAGAAGAGCAGGGATTTCGAGTTGGACACCAAAGGTATGGAGGAGCTGTTCAGCCGCAATGACCAGAAGAAGGTCAAGGCCACAACTCGCAGCAGTGTACGCCAGTCCCTAAGCAAGGCCCCAGGACCTGAAATGGTGAGTTTAGGTGGGATGTGCTAGAAAAGACGTTTTGTGTCTGCAGGCTTACAGTAAATGGGTGTTTCCAGACTCATCTACTCCGAGAGATTTACATATGCTTTCATCATAGGGTAGGCTTTGTGACTGTCTCAGGTCAGGTGAGGTCAGGTCACAGGTCAGAAACACTGTAAAGATGACTTTGTTTGTTGTAACCTCACTAAATTTGTTATAGGCTAATCTGTTGATTTGGGGATCTTTGAATGTTTCTATTAGTCTGGGTTTCCCCATGCTGCCTTGCACGCAGCGCGATTTTATTCACGCTGCTAGGCAGCCTGGATACCATGGACCAGATTTTCCCCTCAAAAAGGGAACCAATCACAGAACGGGGAGGGAGCAGCAAGATGATGACGACGTCAATGCGACACACCAAAGCAGTTTGTTTATATCTATGGATCCAACATGGCATCAGACGCGAAGTTACCTTTCGATGCAGCTTTAGATAGTGTTCTAAGTAGTTTAGAACGCAAGTTTATTTCATCTTCTTCCTCGTCGAATTTCTGTTGCTCTACATACGTCATCTGGTATGATTGAAACGATTGGCTATGAGCTACGTGCAGGCGCATTTGATAGACATTCGTAGCGCCCAATAAACGGCTCTGGGCATTCGTAAACCATGCCTAAAATACGAGAAAATGAACGTGGTTCCCAGACCACGTCTCAATGAGAAAGAGGTCTGACGTTAGCCAGGCTATGTTTCTATAGTAATGATTACAGAGCTGAAGGTCATTTCAAGCATCTCATATTCTCATGCTGAATGCATGAGGTATCCTAATTGCTAGTTTTGCATAAACCGTTTCTTCATGGTCAGTTATCTTCCATGTAGTGTACTATCGTAGTATTTCTATCTATTTCTCTATGAAAGTGGTAACCTGCAGTTGTTACAGTACGGAGCTACTTTTAACCCTTACCTAACCCATTTATTTATTTATTTATGAGGAAAACAGCTTATAAATCAGACAGATTGCTGCTTTTTGAAAATGTAGGCTAATGCAGAAAGTTTTCTCTGAGGGTTGTGTTTAGGGGTTGGTTTAGGTTCAGGGGATATAATGTACAGTTTGTACAGTGTAAAAATCATTGTCTATGGAAAGTCCCCATAAAACATGGAAACCTAACATACGTACGTGTGTGTAAAAGAAAGTTATTTATTGTTATTTTTATATTACTAAATTAACCAGGTTTATGGCTAATGTGGACCAATTTACAATTTTTGTCATTATCGTTTCACTCTTTGGTAATTTAAGTTCTTTTCATAATAAATTCTAGGTTATGTTATGACATTTAGTCAGAAAACATGTTTAAAAACTGGCTTTACTTCTGCAAAGTCACATGATACTGAACTAATCAATAACTAATACTAATGTCAGATAGATAAGTGGAAAAGAAAAGTTTACCAAAAGGGAATTCAAATGACAGTATGATTTTAAAATGACTGCTGTTTTCTAGTAACAACTTTTTTTTTCTTTTTTTTTTTACATTTTTCATTGTTGTAATCTTGATTTGTCGTGCTGTGGCCCAGAGTCAAAAACAAAAAAACATCCTAGCGCTGTAACTAGATTTGAAGTAACTTTCTCTTTCAAGTAATGCTTACAGTCATTCATAAGACAATACTGTGGCATTTATGGATGCCACTTGACTATGTTTGTCGTTTGATCTGAACCCTTTTCAAAGGTGGAGGGATTTCGCCTTTTCTGTAAGTGTTTACATAAGGTGGACTCCACCAATATTGAATAGCGAACATTTCAAAAACACTGTGATGCAGAACATCTAATTTTACAACTGCTGAATCACATCATCGCAATGTTCCGTTGATTATTTTTAATGCAAGAAATTAATAGGCAGGGTTGTTGGTGTTCTTAAATCATCATCAGTTTTTCATAGTTCAAAACTGATTAAACACATCAGGGTGGAGTAACTACCTGATACAATCTGTTTACATTTATGTTTGTTAATGGTGTAATATACATAATAAGCAATCAGTCTAACAACTGTCTTTGTCAAGCCATGTCCATATAATTGGCTTTTTTCCCTTGCCAGGTGTCCATTCTCAACTCCAAGAAGAACATGAACATTGGTATCTTCCTCAAGCAGTTCAGAAGGTGAGTGTACCACAAGGGAGTATATTAAGAAAAGCTCTCCATTTCGTCAGCAGATCTTAGGGTGGAAACGCTTAGTAGTCAAATGATACATTGCTCACATGTCTCTGCAAGCCAAATGAATTTTCCCTGACAACATCAGTCCAGGCATATCTTTTCTACCGGAGTACAAACATGGAGATAAGATGAGCTTTGCAGCAGTTCCCTTAATCATGCAGTATTTCTCCTCAGATATTGATTAGTTGATTGTGACAGTTTAACTTTGACATGTTAATGAACACATCAAATCTATAGTGCTACAGCTAGAGCTTGTGATACCAGTTTGGTGTGCTTGGTTATCTTGAGAAAAAAAAAAAAAAAAAGCAAGATGGGGCTTGTCTATCCTAGGTATTTTTTATGCTTGGCCAAGAAGAGGAGATTAAGAGTGTATGGCAACCAGAACAAGGTGAAGTATGACTCACAGTGTGGAAGTACATGTGTTGAACACTTCCTCTATACCGTTCTTACAGATGGACCGCTTGATGTGTCGTTTGTTTTGGAGAATGTCAAATTGAGTTTTACAATGTAATCAGTCTATTTAAAGGTGAAGTGTGTCTGTGCTATTAGCAGTGAAAGTATTAATTGTTTTCAAACTAGTTTCTCGAACATTCCCCCAGCTGTCATTGGTTGGACAAACAGGTAGTCCCACCACCAAACTCACGCCATTGGTTGAGTCATTGTTGCTGTGTTCGGCTGCTCAAACAAACAGAGCAATGTTGACACACCACAGAAAATTAACCTTCAAATATCTTATAGCTGTCACGCACATTAAACTGGCATAGGAGACGGTAAGGGATAGTTCACGCAAAAAAAATTATTCTGTCCTAATTTACTCACCCTCATGTTGTTGCAAACCTGTATGACCAAACAGTTTTGGTTCCCATTGAGATCCATTACATTTTTTTGACCATACAATGGAAGTCAATGAGAACCGAACTGATTGGTATATATCATCTTTTGTGTGAAGAAAGGAAGTCATACAGGGTTGAAACAACACAAAGGTGAGTAAATGATGACCGGATTTCCCCCAAAATAAAATCAAAAGCTGATGCATATAAAACCATTTATTTTATTGATTTATTTTTTTGCTTTTTCCTTCATAAGTTCATAAGGAAGCCTGGGGATTACTATATCATATTGGTAGAGCCCCACTTCCAGTGAATCTTTGGGAAATCTGAGATTTTGTAACTCCTCAAATAGTCTGTGGTCCTGATCTATAATTTTACCACATCTTGCTCTAACTTTCTCCTCAGGCCAGTGAGTGAAATGATTGACGACATTATCAGCGGCAGAGGAGAAAGATTTGGTACTGGGAAACTGAAGGAGTTGTGCAAACTACTGCCAGAGGATGGAGAGGTGGGTGTAAAATCTAATTAGAGCCTCAGTTACACTCATTGAGCAATTCCAAAAAGTGGAATTTTTGTACTGTAGACCAGAATAAGAATATTTTATGTAGCACTTTCATTTGAAACGCAAACCTAAAAGCTTGTTGCTATGCATTATGTTTCTTCTTTCATTAGGTGCGTCAGCTCCTTGATTTTAAAGGAGACTATGCAACTTTATCTGAACCAGATCGGTTCATGGTACAACTTGTAAAAGTTCCTTGGTGAGTATATACAGCCACACAAAGACAAATACACACTTAACACGATTGTACACAGAGCTCTTTCGATACAGTAATTTTTGGATATGCCATCCAGATTATTTTTATTTGTTTGCTCTTCCTCTAGCTATGAGGAACGGTTGAACGGTTTAGTACTCAAAGAGGAATTCTCCCATTTTGTGGATGAGGTGAATCACTCTATTGCAGTCATGACCTCTGCTGGACAAGGTAAGATTGTAGATTACAACAAATTACTACCTATTGTAAAGTACTACCATAAACATGTCTTCCGTATTTTGAAGCAAAAAAAAAAATAATAATAATAAAAAAAAATATATATATATATGTATGTATGTATGTATATATGTATCATTATTTTGTTAATAGACAGTTCAGACGCTTCAAATAAAATATATTTATATTATAAGAGCTAGTCATGGTTACTAATTATTATTTATTTTAAATTAAAAATATAAATAGTTTAAATCAACTTTAAAAATACTCTTATAGTATATGATCCTCATAGTTCCTTAAAGCATGACTAACTGTATGGGTTTGATTCCCAGGAAACTTGAGTTGCTTTGTTTATTAGTGCAATTACAAGGATGTGACTAGGTTTGATTTGTTTTATTTCACCTAACCCATGTATGAAATTTTTTCCAGAGCTGTTGGAATGTGCGGATCTACATTCAGTCATTCGACTAGTCTTGGAAACAGGGAACTACATGAACTCTGTGAGTATAATCATACCACTGTATTTTGTTACGATTGTTGAAAATGATTAAAGTTGGTTAACCTCAGCACTGCACATTTGTGTGTTTACACTGTCATGAGATCCTAATCGTTCTGCCCCCACTTCCACCAGGGAGGGTACGCCGGCAGCGCGGTGGGATTCCGGATAACGTCTCTTCTCAAACTAGCGGATACCAAAGCCAACAAGCCTGGAATGAACCTCATGCACTATGTTGTGATGGTAGCAATGATGTTTAATATTATACTGTGGTGCCAGAGCCACATAAGACACACAGCTTTATTTCCATGTTAATTCTTTTCTCATGTGTCTGTTACCACAGCAAGCCCAGAAGATAGATGCATCGCTGCTGAATTTCCCAGAGAAACTACAGAACATTGGAGATGCAGCAAGGTAGGCCACACATCGCTGTTTGAAAAATTGCACTTCCCTATAATTATTTTATCTGATTAATTTAATATAAAAATGCACACAGACACACTACAAAAATCTGTTAAAAAAACAGTGATATTTTGTACTTATTAATCATTTGAATTAGCTTTTTTTTTTTCATTTTAATTTGAGTAATTTTGTTGTGTCTTTCTCATTTTTATGTTTATTTTAAATATTTCTGTTTAGCTTTAATTTATTTTTATTTTATTTTAGTACTTTAACTAACTTACAGTAAGTTGCCAAAGCAACATTTCTAATTAGTCATTTGAGTTAAGAATTTTTTTTTAAAATACTTGTAGTTTTAGTTAATTATACCGATTTTAACAATACAATGTGTTATATGTGATTCTCGGTACTGTTATATGGAATTCTAGTACTTAAATATTGTGAGTCTTGTATCTTAATTTATTGAGGTTAGAATCTCAACTCTTAATCTCAACTCTAGAATCTTAATCTCTGTAAAGGTTCAGGTAAAGTGCTCAGTACTAAATTGCACTGAAAATGCAAAAGAAGAGTGAAATATATTGTCTGTCTTCATCAATACAGGATTCATAAACAGGAAATTGAGTCTGATTTCCAAAAGGAAATGAGCAAAGTCCAGGTGTCGAAGCAGAATGCTAGTAAACATCCAGATCTGGAAGAACAGATGAGGGATTTTCTGCTGGTGAGGCATTTTATATTTCTCACAATTCCTTAGTTAGAACCTATTTAGTTTATCTCTGAATGTGAGTGTAACCAGGTTAAATGTTGTGGGAAGAAGGAGGCGGGAACCGGCGAACATTCAAACACATTTTAATGATACAAATAAAATCTCTCGATCTCCACTGTCGTCGCTCCCCCTTTATGCTTCCGCTCCTCCGTGAGAGATACAAGACCGGTGCGTCGTGCCGCTCTCTCACGGCCCTCGGCCTCGTCCCGCTCGCCACAGTGAGCATGCAATTTTTTTTGTTCAAAGTCTTTTGGTGTGGTAACATGCTATTGAGCCTATTGACTACTGAAGTACTGACATCCACATAAACAGCGCATTTCCCTGATTGCATGAAATGTTAATGTGTTAAATAAGAAGCATCACATCAGAACAGCAGCTTCTTCCATTAATCTTTTCTTCTTTTTTAGAATGCAGAAACCAGGTTAAATGAGACCGAGACAGCCTTCAAGACCCTTTCTGCTGTGAGTGATTCGGTAGCAGAGTATTTCTGTGAGGACCCCACTCAGTTCAAACTAGAGGATTGTTGCTCCATTTTCTACTCTTTCTGTGAGAAGTTCAAACGAGCAGTTCAGGTAACTCTAACCATACATTGTAGGTGCTCTAGTCTAAGAAGCAGTCTTAGCCAGGTTTTTTTTTTTACACCTAAAGAAATCAATAGGACTTCTGCAAAACATGTTTGAAATGATGCACAGTGGGGTCCAAAAGTCTGAGACCACGTTGAAAATCCAGTTTAAACCTGGAAATGTTTTAGAAAATAAAAATCATCTAAGAAACTTTTAGAAATGCAACACACTACTGTTCAAAAGTTTGGGATCACTAATTCCTTTTCAAAGAAAAAATTCTAATAATCATTCTAAAAATAACACTAATTTGGTGCTCATGAAACATTTATTATTAATATTATCAGTGTTGAAAACAGTTGTACTGGTTTATATTCTTTTAAAGAAATTGGTACATTTATTCAGCAAGGACGCATTAAATTGATTAAAAGTGACAGTTAAGATTTCTGTCTGTAATGAATGCTGTCCTTTCTTTTTTTTATCAAATAATCTTTAAAAAATTATCACAGTTCAATATTAAGCAGCACAACTGTTTTCAACATTGATAGTAATGATAATAAGTGTTTCTTGAGCATCAAATCAGAATGATTTCTGAAGGTTCATGTGACACTGAAGACTAAAGTAATGATGCAGATGCATCACAGAAATAACGGACATTTTAAAAGTTAAATTGTTATAATATTTTATGGTTTTACTGTTTTTGCTGTACTTTTTGATTAAATAAATTCAGCCTCTGTGAGCATAAGAGACTTTTTTCAAAAACATTGAAAAGTCTTACAGATCCAAAACTTTTGAATGGTAGTGTATTTACCTGTTATGCTGCATCCACAGCAATGTGTGTAAGTATAAGAATCAGGGTCACTCATTTTGGCAAACAAATAATAAAAATGATGAGCATAAAAAAATAATAATAATAATAAACATTATATATATATATATATACATATACATGTAACCTCTTCAAATGAGATAATAATAAACTATATACTGTATATATATATATATATATATATATATGTATATATATATGTGTGTGTGTGTGTGTATGTGTGTGTGTGTGTGTATATAAATAAATATTAAATATTGTTTACCTATTTAATTATTGTTACCCAATTTGATTTTTATTTATTTTTTTGGTTTAGATTATTTTTTTAACATTGTTTAAATATTGTGAATTAAATTAAATGTAAAAATATCGTTTATCCTCCTTGACCAGATAAAATAAAGAAAACTTCTTGTATCACTTCTCTATCATCTTTCTGCCATAGGAGAACCTTGAACGAGACAAGTTGGATGTGAGGCGCAGGCTGCGAGAGCGCACTCAGATTGCTGCTAAGCGACGCTCCACCGCCACCTGCTCATCACGAGACAAAGACATTGAAGGAGATGCTCTGGAGTCCATCCTACAGAGGTTCAACAGTCGGCAATCCCGCCGTAGAGCTGGGACCGGTTCGCCCACGCTGGGGAATCTGATTGAGACCCCCTTGAAGAAGAACCACCCCATTGACAACAAAGAGGTTAAGAGGGACAGCTGGATCAAAAGTGTCACGCAATCCTCCTTGATCAAGGAGAGCTTTGATAAGAAAGAGACGCCCAATCACCCAGAGGTTATAATCTCAAGCCCCGTGCAGGAAAGTGCCGGTACCAATTCCTCATCAGATCAACGAGTCTCCGTATCCTCGGAGCAGAAGGAGGAAGATGCCCAGTCCGAGAAGGAAGTGCAGAATATGAGAGAGGTATCACGGAAAGTTCTACAATATCAGTCCAGTCGAAGTAGTATTTCATCCGGCGAGGCCCTGTCGCCGATCCTGTCTCCCAGGCAGACGTTCTTCCAGGAGGACAGAAGACAGCTGCTGATCATGGCCATAGAAGAAAACGCTTCTAAATCCAGCCCTCTGCTGCAGAACAGCCAGATCATCAATCGCCGGCACACAATCGCACTTCCTGAGGCCAAATGTGGAAGTACCAGCCAAGAGGTCCTGTTTGTGCCCTGTGATGTGGATGCATCTCCGACTCCCTCTATAGGTGTTATTGGAAAAGGGAAATCTGTGGATTGTAATATGCTCACCGTACAACGAAACTCTTTAAAGATTGTTAAAGATTCTGAAGCAAAGCCTCTTAATTCTCTAGAAGAATCACAATCAGTTAACTTATCACAGTCGCAATCAGCCGAGCCAGAAGCAAAGACCGAAGAGACGGTGCCTAGCTTGCCATTTGGTACTGGCAAAAGAAACAGCCTAACAACATCACTTAAAAGCGCTAAAGAGGGCTTCAGCTTTATGTCTTTATTTAAGCGCTGGCGTGAAAAAGACAAATCAAAAGAGCTTGATTCTGACAGTGTGGACCCGTGATATTAAAAAAAAAACCCATTGCTGTCTATTTATTCAGACTTTCATGCTGAGTGTCATGCTGCATTTATGGAAAACAAGCTTGGTGCTTTGTCAATGTTTGCTTGTTAAAACAGTGAATGGACATTTATTTCCACGCCTTCTATAAATAACGCACATGCAATGGCATCCAAAAAACACAATGAATTTAAATATAGTGTTGAGATCAGTGGAAATTAAGATTAGTTTATCTGCAGTGCTCTTTTATGTAACACAAGGGGGCAGTACATATGGCATTACATTTCCATGGCGGTTTCTGTATCTGCAAAAATGAACCAGGCACAATTATGCATGACTCTGACTATGAGTAATTATTCTCTTAGTTTAGTTTATATACTGACCAATCAAAATACAAGTAAGTTGGTAAATGTGGTTGTAATGCACCACATAAAATCGAGAAGAGAGTTCATGTAATTTGTGGTTTTCAGAGCTCCAGATATTAAAGAAGGCCTTTTATTTGAGTCGTTCCAGAGCACAAGATGATAAAACCTCTGCTTTTGATTCTCAATATGAGATTGCGAGAAAATTTAGAGACCATGTTCCAGTTAGGAGTTGCTCACACACTAAGATGCTCAAGTGCATTTTTATATGATGCTGTTTGTCCTGTTTTCAGGCAAGATATATTTATCATTTTTTATGTTATGTAGTTATTACTCTTGACCTCAACAACATCTCCTGTGCTACTTGATGCAGGCATATATGGTATTTCATGTTTTTTTGTCCACTGAGCTTCTGGAGTAAAGAGGAACAAGAAGAAGCTTTATCCTTGATAAAGACATTGAAGTGTTTGGGTGATTGTGTGAGTGAATCATCCTCATCAGTCTCACAGAACTGAGAATAGAGGGTCAAGCACTGATTGAATGTCACAACATGCTATGGTTATAGTCCAGTTCATCCTGAAAATGGCTTATTAGATTTTGTTGGTCAGGTTTTGTGGATAATAAGTGTGATTTCATGCTGTTACAGTGCATGTCTAAATGCTGTTTATCACAGACACTTACCATGAATTGTTTAGAGATGTATTTCATTTCTTTGAATATATTATAATAAACAGTTTATAAATGTAATGACAGAAATGATAGGTCTATTTCAGTATAACAAACAAACAAATGTATTAAATTATTATTATTATATGAAACTGAATTATAATTAATCATTATTTAATATATTGGTTGGAAGTACAATATAAAATCAATAATGCTCATTTTCGTCACACTTTAAATTATATAAAAATGTCTTTTTTGCAGAGCACACTATATGATGCACATGATAGGCAAATGTGTAATAATGTTCAGTCTGTCTTAATGTAGCGTTTGCTGACGTGGCTCGGGAGACAGTCTGCTTCTGCCATCTGGCTGTCTTAGGCTGGATGCAGTCTCCATAGCAACCACCACCTTCATAATGAAAGCCCAAGAACACAGTCTTACCTCCCCCACCCCACTGTAAACAAAGCCCAACCCTTGCACTGTGTAGCCTCGTATCCCCACCCCAAACTGACGTACTTTCACTCGTATCACCTAAGGTCACGGATTGACTGAACTATTGTGCCTTTTAATAAAACACTTTTCTGCAGAACTGAGTTTAAGGAAAAAAGAGCACCAGATGTTTTCCCTTTTAAATATGTCTTCTAGGCCGGGTGTGTCCCAAGATGTTTCCTCCCCTTCGGAGTTAATTGTTGTAATATGACTGCCATTCATTATTGTAGGCTATATATATATATATATATATATATATATATATATATATATATATATATATATATATATATAGGCTATATATAGCCTACAAAAATGTATGTATATATATATATAGCCTACAAAATATATATGTATAGATATACTTTTTTAAGCAGGGGGAAAATTAATTGTTGTCTTTATATAGTTTGATAAAAGTGAAGCAATTACAGGACTGAAAAATGATCTACTTTGTCATTTGTGGGGAAACGAATATAATGCTTAAAGTCTCTTTTTGGATTTTGGACACCCTTTACTACCTTTGATTTATAGACACGCAAATTTGATTTTATTCTTTTTTTATTTGTTTGTTTGTTTGTTTTTCAATGATAACACAAACAGACACTTGTCGACACATATGGGCAAGTAACGTTAACGTGATTCAAATCAGTTAACGAACCTAAACAAATCTTTTCAGTCAAAATATTCAAAAGATTCGAATCACTGGGTTGAACCAAAAGCCCCACCACCAGTGAATCACCCCTTTTCAGATATGATTTTTTAAATAATTACATATTCCAAAATACTAACTCTTATTGGCTATCATAGCTCCTCCCATTCCAATGCTGGCCAATTAGCGAACATCTTTTGCATTCGCACACGCCCACAATCTCAGTTCACTGTCCCCTCCTTACCGACTCCCATTCGGAGGAAAGGACTGCAGTTTTTCCTAAAAATCGTAATAAACGGATTATTTATCGGACATTGACAATGAAAAACGCTTTCTCCCGTTATTCATGCTGATTCTTCTCTAAATCCGGTCCAAATTTCACGTGAGTGTACTAGTTTCTTACCGTCGCCTCTTCCCAAATTAGACTCGTTTTGTCATTGCGGTGAATGCGTTGATACATGCTGAATAATTCATTGACATACTGGAGTGGAGACACGCATCTCTTTGGCGTGACTGCTGAAATCAGCCCGTTCTTTGTAAATGTTAAGTGTTTCAACGTCCACCATCTCCGAGGATTGTGAGGAAGTCTTAAAATATCTGCAGGATGTAGATTACCCTTTATGTCATGGGGCTGTGCTTTAGGTCAACGAGTTGTACAGTAATTGATTTCATATTCCATTGTTTTGTGCATGTAGAATCCCATCACATATCATTATCACTTTGTATAGCTATTAGTGTCCTTAGGCTGTGATCATCCCTGTATATAGACATGTTGTCTCTCAAGGAAGTACATCTTTTTTTAAAGTTTATAAAGGCCTTCTGATGAATCATCCAAATTAGGTGCTGCATATGATTTGTGTGGTGCATAATAAATCACACTGCATGTTTTTAGTAGAGATTGACAATATAGTTTTTTCTATGACTAATTATGATTATTTTAATGTTTTAAGTGCCCCAAAACAATTGTAAAACTGAAACTTGTTTTTATTTATTATTCTTACACAATGGGAACTAAATAATTACTGGACAACAATAAAAACACATTATGCATTTTGCTTATTTTATTTGTAGTCATAATAATAAGAATATTGTTGACACAAGTCCATTATGACAAAGTTGAATGTTTCCGCAAGGAAAATTGGAACATAATTTTTCCATTTGGTGTAACCTATTCTAGTCTTTAGTACAGTTTACTACAAATGCTACTGAGAAATCAGGTGAAGTCTTACTGTACGTAAATGGCCCTTGTCTCTGCAGCATTTGTGTTCCCGCAACAGTGTCTTAATGGCTTTAGTTTTGTGTATTGTTTTTTTCATACACAATTGCTCATGCATGACATGAATTTCAGAGAAATTCAGAGAATTGGGCAAAATTTAAGCCCTTTTAGTGTCCCATACATCAGTTAATTTACTATATTTGCAGTTTATTAATATGAGTTAAAGACATGTTTAGACATATATTTCTTTGGTCTGAAAGAAGTTCAAGACACAATTGGGTTTGTTTTAAAATGGACAGGTTTGTTGGTGACAAAGGCAGTATAATTATGCTGCACAGGTTGCTAGTATGTTCTGTTAATGCATGTAGCAATTAAAATGATATTTAATGCTTTCTCTAGTCAATCACATTGATTTGTAGTCCATATACTGAAAGACTTGTTGTTCACTACACAGTCGTCTGACAAGTGCGGCAATAAATGGATATGCCTCAATGATATACAAAATTATGAGAGGAAATGGCAAATTGAAACACATTGATTCCAGATTCACAAATATAATAAGATCAGATACCTTAAAGTAGTAGAGTTAGAAAGTGTGATTCCAGCTTGCAAGGAGCCACTAGTTTAATGTTAAACTACATGGAGTCGAGACTTCCAAAACCCTGACATTACACTTGTTTGTTGTCCCCTCATTTGCAACCAGAAACAACTACTGTATATAAAGTGGGATTCTGATAAAATGAAGTAGAAACAGTAGTCTTGAGGAAGTTTTGCCAGCCCGTCTGCTCAATATAACAGCTGTTGCCTGCTTTGGCACAGTTAATGCTCAGCTGTTCCTGTCTTTATCAGTTTGAGAAGAAGGATGAAAGTGTAGTCTTTACATTAGCATTTTTACCCAGATACAGATAATGCATTATCTATCTGCATTTTCACTGACATGTAGAAATGATTTCCTGCAGTGCCATCATGAGAATCTGCTTTCTGAGTAGGATGTTAATGCACATTCAGTGACCTTTCGTTGTTTGCTTTATAAATGCTGGCGAATCCTGAGCCAGTTGGATAGTGAGATGCTACACTATAACTAGACTTAGTTAAACCCCATATGTGATGAAGATAACATGTTACTGCCATTGATCGTTATAATTGCAACAAAATAAAATGCACCATCGATGTTTAACAGACCAGCATAGCTGTGGAGAAGCTTGTCATGTCATGTTTAGTGTCTGTACAGGTTTAGGGTTTGGTGTTGGCCTTGCTTTTGCTGGACAGATGCTGTCAGGTTGATGTTAAGCAAAGCAAACAGACAGACAGCAGCCCGTTCCAGGTGAATCAATGTGCAGGAATCATGTCTTCGTGTGAGTGACAGTTTACTCTGCATTCTGCCATCGAGTTGACAGGGGGCTGGGCGGCGCCTGGTGGTCTGGAATATTTTGACCTTGCAGAAATGTGCAGTTTGTGTATTACTCTCTCTGTGTGTGTGTGTGTGTGTGTGTGTGTGTGTGTGTGTGTGTGCAGAATTTAACTTGTTACACAGATACACACACAAGTGCACTCATGCATCACAATGAATCCAATCATGCTGACTAGATTTGTCTAGGTAGTGTGAGATTGATTTTATTGGATATGTCTCTCTTCTTCTTTCTTTTCTCTTTCTTTGTTTCTCTACCTTCATCTTACCATATACAGTCAAAGTAAACAGACATTTAAAGACTTTTTTGGCAAAATAAAATAGTTTTCAAATTGACTGGTATTCGTGTAATATCTGATCTGACTGATTTTTCCTTAGTTTCATTTCTATTTTTGGTCTGAATAAGAACTAAATAATCATTGGACAACAAAACTATATGTTAAAAAAATGTAATATATTTTCACTATGCATGACTTTAATATTTATGTGCATTTAATTTGTGATCTGAATAGTTGCAAATTTGTTTTGACCTACTGTTTACATATTAATGCTATGCAATTCTCACTTAAGAACTGTTATGTTAACAAAGTACTAATTTGTTCAAATAATACGTTCTATTCTTTTACTCGCAAAGACTGTTTAAAAAAAAAAGTGCATAAGAAATTTAGTTGAAAAGTGTAAATATCAGTAAAAATAATATAAATTATAATGATATATTTGCTGCTGGTGCACAGTAACACAAGTTTACATAGTGTGACTAATGACTGCTTTGGAAAATGTGGCTTAACTTGTTCTGCAGCAATTTGCCTTCGCCTCAGCATCTTAGCTATGTCATAAAGACAAATGGCTTCATTTTAATCCTTCTGTTACTGTGTACTAATGAGTCAATGTGGCGTTGAATAATCCTTGGGTAAATGATATGGGGTAACTGATAGGAAGTAATGGACAGATTCATTCATCTGGTTTTAAAGACACATGGAGCTGAGTGGCACAGCAGACAAGGCTTTCATTAGGCTGAACAGTCAGGAGCCAAGCATCTCTCAATGGACAGCCATGTCCTCAGGCCTCATGCACTGTTTGGTTATTCAGGATCAGCTGTGATAAGACATTCATGAACTGTCTCTTTTGTGATGAGATCCACTCTTGGTTGTGTGTGGATAGAGATCATAATTGATGATATCAACCTCCTCTGTTTTCCCTATGGTCAATGACTGTTAGTTCATCTGATGGTGAAACCAAAAGAGCTGCATGATGTGCTGACACATCATCATTGTCAGAAAAAGCCACTCAGTGTTTATGCGACACTGATTAGAAATGGATTGTGTTACCTCTTTTTTTTCAATAGGCCTACTCTTAGTTTAGTCACTATTTACTCATGTCACATGTCATGACAACAATATAGTTTTGAAGAATCTTCACACAGCTTTTTTGCATACATGACAGCTCATATTGGGTGTCTTTCAGTCCCGCCCCAAAAACACCATTAAAGTATTTTAACTGAATCGGTGAGTCGGTGAGTTGAACTCAAACTGGATTATTCATATTTGTGAATTAATCATTTATTTGAATTGGTTCTTTTCATTGAACTGTTGATTCAGATCACAAATCACTCAGACTGAACGATTCATTGATGAATCAGACTGGGATGCGTTTTTCAGAAGAATTGTAAACTTAAGTAGATCGTAAATACCATTTGGTGCCAATATTTTCAATTATCTTCTTGCAGCCCTGGTCTGGTTCTTGAACTCACTGACTCTTTTTTCAGTCCAATTTGTGAACTGGATCAACAATCAGAATGATTGATTTTCAAATGGAACTTAAGCAGTTCTTGTGTTCAACTCGATGCAACTCTTGAGTTATCATCTGGCTTTAGAGGACTTGAAATATAGTCATGTGGACTGATTTTGCCCTTTTTTAAGCTTGACAGACAGGGACACTGTGAACTGTTGTGTAAGGAAGCTGTGAAAAGATTCTTTAAACATCCTCCATGAGGACATCAAATCTGTTCAACTGTTCAGCTGTCCCTTTTAAAAGCATTGGAATTACACACTCGAATGTTAAAAAACTGGGCCATGAACTTTGATCTTACAGATTTATACAGAGAGAACAATAAAACTATGCAAGATCATTGCTCATAGTCCAACTGTGAAATATATCTATCATGCAATACAAATCCATAGTCAGTGTCTGCAAGCCATGTTAAAAGATGTTTGAATTTGTTCATTATTCATGGATGTACAAACAGTGTAAGGAAGTAACAGGAAGTAACTATCCGGCCCACGTCTGCAGTTCAAACCAGACATATAAGGATAAAGAACCACGGATGCATCACTTCTGTTAGTGCTCTGTGACTCATGGCATCCCCCCAGACTCAACACTGTAAATGCCGCTTACGCAATGCTCAGCATGCAAAGTTAACCCAGTTATATGGAATAAATCCATGTAACTGCTTCCTTTTGGGTCTTTAGACATCATAGGTTTCTTAAAAGTCTGAACACATGGATATCTGTCCTGAAAGCACACTCTTACGACCTGGTGTTGAGGATCTTTTGTAATTGTTTTCTGCAGTCCTGCGGTAAATTGCTTATTGCCTGCTGCGTGCAATATCCTTCAATTAGACACAGGTAATGGAAAGAGTCACATGCTGTCTTGCCGAGCGGCTTCGCTAATGTTGACTAATTGCCAGAAAGTGAAATTTATGGAAATGATGGACTATCTATTCGGCTCTATTGTCCTAAACGGGCTCTACTGTCCTCTATTATTTAGGTGGCGGTTTCTGTCCCAGGCAGATTAGACCCAGACGTTTTTTTTGTTTTTTTTGTGGAATGTAAGTCAGCGTTACAATCCGATTAAACGCCATCCCTGCTGAGAAAAGATCTTAGAATTGGGCATTAAGAAAGAAATATTAAAGGCCCTTAAAACCTAATGCTTAATACAACCATGATATTCAGTTTAGGCATATCCACCTTTATTCTGTTATGGAAATTATTTTCAATATTAGCCTGTGGAGATTGTACAAAACCTATATAGATTTTTTTGTTTTGTTTTTATCCTAAGCCACATAGCCACTTTGAAATGATGAGTATTTCACAATGACTACACATTGTAGCTGCTGTTGAATATTTATGCTTGCACAGAATGCACACCATAAATGAGATTCATTCAGCAGAAAATCATAAATCACTGTATGGTGAGGTCAGTGCTGTCTGCTGTAGAAGGTACTCTAGAGCTGTACTTGCAATATTCGTTGTGTTGGTCCTCATTATTCTGCAGCTATCTGGGACATCTAAAGACATATTTGTGTAGTTTGAGGTTTAGTTTACTGTGTGTTATATGAACTCTCTCTGCCACTGTAAAGTCAGGATATAGTTGATATTCAGTAATGTACACAGTACACTACCATTCAAAGGTTTGGGGTCAGTAAGATTTTGTTTTGAAAGAAATGAATAGCCTACTTTTATTTAGCAAGGATGCATTGCATTAATCAAAAGTGACAGTAAAGACATTTATAATCTTACAAAAGATTTCCATTTAAATTTTTTTTTAATGTTATTTAGAATTTGTTTATTCATTAAAGATTCCTGAAAAAAAAAAAGTATCACAGTCTTGACATTCTGTGTTAAATATTGATAGGAAGATCTATGAGTCTTGTTCATCAAAATGAACAAATCTTTTTTCAAGTCATTTCATTTCGTATCCCCCCACTAATATTATTTATCACAAAAGTAAAGGTTTATGCAGTGTAGGCCTACTTAGGAAAGTTGTTTACTATGGCTGTTCACAGTCTCCTTTTGGGATTTACAGCATCAGTTGCTTACAGGTGTGAATCCTGATATGTTTAGTTCATTAAGGAGATTAAAGTAGCTGCTTGAATATGTTCATTCAGCTGTATGATCAAACTGCTGGCAGTGTCCATAAAACCGTGAAGTTTTACTACAATTGACAGCGCGTGTTTGAAAAATTAGTCCAATAGAAGTTCATCCATTAGCTATTTAAAATAACCAACAACAGCTTTAAATGCTTTGTAACCGGTTGCAGAGAGCACATTTGAGCCACATTTTACAGCAGCTCGTAAAAACAGAATGCTTTATGAATTAAGCTGTATTAAGCACAAAATATTGGATTGACAACCGTATTCTAGTACTGTGTATTAATTCACTGTAATAGTCCAAATACTTGCGCTGCTCTCTCGTTGTATTGAGATTGGAGAGCCCCGGGATATTTTCTTTTCAGATGCTCTTGCATAGAAGTTATGCTGCTGTGGTATGCCATTTCAGTTTTTATTCAGTCTTTGTTTAAAAAATTCCCACACTTTATTTCAGGCTCGATATTTTTGTAATAACTGCTGATTTTTAGCATGCCTAGGAGACGGCATCATTGGGGAAAATAAACAGTGCCACGAATCGACGCATTCCACACAGAATGACTAATCTATGTAGATGCGTCGTTCCAGCCCTTCGTTCTTTTGTCATGTCACATCCCCATTAGGACTGGGTATTGTTCAAAAATTCCGATATCGATACCGATAATAACAATACCTTGACTTCGATACGTGGTTCCTGAACTATACTTTTTTCGATACCAGTTTTATGAAATTCGTTTTAACAAGATTACATTACATGTTACCTTAAAAAAAAATTGGTTTGATTTGTTTCAGTTTCTTGACAGTTTACAGACTCAAAGACTCATATAGGCCACTGGGGGGCGGAATATATGCGCATAAATCTTGCCGCAAATCACTGGCAAAAGTAGCTTAATGATTATGAATGTGTCGGGAAAAAATAGGTCAGTAGCCGTGTTTCCATAACAGATTTGCGCAAAACTTTTGTGATATTTTCTAATGTCGATAAAAATCTATTGCGAAATGACGGCATTTCCATTAACCGATGTTATGCGACTGAAATGTAGGTGCAGGTGTTTACAGAGCTTTTATTTATTATATTTTCAATACTTTGCATTTTAGACACGGTCTGTCTGTCTGTTCAATAGTTGATATATAACTAACAGAAGACACACATTTAAAATTGTGGTGCTTCTAATTAAGTGATAAAAACAGTTGCAAATGTTGTACAAAATAGGCCTACACATACCATACTCATCTTTGCACTAATAAAATGTGCAACACTTTATGTTTTTACTACCAAATTATATGTATCTAATTTATTTAGATAATTACAATTACAGTGAAATGTTTTCCTCGACATCTTGCGATTTCGGGGCACATGAATTGCCTGAAAAACCACCTCAGGCAAGCGTGAAAACTTTGTGATATATGGGAGGTTTTGCGAAAATGACGAGTTTCCATTGGGCGTATTTTCAAATCGCAATTTCAATTTACTCAATTTGAAGGGTAATGGAAATGCGGCTAGTGTTGGCTGCAAAGATGGCGTTGTTGCTGACGCGTCATATCCCGTAGTATTGTGAATGTGCACACGCCTATAAATGCACCATTCATTTGGATCACATAATCAGAGAGTATTTGTTTTCGATTCAAATTATTTAGTTTAAAAGTAGATATTTCAAGCTTTCTAAATGCCTATTTCTCATGTCTGTGAGGCAAGTAGCCTATACGCTGAGTTTCGGTTTATTTGACAGTTATTCCGTGCACTGTCAAGTGTTTCATCAGATTTATCGTGTTGCCGGTCTTGGCAGCAATTATCTTGTCGCAAATATTGCATCGCTCGCTGTTGGCATCATGCCTTGTGAAATGTATCCACACTTTTTATCTTTTCCACATCTTTTACATCTATGGGGGTTGGGACACTTTCACACTACAGCCTCACATGTGAGCAACGTCTCTGGGCGTGAACTAGTGTTTTTCCTTGATGCCTCACCACAGCCAATCATGCTGTATTATTGGCTTACTGATATTGACGATATTAACCCCTTAGCTATCGAAATTTGGTACCGAATGACAAGACATTTTTTGATACTCTATGGTATCGAGGCAGTTCGGTCATGCCTAAAAAGTATCGAACTCGATTCCCAGCCCTAATCCCCATAGGCTGAAGCAATGCAGTCTGTACCGGAAACCGAAATTATTAGTTCACCTCTCGAGTCTCTTTGGGTTCCAAGTTATGGAAAAGAACCATCATGACAGAAATTCACAATTGTATTTATAAGATGTTTGAGACCAGAAATGCATCACGTAACTACTAACTAACTAACTAACTACGTACTTGTTTGTACGTAAGGTTGGGAAATGGGAATATTAACTAATTTCTGTATCCAATATGGCCGTCACGTCACGTGACAAAACAACGAACGACTCAGACTTGAGACGTGAACTAATCTTTTCTGTTTCCGGTAAAGAACCTATGAGATGTTGTGCATGCACGGTCGGTCAACACAAAATGATTGACCCATCACTATTGTGAAATCGTGGAAGAGGGTGGGATCACAAAACTAATTGTCAAGTTTATGTTCTGTTCTGTTTTGGTTTAGTTTTTGTGTTCCCAGTTCCTGTCTTCCTTAGTTGACCTAGTTTCCTAGTGTGTGACCTAGTTTCCTAGTTGTTTTTTCCCTAGCAAGTAGCAACCTATTGTGCCCACCTACCCGTTAACTCACTCATTTAGTCTCTGTATATATATATATATATATATATATATATATGAAGAGTTCAGATGCAAAAGCAAATTTTTTATCAAGCTCATATATTTATGTTCAGTAATTTCACTTAAATGGCAATGGAAATTACCTATTAATTGTCATTTAAGTGAAATTACTGAACTTAAATATACAAGCTTGATAAAAATGATCATTCTAGAAGAAAATTTCAGATGGCACTTAGAGGCTTTTGCATCTGAACTCTTCATATATACTCCCTGTTTAGTTTCTTGTCTGTTCTTATGTCTATTTAAGTTGGTTGTTCTGTTCCTGCAGCCTGTTCTCTCTACTGAGTGTTTGTTAATTTTAGTTATGGTTAAAGTTTTACTGCTGCAACTAGAATAGATCTTGCTCCAACTCATCCCTGCTGCTACCATAATGACACTAATCTAATGCTGTTTTTTTAGGAAACTATTGAATATTTTGTGAATATTTATTGAGTATAATGTGACTATTCAAGTTATTGCCTATCCCTAATTGGAGGAATACATAAGGAAATATGATTCTAGAGATAAAAATGTAATGTAATTGTAATATCCAGATATATAGGCCTAAAAGGTGGTTAGATTGTAATGTGTTTTTTTTTTTTTTATAAACTTAAACTTATTTATACTTATTTAAGTTTACTGCATTCATTTATTTGTATAGGCTATAGCATAATATAACTACTTTTGATTGGCTAAATGAACAAGAGATTAATATTAATAATATCTCATTTATTGTGGATATTCATACTAAACTCAAAACTTAACCACACTAAAACTTTTTTGTTCAGACTGGATTTGTGAGGGTGTGAATATACACACTATATTCAGAGTTTTCAGAGTATCTGATCCAGACTGTTCATGGTGATTTTGGCTGCGGGGGGTCATTAAGCTATTAACACAGTGTGAGAAGGATTAGATAAGAGTATCACATTATATGGCTTATTGACACAAGTTTATATTACACTAAGCAACATTATTAACTTAAACAGTTTCTTAATAGTACATGCACTTAAAGGTACGCTGTGTAACTTTTGTTTTGTTAAAAAATTAAATGTGTCAGTTCATCATCAATCCTTTTTCCATTGGCTTGGCTTTTTGGAGAACTGAGGGATTTGAAATGTTGTAAAAGTGATGCATGCATAGATGGCGGTTTTTACTACTCAACAGGTGAGTAAGGTATTTTAGTGAACAGATAAATTGCCATATGTATCTCTCTTACAGTTCATTGTAAAGCATTATCTATAGGGGCTTTCGCACCGGATAGTTCTAGGAACTAACCACCGGAGTGGTTCCCCGATAACTAATGGTTCCCCCAGGAACGTTTTCTGGTTGCATTCGCACCACTAGTAGGAACTCTGAAGTGACGTAAGCTAGGGCTGCACGATTATGACAAAAATCATAATTGTCGATTATTCCCTTGAAATTGTAATTGCGATTATTAATTACGATTATCACAATTTACATTGAATATATATATAGGCATATTATTATACATGTTTACTTAAAAATTGTGAACACACACACTGTCCCCCTTTACTTAACATACACATAAATTGTAAGAATATGACTAATAGTAAAGACTACTAAGAAATAAACATTAGGCCTATGCTAAAGCTATTAAATAGCAGTCCCAAACTAGCTTTTGTTAATACAATGTTGGTATGAGCCACCACAGTCATTTAAAATATAAAAAATAACAGAAAGTGAAAATAAAGTGGCATTTTGGGGTTAATATTAAAACGACAGTTACCATGGTGATACACAATACTAACAAGAACTGTTAATGAAACATGGAAACTGCTCCTGGTGAATAGAATGAAAATCATCCCTGCATGCAAATCCTTCTCAGCTCACACACGACGTACCAGTAACGTGATTTTATTGGTATTTTACTTTTATTTTGTGACTTACCAATTTACAATGTAACAACGTTGCATGCTCGTAGTTTCCTTTGCACTTTATACACAGCGCGCGCCGCCGCATTTGCGCGTGCAATTGAAGAGTGTGCGATACGAACACAGTAGCCTATAACGGCTGACATGACAGGAACGTCCGTTTTTCTGAGGTGAAAGACTTTATTTCAGCGTACACATACGTCGCTGCCTGGTAGTTCCTTCCTATTGTGCTGGGTTTTCTGAAGTAGTTGTGATTTGCCTCTCATAACATGCTCTAAATGCACGCAGAGTGGATTTTTTTATTTTTTATTATTTTTTTTTGTAATCGCGGCTTTGAACGATTATGTAATCGTGGCATCCATAATCGTAATCGCGATTAGAAATTCGATTAATTGTGCAGCCCTAACGTAAGCCGCGCTCGTTGTTGCGACGGCGCTGAGAACGACTGAGCCTGAGCAAACAAACAGTGCTCGCATTCTCCATGTTCATTAGTTTACGATCTGTCTAACACGTTATTAGAACTGTTATACATAGAAAGTACATCGTATATATGAAAAGTTATTAGCGTATGCCGTGTGGTTGATGTTCAGTGTTGTTAGCTGAGCAGAAATAAATGATCATGTTTAGCTTGGTCCCCTCAAAGTTGTGTTGGATTTTCTTCTCAGGGTAAAGGTTAAGAGGCCCATCTATCACTGTTTTCCATGTTCGTAGAGTTAGTTTCTGGAGTAAATATATAATCTGTGTGTTTACAAAGCTTTTAAAAAAATGGCGGGTGCTGGTGTTTCGCGTGCGTTCGGCCAATCCGCGTACACTAACGTCACGAATAGTTCCTAGTGCTGGTTCAGACCCTACTCTGAAGTAGGAGCTAAATTAGTTCCTCCAAAAGAGTTCCTAGAACTAAAATCGTTCCTAGTTCCTGTGGTGCGAACACGCTGACATCCGGGTGCTTCTGCCAATAGTTCTAGGAATTATGAAAAGGTTTCCTCTAGTGCAAAAGCCCCTTATTGTGAAGGGTCATTTCATTTTGGTTGTTGTAGCGCTGTGCTGAATTTAGTTTCAAGGAAGTACCATGTAGGGGTATCTCTACAGTAACGTCTTCAGCTAGTCAGCTTGAGATCCTCTCCATCTAAACTTTTTATATCTCTTAAGCCTAGTTATAAACTCTTAATGAGCAGTACGATAACCATATTCATCTGCACAGTCACGCACAGCCGAAGCACAACCAAAACAATGTTCTTCCACAAAATGCATGCAGTTTTGTTTTAACTGCTAGAGGGCCAAAAGTTACATATTGTACCTTTAATATTGCATTTTGCACGATCAGTGGTTTGGACTTCTGATGAAGTGTGACTGACTTTGGTGTGCTCTTATCTCCAGTCAATGCTAGTTAAGACAAGTGTTGTCATCATCTACCCATCCTCATGGTGAGACTGGGACTAACTTTCACAAGGCTAATATCTCAGTGACCATAAGGTACAAAAAGTAACATGTTTACAGTTCAATAATGGCACCTTTTCTCAAGTCTGCCCACAGGAAATGGACTGTAATGACAGAGACAGACTCTGAAATGCTGCAGCTAAAGGCTTTTAAAATTTCTGCTGGGCTTTAGAGTAAGCATAATAATCTCGAGAGCATGAAGAGAGAGGGAGAGACAGCGAGAAGCGGTCAAAGAAGGAGGGAAGGGCAGCTGTGATGTCAGCGTTCAGCTGCTCTCATTCAGGGCTTATGATGAAGGGGGTGGGGCGGGACAGCGATGGGGGGGCTGCGCTGGGGTTTCTTGGTTACTGGGCTTGGCTAGAGCGTGCAGAAAACCAAACAATGAGGTCTGCTTGAGAAAATCCACAGCTCTGTCTGGTGTGTTTTTCATGACCATGGATAATCTTTCTAGTGTTTTGTGTGTGTATACATGGGAATTAACGTCCATGTGCTGTAGCTAAACAGAGGGGCTAATTTACTAAACAGTTGCACATGGTATTTCAGCTAGTTTTGTGCATCATATTTGCTATCATTAAATTATATTTTATATATATATATATATATATATATATGTATACAGTATTTGCAAACTGTCCATCATAGGGCTGGGGGGAAAAAAGAAGCAATTTCTCGATTTTAATCAATAAAACAGCTTGCAAAAAATACGTCAAAGCCATTCAGTGATGATAGCTCGACAGCTAGAAAAATTAACTATAGAGAGGGGCATTTTGCTATATGCACTATATTGCATATTCATAATATTTTACCTGTTCTCCAATATTTCATGTATTATTTAATAAATCCATCATGAAAACAAGTTTATGTTTATGACAGCCATTATATTATTTATTATATATTATATTATAACTTTATAATCTTTAAAAGCTGCCTTATGTGTAATATAAATGTTTGTACACAAATTATTTGTAAATTTATTCACTAATATTATAGTATGTACCAACTGACAGGGTTCCCTGTATTATTTACAGCTTTTGAGATTTAAGAGATATGTTTTTTTCTTCAGAAAAATGGTACTGTACCTGATATACATCCAAATGAATCAATATCAAATCGATTTGAATCGTTACCGGAATTGAATCGAATTGCAAGCTTGTGAATCGAAATCGAATGTAATTGTGAAATTGGTCTGTTTCTCTGACCATAAATCTGCTGTTTTGCTGTTTTCTTGGATTTTAACTGTTGTATAGAGTCTCTCCCTGACTATTAGTTCTGACAATCAATCCAGAGGAATATTTTTGGTTTCACTTCTTGTGTCACTTATTCTGTCTTAATTGTTGTTATTTCTAGTATAAACATATACTTTCTATAGAAAATTAGTTAAATCATTATAGATGGAGCCTTAATCACAAAACCTTTTATTGAAAAGCAAGGGCATTTCTAGTGTTTCATAAGCACTAAGTTTTTCCAAAGTTCATGCATCATAAGAATTGAACCCAGCACCATGCTTTACCAGAGCATAACTGTCCCCATATTGTGGTACTCTTTTTGTTATGAAATACTGTTATGGATATAATAATAATAATAATCATATTTTGACTTTACCTGCACTCAGAGTCACTCACAAGCTGCATGCACAAGAAAGAGCTGTCTTAAAAAGTATATTTCGATGTGAGAAACCGCTGCAAACAATTCAGTGCATGAGTGAACTGTCCAAATGAATCAAATCAAATAAATCACAAACAATTTCAGACCTTTTACACCCCTATTGAAAAGTGACGTTTGTGTACATTTTCCATGGATCATAACACAATTAGAGGCTGTTTGCACAGAATGTGATTTTGCATTAAATTGTACATTTCTATTCTGCTGTTTAGCTATTTCAGTTCTTTTCATTATTGCATCACATCTCAAAAGCGTGTCTCGAGACCCTTGTGAGCTTTTAAAAAAAAAATATTTCCTGAGGGCTGCGTCTCACGTTTCTAAAAGCAAAATGATGAATCATCAAATGATGATTATTATACCAATTATAATATATTATACCAATTGTGTTGTCAAACATATTTATGGCTTTTTAATGTGTCGGTTCAGGTGTCTGGGTCATTTTTTGACCATGCATAATTTAATTTGGGAATTTGGTGCTAAAACAACAAACTGAAACAATGCTATCAGCGGGCGTCATTTATTGTTAACCAAAATTCACTAGGGTTTTAACTCTGTTGTAGGCCTACTATTTTGAAATCTTTCTCGTCTTTATATTTATCCGAGTGGCTAGCAATGACTAGTTGATCTTTCTCGCTCTCTCTGTCTCTCTCTGTGTGTGAACGGAGGAAGGAACTGGGAGGATTTTTAGGAAGTGCCTTTTAGAGACTTCCTTTTTGTCCTTCCTCCTGCGATGAGACAGAAATGAAAGGTGTGGTGCTCAGATAGATAATATTTCAAATGTGTGTGTGTGTGTGTGTTTTATTAAAGTCTGAAAAACTACTTTAGGGAGCATAAAGAGAACAGAACATTGCCGCAGCTCCGGGGCACCACAGTCTGCTGCTTTTCCACAAGCTGGAAATGAAAGATTACAAGAAGCACAGAACGTCTTGACGTTACAGGTTAGTCATGATGGAATTGGGAGGTTTCTAATCCCAGAATGTGAGGGATGAGTCTGCAGTTTTCCTGTCTTCTCACAGCTGCTGGTGTGTTCATTCATCACACTGCACTAATGTTAGCGAGAGTACAGACCCTATTTGATTTGACGAGTAAAAACGAGGCACTCTAATCCTAAAACCAACAACAGGGAATCAGACATGGGTCAGAGGTGGAAAATCACGACAGACTAGGAAGCACATGGATGCTGAAACAACAAACAATACCATTTGCTTACAAAAACACAGACAGACAGACATATGACTCTCAATAACAGAAAGGCTGTTATGTTTTGGGTATCATGGGATTTCACATTTGTTTGTGAATGATAAACTGCTGCTCTGTTGTTCACGTTCATTTATTCTGAACAATAACGTTGTAGTTGATGGAGAGAACAGTTAATCTGTTTTCTATCTGAGCAGACAGATGTTCACATGGATGTGTGTCATGGATATAGCTGATGTCCAAAGCTCCTTCTTTCAGACATGTCAAGCTGTTCATTCCTATGGACACTTTTATGTCCTAGGGGTTGGTTTTTATTAAAACTAACACATTTTCATACCATCATTCAAAAGTTTGGGGTCGGTAAGATTTTGTAATGCTCACCAAGGCTGCTTATTTTTGAGTAAAAACAGTAATATTGTGAAAAATGATTACAATTTACAATAACTGTTTTCTATTTTTTCTATTTATTCCTGTGATGGCAAAGTTGAATTCTTATATGCAGATTCGGCGCTTAAGAAACGTAAATATTACTAGAATGCGTTACATGTGTTTGTACTGTGCATCATTTTGAATCAGTTAAATACATTTTTTGTTCTTTTGTAAAATTGCAGAAATATTATTTCATTGTATTTAGGTGTGATTTTATTCCAGGTCATGTTTCATTGTACTACCTTAAAACCTTGTCATGCATAAACACCTTTATTGTGTGATTTTGCATGAAATGACAGTTTGAGATTATGCAAGATTTTCATTGGTCTTTGCATAAACATGGGATTGTAGAGATGAAATATGCATATCTACAGCTGTATTCAGAGATTAACGTTCTCTTTCTCTCTCTTATAGTCTGAGAGGCCTCTGTCTCTTCATTTGAATGCCTCTCACGATGGCTAAGCGGGAAAGCGGCAGCACCAGCCCGGTGGTGCGTCAAATAGACAAGCAGTTCCTGGTGTGCAGCATCTGTCTGGAGCACTACCACAATCCCAAAGTCCTGCCCTGCCTGCACACCTTCTGCGAGAGGTAAACTGACACGTCACAATAAAAGTGTCTCGTGCATGAATGATCAAATAGCCTGAAAGTGACTTTCAGAAAATGCCAAAGACTGTCTGTGTTCACTTGTGTGGAAGAAATTCGCTCAATACTGCCAAAAACACTAGAGGTCTGTTGGTTTGGGGGGGTGTCTGTAAAATCACAGTAATCTAGTTGTCTTCAAGATGATCCAGTGTTGGTTAGTAACTACATTAAAACGAAACAAAAAAACACACTAAATTAACTACATTTTTAGTAGCATGACAAATAAATTCTCCAGCACTCTCCATGCAACATTTGGGAATTTTATTCATTTTAGGGAATCGGATCCTTTGGGTAGTTCTGTTGAATGAGGCTCACATCCAGATGCTGTTTTTAAGTCTTTAAGTTTAAGTTTTTAAGCTCTGTAGCTATATTTAAAATGATTCAATAATTTTTCTTAAATACATTAAAAAAATAAAATTAAATAAACATAATTTCCCAATTGCTGGAGGATACATACAATGTCAATTTAATACACTTTTTAATTCTGCCACAGCCTAGCCACACTGAACATTTTATAAAATAATATCATATTTATTACATTTGAATAAAATGTGATTACATTAAAAACAAACTTGATTTCTGAATTGCCAGAGTATTTATTTAATACACACACACACACACACACACACACACACACACACAAAAAAAACCTACCACAGTGTAGCCACACTGAAACAATATTTACAATAATTTTACAAAAAAATATTATATATTCAATTAAAGCTGCAGTCTATAACTTTTTTTTGTGTTCAATATTTACAAAATGTATATAATAAACGAATACATTATGAATCCATTTTCCAAAGCGTGTTTTTGTCTTATCCTGAATCACTATGGTACACCTATAATTAGTGTTTATATTCAGACTATTTTAGACTGGCTCGGGTCGTACTACTGCGGAGTATCACAGTACCCGCTTGACTAGACGTAAACAGAAAGAAGTAGCTCCGGCTACAATGTTCTTCCGCAAGACGCATGCAGTTCTGTTTATTAACCGTTAGAGCGCCAAAAGTTACGGACTGCAGCTTTAAATAATAATACAAACTTTTTTTTAAATTATTATTTCTGGATTGTCCAAGTACACATATAAATGTCATAATATATTTTTTTAAATCCCACAACAGTCTAGCCACATTGAGAATTTTACAAAATAATATTTATTAAATTTAAAAGTTGTACTAAAATATTAAACAAACTAATCTAATTTAGTCAAAATTTAAATGGTTGTGACAGACGTCACTGCCTTCACCTCACAGTGATTGGCTGCCGCCCATTGTTTTTCACCACTCATTGCATAAAGGTTAAGATTTCCCAAGATTTCAACACTCTTGCCACTCTGTTGTAAACCGCACACTTCTCTGTGCAGGTCTGCCGCTCACCTCCTATAGAGAATGAATTGAAATACCCCACTCAGATCCACTGTGCCAGCGAACATGTACAGTTTGACTTAATGCTCTTCCTGGGCTTCCAGAATTGTAAGAAAGCAATGACCCAGATGCTGGATTTTGGTTTAGAATGGCTGTCGTATGACATAATGTTTAGAAACCGCCCTGTAAAGCAAAGACAGAGATGACCATATTCCCTCTGCCGTCACTGACCTGGAATGTGAGCCTCAGATTTTATAAACAGATCATATGTCCTCACATGACTGTTAACTACTTTTATTTTCTATCATTCTGTCAAAATATTCACTACTGAGATTTAAGGTTACCATGTCTTGGGTTACATCTTCTTTTACGATCCACTTGATGTGGAGGGAAATCTTCACAGCTTGCTTTTATGTCTTGCACTATGTTTTCATCATAGATGCCTCCAGAACTACATCCCCCCTCAGTCCTTGACCCTGTCCTGCCCAGTGTGCAGACAGACCTCCATCCTACCAGAAAAGGGTGTTGCAGCACTGCAGAACAATTTCTTCATAACTAATCTGATGGAGGTGTTGCAGAGAGAGCAGGACTGCACCCGTCCCGAGGCCTCCAGTGGGCTGGACTCAGCCGGTGCTGCTACATATGCCCCACCCCTGTCCTGCCCCAACCACGAGGGCAAGGTGAGCACCCACACATACTGACAGGCCAGTACAGATGGGAGTAGTGCAGTGGCCTCCTACTATGAGCTAAATGTACATACTTCGCTGCTGATAGGAAAAATATATACATTTGAACAAGTAGATGGCACAAGTATTGGGACATTTGCAGCCTTTAAGTTGTAATTATTATAATTTTTAGTTATGTCCTTATGAATACATCAACCTAATTCTTATTTACCAGAAGTGCTATTTTGATATTATTTATATACTGTTATAATTTGAATTTTAAAATATTAATTTTCAATTTGTATATATATATATATTAATAGTATTATTATTATTTCAGATTTATTTTACCAAATTAATTTATTATATTAAATTATTCATCATTTAATTATTATACCAACAATACATTTTAAGTTGTTTTTAATCTTTGTACTATTTTAAAATTAAATTTAATAATTTTATTATGTGCTTTTGTCATTTTTATTGTTTGAAATATATATTTCTATTTAAGTGTAATTACATTTTATTTTAGTTTTAGTCATTTTAGTACTTCAACTTAAACCTATTTATTTCAGATAGTTGTCAATGCAATATTTCTAATTCAAAGTTTTTCAAATAGAAGTTTTATAATCTGATATTTATATTTTATTTTACTTCAGCTAATATTTATATATTTTTTTATTTCAGTCTTTTCCCATCAGTGTTCAGCATTTCAATGAGTTTTTGCCGCCCTCTGCAGGTCATGGAGTTTTACTGCGAGTCTTGTGAAACGGCCATGTGTTTGGAGTGCACAGAGGGAGAGCACAGAGAACATGTGACCGTTCCACTGCGGGATGTTCTGGAGCAGCACAAAGGCGCGCTGAAGAACCAGCTGGATGCAATCCGCAACAGGTTCACGCAGCCAGAAATAATATTAAGCTTGCTGTTAATCCGAGCCAGCAGCTCATTTTAACCCGTTCTTTATACACTGAATCATTCTTAAGGTTTAAAGCTCAGTTATTTAAATGGGAATAAATGAAATAATAAAATACTACAATCTTGTTTTCCCTTCTTTTTAAACATGTTGTATGTAGTATCTGCTGTGTTTGCAACTACTGGAGTCACACTATGACATCCTTATGGAAAGTTTGGCTGAACATTGTCCTCATTCTGCATCTGCAGGCTTCCTCAACTGACTGTAGCTATAGAGCTGGTAAATGAGATCTCCAGGCAGCTCACAGACAGGAAGAATGAGGCAGTGAGCGAGATCAGCAATACATTCGAGGAACTAGAGAAAGCACTTACCCAGCGCAAGACTGCCCTCATCACTGACTTGGAGAACATCTGCAGCACCAAGCAGAAGGTGAAAAGCTTACTCCTCAAAAGCATAGTTCACTCAGTATTTTAAATTCTGCCATTATTTACTCACCCTCACATAATTTCAAACCCATATGCTATTATGTGGATGCATAATTGTAATTATATCGACTGTTGTTGCAGGTGCTGCAGACCCAACTCACTGCATTACTGCAAGGGAAGGAGAACATCCAGAGCAGTTGCAGCTTCACAGAGCAGGCACTGAACCACGGCAGCCCCACTGAGGTGCTCCTGGTGCAGAAGCAGATGGGAGAGCGGATGGGCGTTCTCGCCCGCCATGCTTTCCCTGAGCAGCCCCATGAGAACGGACACCTGGACTGTCAGGTGGAGACAGAGGGGCTGCGTCGCTCCATACAGAACCTGGGAGTCCTGCTCACCACCAGCGCTGTGGGCCACACCAGCGTGGCTACTGGAGAGGGTCTCAGACATGCTGTTGTCGGGCAAAACACCACTGTTACAGTGACCACAAAGGTTAGTAGTGTCAATCTTGTGTTTGAGTTCTAGCATTCTGTAACTTAACCTTTTATTGTGTCCAATATAATTTACACTGCTCCATTGTTCAAAAACAGCCTCTTTGCAAAGTCTGTATTACATTGTGATAGATTCATAAATCAGTCAGTGTTGTAATATATTTCATTTGTGAATAAGACACTTATGTAATTAGACTTAATTAGAATTGAAGTGATAAAAGTTCTGTCTGATACATAAATAATCAATAATAAATTAAACAATATTATAATACATTTAAAATGAATGATAGAAATATAAACAATAACATTACAAGAAATTAAAATGTGAAGTAAAAAAATTAAGTAATCATTATAAAGTAATGCTTTTTTATTTCATTTGAATGTTTATTTATTGTAAAAAAAAAAAAAATTATAATTAATTTTAAATGTATTAAATGTTTATTTATTTATTATTGACAAATAGTTTATTATTTAAATATTATAAAAAATAAGATATCTTTATGAAAATAAATAATAATATCTAATATCTAAGTATATTATTTGAAATAATAATTTAACTATATATTCAAATTAAATTATGTAAATCTTTATATATAAATGTATAAATTATAATTATTTTTGTAATTTTTATACTTTTTAAATTGATTTATTTTTATCATTTACTTTATTAAAAGAATGATGTATATATTATTAAAATGTTATTAATGTCTAATCTTAAAATTAAAAATTAAATCAGTTCAGTTCAGTTCAAATTTATTTGTATAGCGCTTTTCACAATACATTGTTTAAAAGCAGCTTTACAGAAAATGCATGTTGTTGTAGGTTTGATCTAATAAAATGAGCAAAGCACAAACCACATGTTGCTTCAGAGGGTCTGTCCTAATAAATGCTGTAGGTCGATTTAGGTTCGTACTTCGTAGCATAAGTCTTCAACTGCCTTCCCTAGGACAAAGACGGTGAGCTAGTAAAGACTGGAAATGCTGCCCTGAGGGCTCAGATCTGCGGTCCAGATGCAACCGTCACCCAAACAGACATAACAGACAACAAGAACGGCACCTACGAGATCGGCTACACGCTCCGCTCAGAGGGCGAGTTCTCCTTCTCCGTCCTGCTCTACGGGCAGCCTGTGAGGGGCAGCCCCTTTCGCCTGCGAGCCATTAAACCCTGCGACGCCCCGCAGTCGCCCGACGACGTGAAGAGGCGCGTGAAGTCTCCCGGAGCAGGTGGAGGGGCTGGAGGACATGTGCGCCAGAAGGCGGTGCGCAGACCCTCAAGTATGTACAGTACAACGAAGAAGAAGGAGAATCCCATAGAGGATGAACTCATCTTTAGAGTGGGTGAGTTAAGAGTAGGGTGTTTCATTTTACATCTTTACATCAGATTGTATCCTGAAATCCAATAATACATATTTAAGATACATTTCAGATTGTAAATATACTTTAAAAGTGCAGTTTGTAATATATTTTGGTATGTGAAGGTTTAAACTAAGTATATTTTCAACTTTTTCTTTGTACTAAATGAGATTCCAGCCATGGAAATGTATATAATCTTAAAGTCATGGAATTTTCAATGTCACAGGAATTGCTTAGCAAATTGGTATGAAACGTATATTTTTTTGAAACGAAAAATACTTGCACTGTAAATCTACGGAGCCCCTAAAGGGACATGGTAAAGGAAAAAGTTAATCTTTAAAGATGAAAAGGTCATTTCTGCATTGTGCTTTATTGTTGGCCTGCGTCAGAATGTGTCAGCTCAGCTCTTATTTGATGTGACAGGGACGCGGGGGCGAGAGCGGGGGGAGTTCTCCAACCTGCAGGGCATCTCTACCACCAGCAACGGACGAATCGTAGTAGCCGACAGCAACAACCAGTGCATACAGGTAACACTAAGCAGCCTGTCGGCCACCTTTAAAGAAGTAGTTCACTTTCAAATAAAAATTTCCTGATAATTTACTCACCAAGATGTCCATGTCTTTCTTTCTTCAGTCGAAAAGAAATTTAGGGTTTTGAGGAAAACATTCCTGGATTTTTCTCCATATAATGGACTTCAATGGCAACCAACGGTTTGAAGCTTCAAATGTCAGTCTCAATGCAGATTCAAAAGCTCGACATGATCCCAGCCGAGAAATAAGGGTCTTATCTAGCGAAACGATCGGTCATTTAAAAAAATAAATACAAATTATATACTTTTTAACCACAAATGACCGTCTTGTACTATCTCTGAGATGCGCCATGCATTATGTCATCACTTTGGAATTTCTATAATTTCATTTTTTTTATTTTTATTTTTTTATTTGACCGATAGTTTCGCTAGATAAGACCCTTATTTCTCAGCTGGGATCGTGTAGAGACTTTGAAGCTGCATTGAAACTGACATTTGGACCTTCAAACCGTTGGTTGCCATTGAAGTCCATTATATGGAGAAAAATCCTGGAATGTTTTCCTCAAAAACCTTAATTTCTTTTCGACTGAAGAAAGAAAGACATGGACATCTTGGATGACATGGGGGTGAGGAAATTATGAGGAAATTTTTATTTGAAAGTGAACTAATCCTTTAACAAGTAAATATATGAATAAATGTAGACTGTGTAGCCAAAATCAGTTTTGGTGTATTCTGTAATCTTATAGGTGTTCTCCAATGAGGGTCAATTCAAATTGAAGTTCGGGGTCAGAGGTCGCTCCCCTGGCCAGCTCCAGCGCCCCACTGGTGTTGCAGTTGACATGAATGGCGACATTATTGTGGCCGACTATGACAACAGATGGCTCAACATCTTCTCCCCAGACGGCAAGTTTAAGGTAAGTTGCCTTTCTTTTATGATTGCAGTTTTAATTGTTAAAAAATTATTAATATAAAAAAGAATTAAATACATTAAAAATAAAATGCATTAAAATTATAATAAAATTTTGTAATTCATTAATAACTTTTTAAAATGATAAAATAAAACATAATTCTAGAAATCATAGAAAATTAGTTTTGGGATTTTAAAATTTAATATAATTTAACAATAAAATAAAATATAAACTGTGATTTCGTTCATCATAGTTTTTGAACATTAAAAACTTACAATACAAAAAAACCCATGTATTTTACACACATTCTAGACACGCCCTCCTCATTAAAGGGGTCCTGTTATGCTTTTCCACTTTTTCCACTTTAGTTAGCGTGTAATGTTGCTGTTTTAGAAAAAGATCTGCAAGGTAACAAAGCTCAAAGTCCACTCCAAAGGGAGATATTTTATTTAACAGAATTCACTTTCCAAGAACTACAACGAACGACTCGTTTGTGATTTTTCCTGGATCTTATGAAGTCACAATGTTACTCACTTAAATAATACGCAAAAAGGGGACAAGGCCTGGTTGAGCTGCATTAGAGAAGACAGTGTTGTCGCTATGTCAAAGAGACACTGTTTTGTCCACTCTGTGTCCAAAACTCATTTGTTTGACATTCCTAAGGCTGACGAACTTAGCGTGGTTAACTTATTTTAAACACTGTTCCTGTACATTATAACCCCAACGTTTATCTGTGCGCTACACCTTTTATGGAGAACAGCTTGATTTCTGTTGCTTGTCAAGTCACATTTATTTTATATAGCGCTTTTTAAAATACAGATTGTTTCAAAGCATTTACAGAGATAACAGGAAAATAATGCAAAAAAGTTTGTTTTCAGAAGAAAATAGCGTCACAGTCCAGCTTAAGTAAGTTCAGTGATGTTTCATTTTTGTTTTAAAAAAGTTATTAATTTAGTTCATTTATATATATATAGCCGCTCTGGAGTAAACTGTGATGTCATCATCCAGCTCAGTTCAGTTCTTGTATAATAGTGTCAGTACAGGCAGATCAATATTATTGTTGAATATTAAATTAAATGTTAAATTGAATGTCCCCAACTAAGCAAGCCAAGCCAATGGCAGCCAAGGTGGAAAAAGGCGACAGTGGCAAGGAACCACAACTCCATCAGGTGGCAGAATGGAGAAAAAAACCTTGGGAGAAACCAGGCTCAGTCGGGGGCCAGTTCACCTCTGGCCAATGAACGAACAGTGTATGATTATGATTCAGGCAGCATTACAGGTCAGAAGTCAGATTGGTTTGGAACAATCAGAATATTATCCAGTTCCATCTGGTTGAAGATTGGAGTCACACCGGTATGGAGACGGGTTTGTTGAGGATCAGTGCTGATGGCTGTCGTGTCGATGAGGCCTTCACAGGGGAGAGTCTAGTTGACACAATCTCTGGCTCTGCTGACACTTCAGGGATGCGTTTTGTAAGCGCTTGCTTTTGTAAGACGGTTCACTGCTCCTTAGGAAAATTAGCCATGGTTTTGTAATCGATTACTGTCTGTATTACTTTAGTTGGTGGATAACATCGTACCTATAATGTATAAGGAAATTACAAAAAACATACCACGCTGAAGCGTCCTGTGAAATCCGTGCTTGCAAAGTCTGTGCATAAAAATCTGTTCTGTTGTTTGTTATTGTTTGATCCTCTTGTTTGTTAACATTGTCAGGGTCTGAATCAGGCTCGAATCGGTTTGAAATTGATACCATCCGTAACCTTTACACCAGAGCAGAACTCGCAGTTATGGAGGGGTGGGACATTTCCTGAACATGCGCTAAGCGGTGCCAATCACAACACACTGGGCCAGCAAACCAATCACAGCACATTTCATATTTCGGAAGGAGGGGCTTCATCGAAATTGGCGTGTTTGAGCCAGACTGGGGAGAGAGGTGCTGTAATAATGTAAAATATGTGAAAAATAAAGCAGTTTTTGAATAATCAAGCATGAAAGTATATTCTAGTACACCACAAAAACAAGACTTAGTAAAAGTTCATAATATGACCTTTTTAAAGGTCCCGTATTATGCCCCTTTTCACAAGATGTAAAATAAGTATCTGATGTCCCCAGAGTGTGTATGTTAAGTTTCAGCTCAAAATACCCAACAGATCATTTTTTACAGCATGTTTAAATTGTCATTTTTTGGGGCACAGAAAAACGCGCTGTTTTAGTGTGTGCCCTTTAAATGCAAATAAGCTGCTGCTGGACGACCCAGGGGGCGGAGCTTCATGAGCTCGCGCTCAGTCTCTCGGGACAATTTCACCTCACGGAATGATGATAATATCAGAAACTCTCAGTAACGGTGTTCATTTCGAGTCGGACAATAATGCCTACAGAGTCAGAGTGCTGCATAGAGATGAAACAGGTATAGTTTAGTAGTTTAATTACGGTTATTATAACGTATTTGTCATCTGCTTGTATGTATCCATTGTTTATTAATAGCCTACAAGTCTGCTGTCTGAATGATGATCAAACATACTGATGAGTTTAATAAAGTTTATTGTAACGTTACATCACACAAAAGATGAAGCGTCAGTTTTACTTCAGAAAATCACCGTAAGAGCTGAGTAAACACAGTAAGTTATAAGAAGTGCGCAAGTACATAAACGAATTTCGGTAGAGTTGAGGGAGCATTCCTGTGGGCGGAGGTTAGCCAAAAAACAGTTCTAGTGACATCATTAAAGAAGGAAGTAGAGGGATGTAGTCCAAACGGGCCGTTCGATGTAGGCGACTTCTGTTAAATAAAATATCTCGCTTGGCATTGAACTTTAAGCATTATAATTTTACAGATATTATTTATGCTCTAACAGCAACATTACACACTAACTAAGGTTTGAAACATGGGATCACGAAGAACGGGACCTTTAACATGTGATTATGGGGAAAATCTAAAGTGACAAGAATTAGTATATGATTAAATAAACAGAAGAATGGTGACAGTTGAAAAATTATTAAATGATAAATTGATGAGTAAAATTCATTCTAAAAATCCTTTAAAACTATCATAAATCTCGAATTAAATAAAATGTAATGAAGTATTATTATTATTATTATTAACTCACTTTTCCAAGCATCAAATTTTACTGATTTATGTTGCTTGTGGTACTCTCTACAAATGTCTACCACAGTGATTTGATTAATTAGTTGCTAATCAAGTGCTAATGTGTTTTATTTGGCTTTCTGGCAGAATAAAATCGGGGCAGGTCGGCTGATGGGTCCTAAAGGAGTGGCTGTGGATAAGAATGGTCATATTATCACAGCAGACAACAAGGCCTGCTGTGTCTTCATTTTCCAATCCAACGGCAAACTGGTGACCAAATTTGGTGCCAAAGGAACATCAGAGAGGCAATTTGCAGGTGATGTCTCTTATTTTGTCAAGGTTCTTGTGCTACTGCACTGGTCTTGAGCATTTAATTCATGGCCAGATTATGTTTTAATTTTCTGTTTCTCTGCAGACAAAAGTACTCTGAATACACCAACTGAGCCAAAGCAGAGTAAATCTGGCCCTGCCTTCAGTGCGTATTCAACTTCTTTTTAATTTTTAGATGAACTATTTCTCTTTGTAGATTGTATTATTGATTATTGAATGAGGTCATTTTAAAACAAAAAAAACAGAAAACAATGAAAGCATTGTAAGATAATTGATTACCCACATAAAGAGAGCAATGCTGAGAGAAATGTTTTTGGTGTGTGTGTGTGTGTGTGTGTGTGTGTGTGTGTGTGTGTGTGTGTGTGTGTGTGTGCGCGCGCAGGTGGAGGTTTCATAAATCAAGTGTTCTCTGTGCTGCCAGACTTCCTTAGAAACAAAAGAACATCTTCTGAATGTAACAGTAACTCTCTCTCTCTCTTTCTCTCTCCTTCTATGGCCATAAGGTCCCCATTTTGTGGCGATAAACAACAAGAATGAAATTGTTGTGACAGACTTTCACAATCATTCTGTTAAGGTATGCTGAGCTCTTCCCTTTTATTGCTTAAATTGTTCCACATGCCATATTCATCCAAATCTAACCAGGTCTGCTGTCTGTTTTTATGTTCTGCCTTTAATTAATGACATTTCAACTTTTGAAAATTAAAAGATGCTTGTTTTGATACACATTTGGTCTTTTTTTTCCCTCTGGATTTAACATGGATTGTTTGATTTATGGCTTTTTGCAGGTTTACAATGCTGATGGAGAGTTCCTGTTTAAATTTGGATCGCATGGAGAAGGGAACGGCCAGTTCAACGCACCCACCGGTGTGGCTGTTGATGGCAATGGGAATATTATTGTGGCAGACTGGGGTAACAGTAGGATACAGGTTGGCTATGGAACACTCTGATTTTTATCTTCACATTTAATATAATTTATAATAGTTTTATAGTTTGGGCCAATTCATACATTTTTGTCATAAAAGTATATGGAAACTTGACTGTGGGTCTATATAATGACCCAAGTATTTGCACAATTTAGACAGAATTCCAAATTTGTGAATTTCATTGCATTAGATAAAATATCAAACAGCATCTGCAAACATTCAAATTATTATAGATCTTTCCTCAGAACTAAATTCTAAATAACTAAATATCATTTTTATAAAAAGAAACAATTTGACTTTTCTGAGACATATTTGCAATTACTAATTTTATTTAAAAAAAACATTTCATTTTATTTTATAATACAATTATATATTTCATTTAATAATGTGATTATATGTTTATTGTATTTTCATTTATTATTTATTGTAATTTATTTTTATATTATAACATAATTGGTAACACTTTACAATAAGGTTACATTAACATGAACTAGCAATGAACAATACTTCTACAGCATTTATTAATCTTAATGTTATTCTTAAAATTTACAAATCCATTTTAAGATCAAAAGTTGTATCTGTTAGCTGCACTGTGAACTAACATTAACGGAAGTTAATAAATGTTGTAAGAATATATTGCTCATTGTTAGTTTATGTAGTTAATGCATTAACTAATGCTAACAAGACCTTATGGTAAAGTGTTACCATATAATTATATTTTTATTTATTTAAAATTTGTATTAATTATTTTATTTAAAAAAACGATTAACTTTTTCTTAACTATTAACTTTTCAACCACCTAGCCCTGATTTATTTTTATCATTTTATTTTGTGTATGTATATGTATATATATTTATAATTATTATTATTATAAAATCTACTCAAACTACATATTTTTTGTCATGTAGGTGTTTGACAGTTCTGGCTCTTTTCTGTCGTACATCAACACGACGGCGGATCCTTTGTACGGTCCGCAGGGTCTGGCTCTCACGTCAGATGGTCACGTGGCCGTGGCAGACTCTGGAAACCACTGCTTCAAAGTGTACCGATACCTGCAGTAAAGACTCGCCGTGATGGAAGACTTAACAAATATACTGTAAGGTCTTTGGCATTTCATGTTTTCCTTTGCACAAGTCTCTGCACATACATTTCCAGCCATTTGACTGACGTTGATGTGAACAAACCCAGGGCTTCATGAATGTTGCATCTCTATTTGATCAATTTGTGTTAATAGTCATTTCCTAAATGAATGTACTGTATATTGAACCCTAGCAAGTAATAACAGGCGCTGTGTATGTAACAGTGACCGAGAGGGCAGCTATATTTGTGCTTTTTACAAAATCTTTCATGCAAAACTTAAAGCTGCTTAACAAACCCCTCTGTTAAATTTAACAAGAATTGCAGGGAATAAAATGTTTTCTGGGCAAATCATTAATGCAACAGCTTAAGAATGACCTGTGGATGGAGCTCAAAATTCTCACATCGAACTGGCCTTTTGTGCATTGACTAGCTGTACATGTGTACGTATTTGTATCATATGGTGTAAATTTGATCGCCATTGATTTGCTGTAATTTCTTATTTTGAGATCCACTCTCTCTTAGTGCGCTAAAGCTCAATATTAAAGTAACCCAGCTGTCAATGTGCTTTACTGGCTTTACTAGAACTGCTTGTAGGTTCATCGTGCCTCTGATTTTAAAAGCGACTTGGGCTTGCTCCATATCACTGACCACAACAGCACAATTGACATATTGCATGCTTTGTATTCACGTAAAAAGGTTATAAAGCAAGTTTATTTATTTTGTACACAATGGTATGATGTACAAGTTATTTTTCTAAGTTGAAGTGTTTTGTTTTCTGCAGTTATCTGCTGCCTTCAGTGGTTTTCACAAGGTGTACAAAGCTAATGTCTAGTGAAGTACTCATGCACATGTTTTTTCTCATGCACATGATAGTCACCACATCAAAGGGAATGTGTCATATCAAAACAATGGAAATATGAACATAAAACAATAAGGGAAAATTAAATCACACAGCCACTGCTGCATTTTAAGTTGCCAAATTCATGGAAGAACAATTTGCAGGGTACTTGCCATAGTTTACTGTATTACTGAAGCATTTACTACTGTTTTTTATTTTGTTTTATTGCTTGTTTTCTTAAATTGAATGTAGGAAAATGAATGAAAAATGTTAATAAAAAAAACAAACAAATGATTTACTGCATTGACAGTTTGATAATTTTGGCCCAGATGTTACACCATGACGTTCAAAAAAGCAATGAATTCACAATCAGGACATCATCTGTACTTTATATGAAGTCATGAACGAGTGCAAGCGATACAAAGACAGTATTCCATAATAAAACTGTACAGTGTATAACCACAACAGGACACATGAAGCATTTTAAACATAGTATTTAAACTGCAATAATGCACTCTTGAATATTTCTCAGAAATGTAGCATCTCTAAAAAAATACCCCTAAAAAGAGGACCCTTGTTTTATGGTGTTGTAATACTGAAAAGCTAAAGGTCAAGGCGTGTCAAAGAGATAATATCTGGAATTATTGTAATAAATTTCTTCCATTTGACTTCCCTCTATGTATCAGAATGAAAGGTGACGTGAATCTACTGTATTGCCAATACACACATAAAACTGAATTGAAATGCTTGACTCTATTTTCCAATGTACCAAACAACTGTAACAGTCTCTTTATATGTCAGTATATGCACTAGAAATAAAAGCACATGATTTACAGAGCCAAATAATGATGTTTTAAGTGGTTATTTTACCATCTTCGTTATGTTTTCTAAATATCACAGAGTTTAATGGGGTGATTCTTTATAAATTCATTCAGATGAAAGCAGGCAGAGCGACTTGAGGTTGCCTTGCATTTCTTTTTTTCTGGTATCTTCTCGATCCACATGTCATTGTTCAGTACATACCTGAAACTTCAGAAACAATAGAAGAACAATGTTTTATGAATCAAAAAACAATTTGCATTTTGTCTTTTCAATAAACTTCAGATTTCAAGGCTTACTGTTGTCCATCGTTATTCAGAACTGAGATTGCGTTGTTCTGACCCATGAACAGATATTGTGCTTCATTATTCAGCTCCATTTTATCACAAGATAAGCGCAGTATCATCTGGCGCGTGACATCTTTCTGGATACCAGAGTCCTTCCCTTTAACAAGAAAGGTTGTGTTGATATATTATTTATTGCGGTAACAATTTACAATAAGGTTCTACGTTATTAGGTATAATGAACTTTGCAGAATCCATTACTTGAAGTATGTACGGCCAGTGTGCAATTATCACAAAATAACTCCCGACAAACGTGGTCAGGTCGGGGTTTATTTTGTGATACCGGGCTAATGATACATTACAGATATCACATAAACAAATATGTGGACAGTAGACAAGAAATGTTGGTTGAAATAATCTTATGATTTTACCTGTACTGTATGTTATCTTAAAGATTCCGCTAAGAAAAAATAGTCCATTACAACCAGGGCCTAAAACTAACTTTTTGCCACAACTGCCAAAGAAAAAAAAAAAGTGCTGCGAATAAATATTTTTACTGGCCATGAAACTGTTTTTGCAAAAACAGGCAGTTATGACACCAAAATTTTAGATACCAGTGAAATTCCCAGTTTTCACAGAAATTTAATGAAGTAGGCTTGTCAAATGTAAAATAACACTGCATAGTCTTCACTGTATAAACTAAACATAGATTAAACCTTATTAAAGTTACAGAGGTTATTCAATCAAGAGCAGTGAGTGTTTTTTAACAAACAAAAAAACCCCACAGATAGCTGCAGATATATTAGGCTGCTGTCACTTTAAGACCACATGCACAGATCCAACATACTAATACATACTGTACATGTGCATTTTCTCTCTCAACTTCGTTCATTTAAGACACAACCGACTATGTTTACTAGGATACTCGTTATGATGGGCTTTTTTTTTTTACATAATTTTGAGTGAATTTGCTAGTGGATGGCACGATTCGCCAATCAAAACCAAGTATTCAAAACTGCCTTAGAATAGCTAATAGTTATAACTTTAATCAACTTACAGAACCTTGTTTCATTTTAAATTTAAAAATACAGAGGACCAAACTTACCAATCTGAAGAACATCAGTGATTAATGTGGTATAGTGCATAAACACTTCATCTCTGCTTGAGTTGAGAATTTTAATCACATAGACTATAGAAAACAGAACACATTTAAAATATAAGTTAGTATAGTGTTAAGACTTGGCAACATACTGTATTTGTACATTATCTGACTTTAGTTTCTCACCATAGTCAACGGCAGGATCGTAGCATGCATATCTGCTCCGGGTGGTATCTTTCATATCCTTGCTGAAGGTGACTTTCAGATCTGGACAACCACCTGAAAAGTGTGAAATGGACATCTGGTTTTCACTTATGCATTTGTGGCCCATGTGTTCAAATATAATCACAGTACACTACAGTTTTTCCCACCTTCTGCACATGTACACACATCCCCGTTACACAGTTTGGAGATCATTGGGCTTTTCTGAGGGGCTGTGTAGAATATGCCACATCTCTTTTCTGTGTGACACATTGAATAGCATTAGTCAGTGTTCATACTCAAAAGTGCTGTCAATAAAGTGTTCTGTTCATAGCGTTTGAGTACCTGGGCTGTAATAGTCATAGATGACAGCAGAAGCAGGTTGGACAAGGCCCATGGGAACAACCTGTTCAGCACCAAACTGAAGACACTCCTCGGTTTCTGTGATCTGTTGACATGAACCATGTAATCAAATTATTTGTGTCTGCTGGATCTGTTGCATAAGTACTGATGAATTAAAGTGGAGCCAATTTAACTCAATGACATTTATTTTCAAATTCAGCAAAAAGAAAAAAAGAAGAAGATGCAAACCATACATCAAAAAGAAACAATTTAAAATTCATGGGATTCTTGAATAGAAACTATTCCATTACCTTTGCAAAATAAAGAAAGACTTTATTATGGTGGGTTTCGTAGTGATCATTGAACTTCTCTGAGCCCTTTACATTCTGTGGGGGAAAAATGAGAGATGAAATAAATTCTTAAAATATTTTATATCACATAGTATTTGTATTATTTGTAACTCAACAAAGTCAGGAAAATACAGAAAACTTCCAGAAATATGGCGCTTATTGTAAGAAAACTTGCTCTAATTTTTTTATTTTGATGTTTACCTAATGCTTATTGATAGAAAAAAAAAAATACAAATTACGAAAAGTCATAGAAATATAATGTATTTTTGAGAACTACATGTGATAATAATAAAAATGATAAATGCATATGCACATGTTCCAAATCCTTGATGTTTGGCATCAGTCCACTTAGGAGTGAGATGTCCACCATGACCATGCCAACAGAATTGTTCTTTTTCATGCTGTGGGAGAACAGAGGAGAAAATAGGCCAAACAATTCTGCTGAACATTTATATAACAAATTATTTCTATAACATTTATACAACAAATCATTTTTAAGTACATAAAAAGACTGTTTACTGTGCTCACCCCACACACACTGTGTATATGAGTGAACTCTCTTTCTTTGGCTCCTCTGAGATTTGTCTTTTTCTGCGGCTGCGAAGATCAAACCATTCTATGCTGCTCATGGGCTCATCTTTTTGATCCTCCTCGGCTTCGTAGTTGTAATAATCATCAAACGTTTCTTCCTTATTGTACATTTCTAGAGAAGAGCATATTGACTTTAAGTCTTATGATAGTCTAGATTATTATTAGATGACGTTTGTAACTACTCCTCCTCGCCACCTGAGGTCACTCTCACCCAAACAGAGATGTGCAACTTTCATTTAATGTATAGTTTTTAACATCCTGTCTGGTTGAATAAAACATTTATACTTTTCACAATTCAAATTTAATTTCTTATTCAGAGTGACCTACAACAACAGCGGCTGTCGCATTATATGTTACGTACTGTATTCCAGCTCTCCTTCCACTGTAACACTAAGGTGAAAAAGATCACAGTATGTTTCATCCTTCTTCATAGTTCTGTATGTCTGCACAACCTGTAATGAGCAAAAAGTCATTTAAAATAGCATTAACTGAAACATCATAGATCATCAATAATGTAAATTGGAGAAAAAATAAAATAAAATTCTTACTGCTAATGTTCCACGTCCCGTTCCTTGAACATTTAGGGTAACTTTACCAGCATTTCTGACCTGTGTAAACAAGTGCACATATAGTGAGGGTTTTTTACTTGTTATGGCATACTTTATCACATATTTAAAGTCACTTGATGAGTTTTCTGCACTCTGTATATATTCCCCATTGAAACTTTATGTTTCAACACTTCAAAACGTTTGTTCCTTTTTTTAATTAGTTGCACCAAAGCCATGAACCTACTTTCTAGTCGCTTGAATATGGAATTAGTGGGAGGGGCTTATTCGTTCAAGAAAGAAAAGAACATACAGTACAGGATGAGTCATCACTATTTTTAAATTAGGAGGTATATGCATATATCTGCTGAAGATAAATAAGTCACCTTTTAGGAATAGTACCATTACTGTTTTAAGTAATCTTTCTTACCTTAACGGCTTCTGCGGTGAGCGCATTATATTTGGTCAAGTGTAAATCTTGCTTTTTGCCATTTTCAAGGCACATTTCCACCCTCAGATTCAGGTCTCCTATATCGTTGCTCAGTATGCTGTATTTCGTCAGAGCCTCAAGGGCCACGACTGTATCCTATGTATATATATATATAAGAAAAACAAGGATTAATGCAAACTAGAAAACCAACACAAAAGACGGAAGAAATGGGGCTGACAAGTTTTAAAAACGCTAATGTGCCAAAAATTGCTTGGTCTTGGGCCTATAATTTTCACATTATGTGTCTTGTTATTTAAAAAACTGCAACCTTTTTAAAAACAGTGTCATATGACAAGGAAGTGACCCCATTATGACCCTTGTTTTGTGGGTTGTACATGACCCATGTGCATTTACTATGGCATTAAATGCACTTGTGCAGCAACTTGAGGTTTGTTGCCAACTGTTGTTCAAGGCAAGGTCATAATGGTAATAATGGTAAAAACTCTAGTTCATGGAGCACTCTTTAGTGTATTTCAACCTGCAACATATCTTTTTATTATTATTTTTATGCCTCACTGCTGTTTTACATTTGAGTACACAAAGTTATTTTATGATTTTTTAACTTGGTAAGAAACAGTCCTTGTACAGTCCAATGCAATGTGTGTGATTGTGTATTAAGGATCTGTTACCATCAGACAAATGAATAAAAGGTACACTACTGTTCAAAGGTTTAGGGTCGGTAAGGCTGTTTCTGTTTGTTTGTTAAATTAAATAAAAAATAATTTACACTGTAAATTAAAAATAATTTACAGTGTTCTTGTGGTAGCAAAATTAAAGAACGACTCCAGTCTTTGTCACATGATCCTTCAGAAATTATTCTAATATTCTGATTTGATGCTTAAGAAACTTTTTATTATTATTATTATTATAATTAATATTATAAATGTTAAAAACATGTATCACTTTTGTGGAAACTGTGATTTTTTCTTTCTTTCTTTGAATAGAAAGCTCAAAAGAACAGCATTTATTTGAAATATAAATCTTTTTTTAACATAATAAATGTATTTACTGTCACTTATGATCAATTCAATGCATCCTTGATAAATGTAAGTATTAATTTCTTCCAAAAATGTTTAAATGGTAGGTATATCAGGCTATCAAACAGTTTAAAAATAATAAAATTCTAAAAACAGCATTACACTTTTTTGATATTGTTTTTATAAGGAATTAGCCTATTAAGAATTAGGAGTAAAGTATCGTTTCAACATTTTATAGTTAACTCTTTCCCCGCCATTGACGGAAATTTCAATCATTTGTGAGAAAACGCTTCCGTGCGGAAATTTCCATTTTAATTTCCGTTATATGGTAGGGGGTGCTATGGCATCTTCTGAAAGACTGCTGAATCTCCTAATCAAAACACATGTGAAGAAAAATGCAGAAACATGCGTTGTCATATGTAAGCTAATCATATGCATATGTAAAATAATGCGATCAACAGCATATAAATCAAAACGGCCTAATGCTAATGAATGAAATGTAGACCCAGGACGAGCAATAGGACTGTGCAAGCTTTGGGGATGTTGATGGACTCAATCTATTCCATCATTTTGATCATCCTTCTGAATCTGATCTGGATTTAGTCTTTTACAAAATGCTATTTTCACAGCTTTTTCTCAAAATTGTGCTTTTTTTTTTTAAACGTACCCACACTGAAGTGTTAATTAAAAAGTTTTTTTTGTTGTTGTTTATTTCTTTGTTTGTTTAAAAGCTGAGGGTCTGTTCTTTTTTTATTGCATGTTCAGATAGGCCTATTCATACAACAAAATATTCTGGGGGCCATGACACTTTTGTGAAAATGATCAAAAATGCTCGCAGTGAAAAAAATGCTGGCGGGGAAAGAGTTAATATAATTCCGCAACCCACCTGTGTGGACTGGAATCCACCACCATATTTGCGCTGCTCTGTCAGCCAGTTTGCAGCGAGTTTAGCAGTCTTCATGTCACTCACTGACAGCATACTGAGTAGAGCATATGCTGTGGTCTCCACAGATTCAGCCGCAGCTTTACCCACTGAATCGCCTCTGCCACCTTTGGCATTCCAAAAACACTTTTCTGTGCAGAAAGGAGACAAAATATGATGCATGGATTGGATAATGACAAAAGAGCTAAAAAACTGTGACCAAATTTTTTTGGTGATTCTTTATTTATTAAATATTTTATGTGTATAGACATGCAGTTTTTGAGAATATCTTCTGCTGTTACGTGAATTATGTTCTAAGAGAAAGAATTCAAGATGTAAAATTGCTGGTACTGACTGCTGTCACAATTAGCAATGTCTTTCAGCTTCTGCTGCACTCGCCGGGCTTCTGCACTTTGATGGTCATGCAAGGTCAAGGCATAAGCTGTGATGGCAAGCGAATAAGGACTCTCCAAAGCATCCAACTGCCCAACTAGATAAGACTTTGCTTTGTCAATAGCTGCTCTCTGGAAATAAACAGAGGTTTGTTTTGTTTATTCAGTAGTTAATGAATTGAACTGATCACTTGAGTTAATATGTTACCAGTTCTGTATCACTTCCCAGCTCGTAGACTTTCAAAGCATGGTTCATTGATATAAGGAGAAAAGCAGTTAGGGGAACATCATCTTTCGCCTTTCCAACTCCTCCCTGAGAACAAATATTTGTCTATTTTCAGTCAATGTTAGCAATACAATATTGGTAAATAAAATAAATATACCCTTTTAGCTGTACCTTCATTCCTCTGTCATACAGGCGATTGGGATCGTCCCATGCACCATTGCTCTTCTGTTTGGAAATTAGATAAGACATGGCATCCTGAATATATAAGTCATTCACATTGATAATGTTCCGGGACTCCGTCAGCTCCTTGGCAATATATGCAGTAAGCCTACAGGAAGGTTGGATAGAATAAAAAGAAGAAGAAAAAAACACTTATAATATAAAAAATACATATTAAGCATTCTTGGCATTGCTAGTGTCATGCTAGAGTTGCGCTAGAGGAACCAAAAATGTACCAAATACTGCTGGGAGTCTGCAGAAAGGCTCCGTAAGAGCCATCCGTTTTCTTGTGTGTGAGGACTGTGTTGTAACCTTGTACATAAGAAGTTAAAACAAAGATGTATGTGGTTTAAGTATATATGATGTTTCAACATTTGTCAGGTATTTTAATACTTTTGTATAATGGTGGGCCCAATAAAAACTCTTGTCTCACATATATTGGCAAATATATGATTTGACAATACTGTTCAAAAGTTTGGGGTCAGTACGATTTTTTAAAATAAATTAATAATTTTATTCAAAAAGGATCCATTACATTTAAGAAAAGTGACAGTTAAGGCATTTTAAGCAGCAAATCAGCATATCTGAATGATTTCTAAAGGATCATGTGACACAGAAGACTAGAGTAATGATGCTGAAAATTCAGCTGCCATCACATAAATACATGACATTTAATAACATATTCAAATAGAAAACAGTATTTTTGATCAAATAAATGCAGCCTTGGTGAGCATAAGAGACTTTTATCAAAAACATTTAAAAAAAAAATCGCACTGACTCCAGGAATGCGATTTCAATCGAGGAGGAAGAACCCGATTAAAATTGTGGGGGACTCATTTTCCACCAAGGAGAGCCCCCAGCAACAACCTGGATACCCTAGTTACAGCCCTGCTCATAGCTTATCACCTACTTGATTTTTTTGTCATCTAAAGGCATCTCATAATGAATACGCACCAGTTTGGATCATTGCTTGGGCCTCATCTCTTCGTTCAGCTTTTAGTGATATCCATTGGTTGGTGGCATCCAGGTACCTCATGGCATGAATAGCAGGAGACATCTTCACCATAGTCTGCTCCGCACAGCCAGTGGGCAGCTGAATGAGTTTATCAACACCCTCCAGGTTTAGACAGTTCTCTACCGACTCACCCATCACACCACCTGGAAAATAACAAGGTCATTATCTACTGTACCTCAACTCCATCCATCCATCCATCCATCCATCCACACACACATAGGCTCACGCTCTTCAGAAAAATTCACAGAATAAGAATTCACTTACTTGATCATTGGACTGAAAACTTCCCTGGAGTTTAGCGGCTTAAAACGTACTCGGTTACTAACGTAACCTCGGTTCTCTCTAGAAGAGGGAACGAGTACTGCGTTTTTATTAAAAACGCTACGGGAAAAGTCTCTTTTCACGAAATACTGAAGCAAAAAATTATCCTTAATTTTCATACATGTAAAGCGCGTTGCAGCAGTACTCAGCTATGGCGAGACGGCTTGCTCGCTCATTGGCTGCTCTGCGGCAACTGCATAAGCCTATCGAGCGAAGCCTGAGGTGACGTCAGGCCAATGAGGGCGCTTCGCGCCCTCCTTGCCATTTCCCGCCGAGACGGGTGTGGCTAACCTCTATAAAAGGAGCTCGAAAAGGCTGATTCACTTGATTTTCATCGCCGAAGCGAACCAGAGTGAACCGTACGCACGGCAGAGAACGCAGTACTCGTTCCCTCTTCTAGAGAGAACCGAGGTTACGTTAGTAACCGAGTACGTTCTCTTACGAGAGTCCTCTCGTACTGCGTTTTTATTAAAAACGCTACGGGAACCCCTTGTAAAACGCCGTGCGTGCTGGGATAAAAACACCGATCACTGGAAGCTAAGCCAGATGTACAGTGCATAACCACCAGATAGACTCACAAAGAATCCGGGAATAAGGGAGGGGGACCTTAATTCCCTAAACTGTAACGTCCGCAGACGTAAACATGACCTCACAGAGAGAGTCTAGAGACAAGAGGGGATTCCCTCCGTCCTTATATGGTCGCGCCAGCAGACGCGAATATGACATCACATAGACAGGGTGGGGAACCTGAACTAAATGTGGGAAATGTGGGTCTTACACAATTCTGCCCATAAGACAGTCGGTAGCGCGCTGCGCATGCGATTTCAGTGTTCTAGTTAGACAGCTGAATCGACTACACCGATAGTAGCTTAGCCTGCAAGGCGGGAACTTCTAGGTTGTAAAACCTAATAAATGTAGACGGCGAGGCCCAGCCTGCCGCCGTACATATATCCTGTAAGGAAATCCCGCTGGACCAAGCCCACGAGGAGGCAACGCCTCTCGTGGAGTGCGCTCTGACTCCCAACGGGCACTGAATGCCCTTGACAGTATAAGCCAGCGCTATGGCGTCAACTATCCATCTGGATAAGCTCTGTTTCGAAACAGCCATTCCCTTGGAACGTCCACTGAATGAGACAAAGAGCTGCTCAGTCTGTCTGAAGACAGCAGAGCGGGACACGTAAGCTCTTAAAGCCCTAACAGGGCAAAGAAAACTTGAGTCCCCTTCCTCACTTGATCCCGGCAGGGCAGACAGGGAGATAACCTGAGCCCGAAACGGCGTGTTGAGGGACTTTGGCACATAGCCATGCTTAGGTTTGAGTATGACTTTAGAGTCATAGGTCCAAACTCTAAGCACGCTGGGCTCACGGAGAGCGCGTGCAGGTCGCCTATGCGCTTCACCGAAGCGAGAGCCATCAAAAACACTGTTTTGAAAGACAAATGTCTGAGGCTAATAGATTGGATAGGCTCGAAAGGGGCACCCTTCATGGCCGCCAAAACTGTAGAAAGGTCCCACATAGGGACTGAAGGAGGTCTGGGTGGATTCAGCCTCCTAGCTCCCCTGAGGAAGCGGATGACTAAATCGTTCCTTCCTAGTGACTGACCCAGCGTTGTTCCAGAGAACGCTGTAATAGCCGCCACGTAAACTTTGAGCGTGGAAGGGGATCTGCCCTTATCCAACAGCTCCTGTAGGAAGGAGAGAACCTTCGTTACCTCACAATCGAGAGGTGATAGGCTCCGAGCTGTACACCAGCCGGAGAAAACCGACCACTTTGAGGCATAAAGCCGCCGAGTTGACGGCGCTCTGGCCTGAGTGATGGTATTTATCACTCCCTCTGTGAGGTCAACGGATATCCGTTGAGCGCCCACACATGAAGGGACCACAGCTCCGGGTGTGGGTGCCAAATCGAGCCCCCGGCCTGCGAGAGGAGATCTCTCCTCAATGGCACTGGCCATGGAGCGATGTCTGCTAGCTGCATCAGGACTGGAAACCATGCTTGGTTCTTCCAGAACGGTGCTACAAGCAGCACTGGGCATTCTGTTTCCCTGACCCGCTCTAACACCTGTGGCAGGAGGGAGACGGGGGGAAAAGCATATAGCGGGCAGCGCGGCCACATCTGGGACAGCGCGCTGTCGTTCTTGGAAAAGAACACGGGGCAATGAGCGTTTTCGCGGGACGCGAATAGGTCCACCTCCGCTCTGCCGAATCTCTCCCACAACAGCCGGACTGTTTGTGGGTGTAGAGACCATTCGCCCAGGGGAATGTTGTTCCTGAACAGTCTGTCTGGGCCCACATTCTGGAGCCCAGGCACATGCACTGCCCTCAGCGAGCGCAAATTGTGCTGAGCCCATATTAGGAGGCGTTTCGCCAGCCTGTACAGGGATGTGGATCTCAGACCGCCCTGGCGATTTATATAGGACACCACGGCCGTGTTGTCCGAACGGACTCCGACGTGTTGGTCCTTGATGTGGGGACAAAAACGCGCCAGCGCGTTGTGCACTGCCAGCATTTCCAGGCACTTGATGTGTTGGAGCTTTTCTCGTTCCGACCACAGGCCGAAGAACGGTCTGCCCTCGAGCAGCGCTCCCCATCCCGAGGTGGATGCGTCTGTCGACACCATCCTCACTCTCGAGGAAGTCCCCAGGCTTACACCTGATTGGTACCAGCCGTCCGCCAACCAAGGTATCAGGGCTGTCACACAGCTTTGATTGACCTTGAGGCGTAACCGGCCGGACACCCACGCTCCGCGCGGTACTCGCGCTTTCAACCAGAACTGCAGAGGGCGCATGCGGAGCAAGCCCAACTGAAGAACTGGTGATGCTGAGGCCATGAGACCTAGCATCTTTTGAAACATCCTGAGTGGGGTAGTCGCGCCGCGGCGGAAGGATCTCGCCGCGCGCTGAATGTGCAGCACGCGCTGTGGCGACAGCCGCGCTGTCATAGACTGAGAGTCCAGAATGGTACCCAGAAACGAAATCGTTTGACTGGGGTTCAGTGAACTCTTCGTCCAATTGACCGTGATACCAAGATTCTCGAGGTGATCGAGTAACATGGTTCTGTGCTCCACGAGCTGTGATCGTGATTGAGCTAGGATCAGCCAGTCGTCCAAATAGTTCAGCACTCGCATACCTCTGAGTCTGAGAGGGGCGAGCGCTGCGTCCATGCATTTCGTAAATGTACGAGGTGCCAGGGACAAACCGAACGGCAGGACTGTATACTGGTATGTCTGACCCTCGAAGGCGAATCTCAAGTATCGCCTGTGATGTGACGCTATCTGTATTTGAAAATACGCGTCCTTCAGATCTATTGACATAAACCAGTCTCCTCGGCGAACATGCGCGAGGATTTTCCTGGTCGTGAGCATTTTGAAACTGCGTTTCACTAATGCTTCGTTCAACCGTCTTAGATCCAGTATGTGTCTGATACCACCGTCCTTTTTGGGGACTAGAAAGTATCTGCTGTATAGCCCCCCTTCGCTTTGAGCTTGGGGTACACGCTCTATCGCCCCTTTGCTTATCAGTTTTGATATTTCGGCGCGAAGTAGGTGTGCTACTTCTAAAGTCACCGTAGTTTCGACGCGCGCTGTGAAGCGGGGAGGGCGTCGACAAAACTGTAGCGAGAAGCCTCTGTTTATAATGTCTAGCACCCAGTCCGAAACCCCTGGAAGCGCTGCCCATGCCTCTGCATGGCTGCCTAAGGGTTGGATGCGAAGCGCGCTCTGTTCGCCGTGCAACAGAGGTGCTTCGGGGCGCAATAACATAGGCGTTACGCCTGTGACATTCGAGGCGGGGAGCGCGCTTATTACAGCGGGCAGAACGCTCGTCCTCGACCCTACTACAGTGCTTAACTGAGTGAGGGAGGGCTGAGAAAGTCTCGTGGGACTCATGCTGTCTGCGAGTAAATGTGGGCGGGAAACGGGCATATTCACTGCTTTGGACGCGCTGCCTGCCTGAGCAGAGCGAGCGCGCACAGGTCCCGTTTTTACAGAGAGCCTGTGATCTGTGAGACATAGTGTTCGTGGGCACTGGGAAGTGGGCACTTTTACTATGTTGGAAGCGCAATCGACCTGAGTCGATTTTATGTGCGCGAGCCCTAGGGGGAAGCGCGCTGATCACAGTGGACAGAATGCCTGCGCTCGACCCCGCTGCGGTGTTTAACCGAGCAAAGGAGGGCTGGGTGAGTCCCATAGGACATATAATGGCCGTGAGTAAGTGTGGGCGCGGGAGAGCGGGCACAGTTACTGCAATGAGTGCACTGTCTGCCTGAGCAGAGTGAATGCACACAGGTTTCTTCTTTACAGAAACCACAAGGCATGCAGAACATAGTGTTTGTGGGCACTAGGCAGTGGGCACGTTCACTATGTTGTGTGCGTGATCGACCCGAGTCGAATATATGAGCGCGGGCCCTGTGTGAAGGGCTGTGCTAGTGTGTAGGGATGGGCACTAGCAGTGGGCATCTTCTCTACACATATAGCATCATCGGCCGTGGCCGGGACTTCGGTAGAAGTCCGGCCATGTACCACGTGCTCGTGGGCTGCAAAAAACACGTCTGCAGTTGCCTCTCGGGGAACAAACAGAGTGATTTGCATTCGGCGGCATAAATATTTTCTGCCGGCAGGCCTGGGATTCGAACCTCGGATCCCCTGCGCGAAAGTCTAAGAATCTACCACTGGACCACAGTGTAGATACATAGACAAAGTCAGCGCGAGTATTATCCACACTGGCGTTTGCTTGCAGGCATGTACCACGTGCTCGTGGGCAGCAAAAAACACGTCTGCAGTTGTCTCTCGGGGAACAAACAGAGTGATTTGCATTCGGCGGCATAAATATTTTCTGCCAGCAGGCCTGGGATTCGAACCTCGGATCCCCCGCGCGAAAGTCTAAGAATCTACCACTGGACCACAGTGAAGATACATAGATAAAGTCAGCGCGAGTATTATCCGCACTGGCGTTTGCTTGCAGGCATGTACCACGTGCTCGTGGGCAGCAAAAAACACGTCTGCAATTGCCTCTCAGGGAACAAACAGAGTGATTTGCATTTTCAGACGCCTGCAAAATGCCAGAATGTGAGAAGAGTGGATATCGCCCAGTTTCAGCGGGGCTGAAAACACTCCATTCTCCTTTCGCCAGTGACGCACGGGAACCGTAGAAACGGTGTTCGGTTGCAGGCAAGCGGGTACTACGCGCTCGCTGGCTGCAAAATGCATCTCTGCAGTCGCCTTCAGGGGACTGACAGAGCAAAGCATTGGCGGCATAAATATATATGCCGCTAGACCGGGATTCGAACTCCGGTCTCCCGTGTGGAAAACCTATAATTCCACCACTGAGCCACAGGGGGATACAGGCTTTTGAAAGCGGCGTCAACATGTATTCTTCGGCGTTTGCTGGCAGGCAAGCGTGTATAACAGACTCACTTGCTGCAATAATATTTCCAGTCGCCGAACAGGGAACTGAGAAATGTGAGAGAAAAGAGGTCAGACCGACCAACGGTGGGACTAAGAACACTCTTTTCTCCTTCGCCGGTGAATGACGCGTGCAGAGGCAGGGTAGCTTTTCTTGTAACGTAAAGAAAAACTAATCCCGCCATCCGCTTCCAGGAAGGGCAGCCTCGGAAAGGATGCCCGGCGAGTCCTCAGAGTCACCGTAGGCAATTGGCTCGGAGTGAAGGCGTTTCGCCGTCAGCGAGCGCGAGCGCTGCATGAGAAGGCATCTTGAAAAAGACGCAGCTCTTTTAGGGGTGAGTGTTGCAAAGCGAACACACACACACACACATACACAAGAACAAAGAATGTAAAGGATATGGCGTCGGAAAGCGCAGCAGGTACGGCGGTAGAAGGCGGCGTTGGCCAGCGGCTTCGAGGGCTCGTCCCGCTGAAGTGCTTGCATCAGACGACGCGTGCTTCCTCGTGATCCAGCGATGCGTGAGCTTCGCTGAAGAGATGAAAAATCAAGTGAATCAGCCTTTTCGAGCTCCTTTTATAGAGGTTAGCCACACCCGTCTCGGCGGGAAATGGCAAGGAGGGCGCGAAGCGCCCTCATTGGCCTGACGTCACCTCAGGCCTCGCTCGATAGGCTTATGCAGTTGCCGCAGAGCAGCCAATGAGCGAGCAAGCCGTCTCGCCATAGCTGAGTACTGCTGCAACATGTATGAAAATTAAGGATAATTTTTTGCTTCAGTATTTCGTGAAAAGAGACTTTTCCCGTAGCGTTTTTAATAAAAACGCAGTACGAGAGGACTCTCGTAAGAGAACCTTATACATATATACCACCTCACCTTTTAAACTCAAAAAGATGTCTGAGTCTGTCCCACCAGGGATCTCATCAGCAGGGACTGGAATATCAATCTCTAATTTCCTCACTGCATAAAAAGACAAAAAAAAGTTTACTGCAATGATGGAAAGCCTATGAACAGATCTACTATTTATATGCTGGATTCTTACATTTTGGATCAATGTTGAACTCCCTGTCAATAGAGGTGATTTCTCCTTCTCCCTAAAGATGAAGGATTACCAAGAGAGTTTTTGGATGAATACTGAATTACTTGTAGGAAACAAGAGCATTCCTATGAGAAACACCTTTAATTTCTCAGGTATGTGACACTGAAGCACAGTAAAATCGTGTTATCGTGGTAACCACACTTTACCTCCACACGGAGCTCCTTTTCTACTCGATCTTGGGCAGTGTCTGAGGCGTAAGCCAGCACGGTGATGGGGATATTTCCGATAACAAGGGGCACCACGGTGAAATACACGGCCACTGCAGAGTTACCAGGAACCGTGACCTCCTCCCTCACCTCACTGCCGCCAGCAGTACACAAACCTTCCTCCTTATTCATCTTCACTATTACCTAAAGAGACACATGATATGGCATTCTCGGCCCTTAAACAAGAACTAGAGTTTTGCCGAGTTTCAAAGCATTTTAATCTTGTTTGTCACACTAATCATTTTTCAGGCACATGCACTGTTTGCTGGTTAAAAAGAATAGCACCTGAAATAAAGATGAATTAAATTTACCTGTAAACTCTCTTGCTTGTAATTGTACACAACAGCTTTAACCTGAAGCTGTTCATTTCTCTTCACAGAGTAAGGTAGGTTGACAGACAAAAAGAAATCTTGGAAGACCTTCAGGGGTTTTGGCTCTGCAATGCAGAATCCTAAATAATAATAATAATAATAATAATAATAATAAACACCTTTTGAAAAATAATCAGCATCTAAATAGCACACCAAATGGCAGATTTTAAGTAAATAGCAACCTTTTGTGGAAGAAATGCCCACAGCCTGTATTTCCCAAGTGGTTATAGAATCAGGAGCAACTGCATCATGCCTTTAAGTTTACAAAAGACAAAAAAGTATTTACATATTAAAAAAATGATGTTAGAGGTGATTTATTCTTTTCATCAGTATATATAGTCAGACTCATTATAATATTTATTTATTTATCTGATTAATTGGTAACCTGATAATGCCAGTCCTATCTGATTCAATGACTGTCCACATCCATGACTGTGGGAAATATTTACGAAGGTAGATTGCATCCTCATTAATAACAATTTCGTCCAGTGTGTCGTCAGTGACTACAGTGACAGACAGAAAAAGAGTAGATTTCAGCCTCTATATACTTTTTTTTAATACATTTTATAATTTAAATTGAAAAAAATAAATAAATAAATAAACAAAAAAAAACAAAAAAAAACTAAACTGACTCATTTCTTTGTTTGGTTTGATTTAGAATGTCAAATCACTGCAGAATTGTGCAATAAATGTGGTTTTAATCTAAGAAAACCCTTCCAAGAAGTTATGCAAGACAAATTGTACCTCTTCCAAGGCTGGTTTTTCTCCTCTCAAATTTCTCCTTCTTCCTCCTCTCATCTGCAGCTTCGCAGCATTGTTTAAAAGCCTTACGACAGCTGTCCGATGCTTTTACTCTTTTGAGACGCTCATCACAGGACGTATGCAGTTTGCTTGGCCTTACACCATCAAGACAACATTTCCTGTCTTTGTTCTTATAGCTGTTGACTGTTGATGATATTATCAATTGACATATGATTAAAAGACAAATCATGTGAGGAATGATCAAACGGAAGGGTTGTCAAACTGTTGTTTTGCATCTTACCGACTGCATTGTATTTTGCAACATAATCCGCTGCTCTCCTGATACGAGGGTCAGGTTTAGAGTTGTAACACTTATGCTCTGAGAAGTAAAAAACTGTGTTGATCACGCTTTCATGCTCTTATGGTTCTTGAATAATAATTCACAAAATAGATTGTCAGCAGGTATTTTACTTGTGGGTAAAGGGGTTTCCAGATCACAGTTACAAATGAAAGTTAGCCCAGCTCTCTGCAGAACAGCACTGGAGTCCTCTCCTCCTCCGACAGAGCAGGCCAAGTCATACAAGTTCATATATTCAAACATCTGTGGGAAAAAAACAAATCATCTCCATCATGAGTGGCAATACTAAAAAGGTACATGCAGTACTTTTAGGAGTACACTAGCATAGCGTACTAGATATCCACAAAACTCCAGTTTTGATTTTGTACATAGTGTACAGCACATAATCCCAAATGCATTACCTTTTGAAGGCTTAGTTTGTTTTTGTTCAGAATGTAAACAGCTGAGTCCACTGCGGCAAGAGCCACCTTGGCCTTTGGATCTGTTCTGACCGTCACCTTAAACTCAGTTGCAGGTTTTATCTCAGCCATTGGATCAATTTCTACCTATACAAACAAAACGGTATGTGGAAACACTCGCTTCTAAACCAATATTTCACCATATTTAGATTCTGAATGATAAATCGTCTCTGCTGTACCTCGCCTTTGCAGACATCTTTCACATCGACCCACACAGAGTCAGCCACTATTTTTCCTTTTGGTGTAAGGCCTGTAAAATAGTAGGCGACCAGGCGAAAAGAAGGCACCATTTCCACATTGAATTTCAGATTGATTGTTGTGATTTCAGTTCTTGGCACCCTCCCCACCTGCACAATTCGTCCTTTACTCCAAACCTGTTTGGGGAATTATTTATTTTTTAAATGATGGAAGACATTAGATTGAAGATAAAGCAAATCTGGTAAAGACCTATTTAAAAAATGACATCCAAGCTGATTGTTCTTAGTCTTACCATAAAATAAAAGAAAGTTGGTTTTCCTGAACCCTGAGGTGTAATGTCCCGTAATGTGGCTTTTAAGTCTTCTCCAGGCTTTAGGAACTGTTGTTCCACTTCCAAACTAAGATAGCTGTGTTCTTCAGCTTTTATTGCACTGGCTGTCATATTTTTATCACTACGAATTACCTCCTGGTCTCTCCCCTCGGCAAAAACCTGCAAAATAAGGACCCTATTAAATGGACAGTCCCAGTTCTGGATGTTGATTGGTCAATACCAAAGCCACAAGGATACACAAAAGGTTCATACTGTTGTTGACAGCAGATTTAAAACAAGGTCACTGTATATTGTGACCACTTTGGAATGGTAATAAAGATATATCAAATATCATGTGAAATCTCACCGTTATAGCTAAATCCCTAGCCTGTGGTGGTATTTGAAAGGACATGGCTACATCTCCCATTTCATTTCCCCAGCCCTCATTGCTCAGAATCTGCTCTGGTGATCCTATTATTCTAACAGTGGCTGTAAATTTCAAGTTTGGGACTCTTTGGCCATCTGGATATGTTGCAGTAGCCTTCAAAAGAAATGCAGTAATCAAAAAATAATTTAATTTATTTGTGTATGCAGGTGTGATACTAACATACATTTTAAAGCTAGAGAGGGATAAAAATTATATATTTGAGTTAAAAAATTATTTAGGCCACATACCAAAATGGAAAACATGCCACCCGGGGTGAAATATGTCTTGGTTTTTGACAGATCCACAACATATGGTGATGTCACAATCTTCACAGAAGAACTTTCTGCTTCCTCTAGATTGCCACCTGCATAAAATAAGTCCAAATATTCATTGTGATATAATTTTCAATCAGTAAACATATTTCAATACCCATATGAGGATAAATTGTAACTTTAAGTAAATAAAATAAGTGAATAAGATGACTGGTGTATAATAAGACAAAGAAACACGTATTATTTCATCAATATACTTTTTCACTTGTGATAACTAGAATTAATTTTATTGCATACATTTCCTGATCTAATCATTAGGCTACTTTCCATTTATTACTCACTTGCTTTTTCCAAAACCGAGACTGCAATATAAAGATAATATCCCTCTATATGGCCTTGAGTGTTATTTTTTGACGCTGTCTTTAAGACCTCAGTGAGTACTTCTGTATTTGTAGTGCCATCCTCTACCTACATAACAGAAGAATATAAACAAATAAACCAAATCAGATACTGATTTGAAGTACATTTTACACACACATATACTGTACATACATATATACGTTATAAATATATATATATTTAGACAATTTCTTTTTATTATCTGAAAGACTTAATTGTCAGAAACATTTTAGCTTTTTTCTACAGCAAAATTATTTACTTACTGCTATCTGCTGTTCAGTGCCTGGGAGATATATCTTATTCCCCATTTCATCAATAAGTCCAAATCGAACATATGCTATCCCGTTGACCCCCTTCCCATAAGTATATCTGAAAACACCAAAAACTGATGAGTTACATGGCAAAATATGAAGTCAACAACAAACCCCATCAGCATGTGATGGAGTAGTGTACATACCTGGCAGAGATGTTGAATGGAAAGGACTTGCTCATCAAAATAAGGTAAGGCTGTGTAGACTCAATCTTAACCTCAAATGTGGGCAAAACTGTGGTAAATTAAAGGTTAAAGTGACCGATTAAACGAGAATTCTTCAAATAGATGCACCTGCAATTTCATAATACCTACCGTATTCCTTGACCTCAAACTCAGATGCTGAGATAGATTCAGGGTACTTATGGAATGATGCAGTGATTTTCCATTTGCCAGCCCTGAAGGATGAATAAAATTACACACAATATATCAATGAGGTTCATTACAAGTCCATAGCTGTCCCCTATAATGTAATGTTGCCCATTGTATAAGAATATGTATACTATATGCAAATGTGATTTTTACAACCAGCGCTTTAAACAATCACTATATACACACTTTATTTAGTGTAAGTGTTGTTTAGTGTTCATGTAGTATTCATGTAGTTAACTTACAGCTCCACTTCCGGTATAGAGATAGTTTTTTCCAAGATTTGGTCAGAAATCAAAATATGATTGTAAACAATCAAGCCTTTGCAATTCTGTAAAAAGAAAGTTTTTCACCTGCTCATTCCACGTATTTGTGCATATTATTCGGGTTTCATCATGGATAATAACAACTTACTGCTATTTGAACTTGAATTTCATCCTTTATGGGGAGCAAGTAGTTGTCTAGGGTGAAGATTCTGTATTTTACTGAAAAACATGGAAAAAAGAGAAACTAAACTAATGTGGGCATTTTTAATACTGGTAAACAAATAATACATATTTAATTAAAGTAAATAAGTAGAAGAAAAGAAAAAAAGAAGAAAGTGAATAGTCATACAGTACCTTTTTCCCCTGGATTATAAATGGGCTTGTCTGTTTGGATAAAAATGTACCCCCTTTTAGTTGACAAAAAGATGTTGGCTTTTTTTACTTGGTCTGCAAAGACATCATTGCTTTCAGCTGCAAGCTGAACATATGATACCATTTTTGTACTTCCATACATCTGAGGATCAACCTACAGTACATTGGTTTGAAAAGACATTGGCAGAGTTTGCTGTGGAGAAATAGATTTGAACACTTTTAAAAATCTCAAGTGTACAGACTTACTTTAAGTTTCACCACAGCTTGGTAGTTATTGTCCTTGTTAAGGATTATAGATTTCGTTTCTGACAGATGCACTAAAGAAATCTGGGTTTCAAAGTATAGCTGCATGCTGGTTTCTTTAGTTGCTCCATGAAGCTGCACACTCACAGTCTCTTCCACACCCAGGTGAATTTTATTTGGAGCAACAATTAGGCATCTGCGGTATAAATGCAAACACATGTATATAAGCACTGATAGGATAGAACAAAATGCAATAAGTGGGTAATTATGAGAAAAAATTTTTTTTTACATTTTGTAAAATTAGTCAATAATTCTAGTACTTACGTGGGTCTTGCATCCACTGCAAGAAAAACCAAAAATGCAAAAAACAGAGGGCAGATCATCTTGCTGTTTCACCTTGCTCATATGTGATTATTCCATTAGGACAGCGACTAACATCATCTACCAACTAACTGAGAAAAGACTACGAGGGCTATTTCCCACCTCCGTCAAATTGGGCTTTGACACTGAAAAAAAAAAAAAAACCTTGGCAAGAAATTGCATGGTCATGTGGTTTACAAGAAATCTTGTTTATAACAGAACACAGCAGGAACAGCAGCTGTCTGGAGCAAAGGCAACGAGAAAAGAAAACACCAGTCTAATTAATACAGTAGGCCTACATTCTAAATGTTATGCCACGTCTTTGTATTCATTTTATTAATGTGATTGATTGGTTTGTATCCCTAAGACATTCCACCAATATGATAGGGTTGGGTATGGAAGCTTGTTTCCGCCACAGAATAAAAAAAAAAAAAAAAGATAATTGCGACTTTATATCTCACAATTCTGACTTTTTCTCATATTGAAAGATATAAACTCGCCATTGCTGGTCTTGATGTATGCAGTGTCATATGTATGCAGTGTCATAACTACATCTCTGACGTTTATAATAAACCAAACAGTTTGAAAATCGGTAGAAAATTGAGCAAGTTATGGTTATTTAAAAGTACATGCACCATTAAAACACAATGTTACGAGTGAGCGAGCTCCCTGTGGCAAGATGGCCGCCGTGTGCGGACGGTGGACCTCCATTGGCCAGAAGCGCGGATGAGACATCTAGCCTTTATTATATGATATCTATGGTGCAGTCCGCCTTGCTCTGATGTCATGCTGACGCATGTAAAAAAAAAAAAAAACCTCGCGAAAAACGTGTCGAATTCTGCAGTCGAGCGCAGTTGCTCTCCACCGATTGCGCTGATCAAAAGCATGATGGGAAACGAATTGCTGACGACACAGCTTAATGCTCATTGGTTTAAACAACCATGATGTATTGTTCTCTTTTAAACTGTTTGATTTTAAAACTCTGATCTCATGTTTTTATGTGTATAAATTATGTGTTAGTATTCCCAAACTCTCTGACAGTGTGATCTATGGGTTATTTGATTGTTGTCATATTTATACAAATATATATAAAACATGTCTGTAATTAAAGTAAAAAATATTGATAAACACGTCTTTGGTATGTTATTAAATGGGTGTCTTGTTCATAATTATTTTCATATAAAAGCAACAGAACTTAAATTACATCCAGTTTATTAGCAACACTGTGCATGAGCGTGAATCCCGCAATATCCATCTTTGATCTCACAGGTGTCAGATCCACTGAGAGAAGAGAGAACTGTCCGTCTTGCCTGCGCTTTTTTCACTCCTCCCCTCACTGCAGCCGCCTACTCTCGCATACATTTCAGGCGAGGCTAGGCACCATAGACTGTAAAAAAAGATGGACAACGCCCCTTCGCTCTCTTCCATTGGTGAGAACTTAAAGCCGCCAGTGTCCCGATATGGCGCTGACATCTTGGAACTTGAGTCTGCGCAGTAGCGATATCGGGACCAGACCTGCGCAGTAGTAAGCAGGAAGTAAAGCCACAAAATCAACGCTCCGCCCCAGGGGGGTAATCTTTCAGAAAAAACTGAAGCTTCCCCGGGGGCTGCCATTGATTAGCAGACCATCACCTGCTGTTAGCATTCCATTGAGTCCCATTTATTTTGGCGTCACTTTGACAGCGAATAACTTTACATCTGAGGCGTTTAAAGACTCCATTGTCCATGTCCATTATTTATTTCTAAAGAAACACGAAAATGTATAAAAGACTCCATTACCTTGTATCTTACGTTATGGCCCTGTAGAAGCAGTTTTTGTAAAAATAGGCTAACGATTGCGTCATAACCATGCGACTCTCTGTCGCACAGTAGAGAAATTACCGTATGGACAGGAGGAGAAGCTCGCGGGCAATCGGGGGGACGTGGAGGCAAAAATGACAAAATAATTAATCAGAATACTTAGCAAAAGTTTCTCCTGCTCTAAGTGCTTCTAATTTACTTCACTTTTCTCCATTGAATCCAATGGGGTCGCTGTGTCCATTTCTTTTACTGTCTATGCTCCGCCCTCACTCTTGCAGAATGCACTCTCCCTGAGTGCCCTTTTTTAAAAATTGATTGCAGTACGACAAGAGGCTTGTTAAAATAAAGTAAATACAATCTCCTCAGTCCTCCGAAGATCCCGAAAAAAATGTCCGTTGGTGCTTCAGTGAATACTTCGCTCAGAGAACCTGTCAATCATGATGTTACACCCTGTTTTTATAGCATCACGTAACTAACTAAAAAACAACTTATTTTTGAAACAGACACTTGAACTTACATCAGCGTGATAAAAATGACAGCAAATGAAAGAAACCACCTTTGGAAAAAAGATATTTGAAGTGTAATTTAATTGTTTAGTTGGTCTCACGTCCCGTTGAATAACACGGGGAGGCGGGGTTTATGACCTATACTAGGACCAGTCACCAGGGGGCGATAGAGACGTTTTGGCTTCACTTTTCAGGGCTTGTGCGGCATGCTTGCTAGGCACATCTCGAACAAGCCTATTTCCTGTGGGTGACCTTTGCATCCTGGTATATTTGTGCAGGTGTAACGATCAACAGCTGGAGTGCCCTTGAGAGCCACCAGAGGGCACTCCACATCAGAATATTAGGCTTGTTTGAGATGTGCCTAGCCTCGCCTGAAATGTATGTGAGAGTAGGCAGCTGCAGTGAGAGGAGGAATGAGCTCGGACTCATCTGTAGCGACTGGGCTATTTGAATCATTCGTTCGTTTGATTCTGAATTAACAAATTCGGACTCTCTGTGTTTTCTAAGCACATTCCTGCCCATAACGTTCTTTGCTAAGCTTATCAGAGCTTGTAACCTCCTGACTTCGAAATTACAAATCATAGGTTGGCTCCAGCTAGTCGGCAACAAATTGACTTTTACGACATTTTATTGCACCTTGGGGGAAAGGACAAGAGTTCACAAAAGCAGCCTGAATTCTGTTACACACACACACACACACACACACACACACACACACACACACACACCTTTGGTATTAGAACTTAGAGATATTCTTTTTGATATACAATTCCATTATGCATGTTGATTAGTTTTGTGTTATTCTATAGTGTGATTCCCTAGTGTGTAGTTTTGAATTCTAAGTGGGTATTTTAAGAATGATACACTATATTTGTACCCTAACTCCCCCCAGACCATAAAATTTTATGGTCCTAACGGAATGTCAGCAGCAAGGAATCTCACTGAGATTCTGGCAGGAGAGCAGAATTAAAGTGTTCATCCTAGATATTTTATATGTATAACCATTGAAGAAATATGCAAACCTGAATGTATTTTCTCTTTTCCACGATTGTTCTTCTCTGTGATATGTTTTTGTATTCTTGTAAACCTTAAAGGAATAATGTTTCAGAGGTGCACACTGTTGCGAATTCATAGGTATATGTCATGTGGTCTTTTTAAAAGTCCAATTTTCATTCCCACTTGTAAATGCACATCACATTTTAGGTTAGTCTTATTCCCAGTTTGTTAATCGAACTTTTAATACTTATCTTACAGAATAAGAAGGTACTTCTAGGCCGTAGCTTTTAAACATACCAAATTTGGTCTTGAATTGAACCTCCATATACCCGTAGGAAAGATATGGATACCAAATTATGATAAAATGCATTTTACTGCAGTTATAATTGTTTAAAGTAGAAATGGCATGATCCTAAGACTGCCATAAAACATGCAAATCAAACTCATAGTGAGACAAAGAACTTTTCTCCCGCCTGGAATTTCGCGTTCCAATTGGCTCAAGCCCAGGGAGGAGTGAAATTCCTGTGCCCTAGAAAAGCGGTTACACTCCGCGTTCCGCTCAGTTCTGTTCTGTATTTCCTTTCGTCTTGTTTTGTTCCTGCACTCTCACGAACCCGCCTCGTCAGCGAGAAGACCTTATGGCTCCCTTTGGGAGCGTTTTCAATTTCTTTAAGTCTTTTCTTTATTTTCGTCTTCGGACTCCACGAAGCAAACGCAGCAGACAACTTCAACTCAAAGAGAAAGACTCTTTCGAAAACCCCGCTACCGCGCTCACCAGAAGACACGAGAGCGCGAGCCCTGCTTTCTTAAAGAAACACACGCACGCTGGTCTTAGGACACACGCATGAACTCTGCGTTCTTCAGCAACAAAGAGAACCATTTTGCAAGATAAGTTTATTGAATTTTTAATGTGATTTGATTCCTTGCTGTCTCTCAAAAGGTTGCCTGTTATTTTGCCATGCAGAGATCATCTCGGTGATCTCTCTCATCCTGAACTTTAGTTTCACTTTCTCCCTTTCATCCTCTCCCTCTCTCATCTGTTATCCGTTTGGTCTGTTAATGTTTTCATCCGTATGTTTCTGTTGTAAATATGTATTTACTCTGTGTATACTCGTAGTTTCGATGTAGTATTAGTCTAATTATTAAATTCCATATGTCCTTGACTGACTCTGTTTTAATTGCCCATGTTACTTAGTCCCTGAAATGTTCGATCTTAGCTATATGCTTTATCTCGGTACGATTTAAGTAAGCTAATTTTACAAACATAGAAAGTTGTCTTTTCAAGGCCTGGAAAAGATACTCTTTCTCGTGTTTGTAAGAAGGATAATTTTCCTTGAGAATTAAGTTAATCTTACGTTCAATGTTTGCTGGACAAACAGATTGTTTGATAACTAAATTAATTCCATTAAAGTTATCCCATTACTTCGAGCTGAAATAAGACTATTTGATGTATTAATGACGAACCATAACCCGTTATGGTAATCATTCATATATCAATCTAGTTCAGCTGCGATAAATTAATTTAACTGTAACATACAAAATATTAATCATATTCATGATTAATTATTAAAATTCCCTATAGATCATTTGAGCTAATATTAATATTAATGTACAACCCATTGTTGCTACAGTTTGGTGGAACGAATGCGGGGCATTTCAAACTTTGTTATGGGCAATATTCAGTTTCAATCTGTTTATATGGTTATTAATAATTTTTGCGCATTATGAAATTATGAAATTGTGAGATAAGTCGCAAACGCGAACTCACTTCTAACTGACCAAGGCAAAAAGCCGAAGTCAGCAACGTTACATTTTTAACAAGTTGCTAAAATATGCCTAGACAAATTTTAACACTGTTAAATGTGAGTAGACTGCAGTCCATATGAACCTGTGCCTGTAAAGACGAAACAAAACTCTTTGCAGTGTACATGTTGATATTAATAAACCGCCTATTAAGACGAAGGAATCTCTTTCTAGTGCGAGACGTAAGTCTGATCGGGGCGAGTTTCCCCCCCTCAGCAGTAAGTAAGGCCTGAATAAATTATCGCTAGTTTGAAGTTATGGTTAGTCCAATAATGTTCAGCTAAGACGATTTCTCCTGTGGGTTACTCAGTGACTTAGCTACTCACTGTGAACCTACGCAAATCAAAAATCATATAAACAACACAGGTTTGATGATAGATTTGTAAATTGGAGCTTTGTTAGATTTAAGGAAAATCTAAATTTATAACAACAGACGGATAATTCCTGTTGTTCGCAGCTGTATTAGTTAAACAGACGGATAATTCCTGTTTTGCTCACAGCTCTATTAACTAAACAGATGCGATACTTTCTGTTTGTTCAGTTTAATTAAAACAGACGATAATTCCTGTTTTATTTAAACCGTTTCATGTACAATGTAATTAAAACAGAAGTTTAATTCCTGTTTGTTCAATTATTAATTAAGACAGACGATAATTCCTGTTTTATTTAAACCGTTTCATGTACAATGTGTAATTAAAACAGAAGTTTAATTCCTGTTTGTTCAGTTATTAATTAAAACAGATGATAATTCCTGTTTTATTTAAACCGTTTCATGTACAATGTGTAATTAAATAGACGTGTAATCCCTGTTAGTCACATGTTGTGAAACTCGCGTCATTTTTCGCATGCAACCGAGCGCAAAACGAACCCAAATGTATAGTGATTCTAAGATAAAAATTTGCAGTCTCAATTGTTGAAACACTCCACTGACCAACAGCCTTTAGGTGTGTGGCAGTTCTCAAATTACGCGCCCCACCGAGTCATCCGACGTCAGCACCACTCCCACTGACGTCAGCCTGCATGAGCACAATTACGCCACCTCGTGGCCAGTTATCAGATAACGCTCTCTTTACGGCTGAATTCATTTCCCTGTGAATTAATGTTTAAACTCTAAATAACTATTCGCATTTACAGCTTTGCTCGTGCGAATATTATTTTGTGTTACACAATTTTCCTGCTTTTGACTGATACATTTACTCTGAGTTTGGTTCAAACTAGATTTGAATTAAAACTTAGATTAAATCCCAGCCATTCCCTTAGAGGAAACAACGGCACCTAGTGGCCGCCTCCCGCTAGGTCGGTTCACTCAGCTCTCTTTTCTCTCTCTTCAAATCCTGTCAGGAATTGTTTATTTCCACTTTTCTATTTTGATTTATTTTATAGTTATGGCACTGTTACCAGTTCTCCTTTTACATTTTCTTTACATGTTCATTTAAATTTGATTTAAACGTTTGAATTTTAAATTTAAATTGAGTTGTCTATTCAGCCACTGATATCCACTTGGAGGAAACAGCACCATCGTGTGGCCTTGTGGATACTAAGTCGGCATCACTATTTTCCTCCTTTCACTCTTTTATCGTATTTCTCTCCTGATTATTTTTATAAATAGGACTGATACTTTATTGTATCTGGATTATTATAAGATATCATTCTGATTTTCACATTTCCTTACATGCTTATTTTAAATTTTAATTTAAACAAGTTTTGAATTTTTGATTTGAATTAAGTTCTCTGTTTGCCAGGTTCAGCACAGAGTGGGAGCACGCCCCCTTGTGGTGAAAACCCACTACTGCGGCCTGCCTCTTCTCCTGGGTTCATCCTGTCATTACATTTTGATTTTATTTTTAAATTTTTATTTTTATTCTATTATTTTATTTCTACTGTTATTCTTTTCCTTCTCTCTCTTGGGTTAGGTCATTTTGATAAGTAACATTATCATAATCTCCTTTTGTTTATTATTATTTAGTAAAACCTTTGACTCTTATTGCCACATAAATAACTAATCCATTTGGTTTAAACAAACTAGCCTTAATTCACTTTAAGTTTCATTTGTTTATCCTTTGTGTATTTATAGGTGGCATTCACTAGAGCACTGTGGTGAGTTGCAGTCATCTCGGGTTGGTTTCCGCGAGCGAGGTCATCTGTCCGACGCTACCTGGCACTGGCCGTGTGTCTCGGACTCTTCCGAATCTCGTACCTCCGGTTGTGGCACGCCACCCCGACATCAGCAATTTGGCCCGCCAAAAGGTTAAGTCAACGTCAGCGACACACAAGGCAATTTTGAGACAATCACTCGAACTGGGGTCTGCTGAAAGGACCACTCCGAAAGGAGAGTTCCGAGGAAAACTCAATCTTTCCGTGCCGTCTGATGATTGACACCTTGGCGTTGCCACTTTGTGTTTAAAGTCGCAAGTGGTTTGAGTGGGCACACCGTGGTACCGAGAGACGAGGTTGCCCGAGAGCACTGCGGTCAAGTGTTGGAGAACCGTCGGAGAGGTTGACCGAGCCACTGGTTTCCACCTGAATGACCTCAATTCACCGCAGGTAAACTAAATTTAGTAAAACCCATTCCACTTACTATAAGCCACAGAACACTAGATATCTCCCGGATATTTTAAGTGTTGGCCCATCTCTTCTCTAAGCCACACCATCTTCCTAGGTTTTCTACCCCGATAGCCCCACTCACCTGTTGGCCCTATCCTAAACCCTAGCAGTGGTAATAGCTTAGGTCTCTTTATCCTCTTGAACACGTACTGTGTTACTATTCTGTTTATTTAATTTCAGACCTAGTCATCACTAGTGTTTTGTTTTACCTCAGTCTTTTCTATCCTTTGTTCGGTTGTGATTTGTTTCTTTCATTTTCACCTAGAGACAAGTAACCTACGAGAGCCACCAAGGAAGCTAAATAATAGAGCGACAAACCAAACAGCCGGTGTCATCACGTGACCCGCGAGGCTACTGCCTGTCAAATCTCTAGTTCGGGTCCTTCGACCCAAGTCAATTGGCTCCGCTAACTGTCTAACTGTGCATCAGTTAGCCCAAAATTCTCATAAACGGCATAGCCCGTATGAGTATAGCTCATTAACCTTAGAACGAACTTGCATTGGTCTCTTTGTGTGTGTGCTGTGCTTCTCTCGCCTACAGCGAAGCCAATATGTCCCGTGCATCCAGTCCCGCGGTCCGTCGGGAGCACTTAGCGACATGGCTGGAAGCGACAACTAGCACCTTCCTGCCCAAGGACGCCAGTGACCTGCAGCATCTGAACCAAACACAGCTGGATACTGAGCTGGACCAGCTGATGGCACAGGATCCTAGCCAGAGTTACACCCACAAAGAACTCGCCAGGATCACCGGGACCCTAGCTCACCTCCTCGTCACCCAGGCACGGCTCAGCGAACGGAGCAACATCGACCTGGAGCAGCAAGCCGCAACGCTTAAGCTTCAAGCGGAGGAGGCCCGGAAGGACCAGGCCCGAACCCAAAGTCGCCTTGATCAGCTCCTCCTCGAAACCCAGTACCAGCGCGAGAAAGAGGACGCCACAGATCCAGAGCTACAGAAAGAAGTAGAAAGACTTCGAAATGCCCTGCAAGATCTGCGCCTCGACACAGACCAAAGAGAACAGTTGGAGAGAGAAACAAGAAAAGAACTCGACGAAAAACTCCAACAAAGTGACGCTCTCCTAGAGAGAGCAAAGACTGAACTAAAAGAAACAGACGCAAAAGCCAGGGCTTGCGAAAAACACTTGCAAGCGGCCCGAGCTATAATCGGCGAGCTTACTCTGCAGAGAGACGAGCTCCAAGATGAACTTGACACTGTTCATGCAGAACTGAGACATTCTTACAGACTGCAGAGTGGCTGGAACGGAGAAACACACATCACAGAGTTTCTCCCGGCCAGCCACCCCATCCCTTTCAGCCAAGAAACCAGAGCTGAAAAGGGAGATGTAAGCCCACGGCTCAAGATATCACCAGCCATCTTTCAAGAACACCTGTCAGCAGCGAAAGGGGGAGGACCCTTCCAGAAAACCCATGCCACTAACCACGGCACGACCCCCCGAGAACTTGACAAGCTAGCCCGAAACATTCCTATGTTCAACCCAGATTCTGCAGAAGATTATGACATTCACTCTTATTTAAGAGACATTGACTTTCACGTGCAAACTGTCGCCAACATGACAGCTTGGGACAATTTGTATCTGTTAAGAATAACGGCTAGCAGCGATGTTCGTAGCTTCCTAGACCGCCAACCTGAGACCGTCAAAACGGACTTCCAACAATTACGGCAAGCTTTGATCTGTGAATTCTCTGATCCAGACTCCGATCAAGGCTTCATCGCTGCTGTAGACCTCAAGCAAGGTCGGCGTGAACACCCCCAGATCTACTACAACCGACTCCGACAAGCCTTTTTCGGAGCCCGGAATGAGCCCGGGATGGAACAGGACATCAACTTTAAAACTCTGTTCCTCAGAAACCTACATCCTACTTTAAGTTACCATTTGGGCGTGGCCGCGTGCCCACGTAGCATGTCTACACAACAGCTGCGAGAACTAGCCCATAAAGCTTACACCAAGCAAAAGACTATTTCTGAAAAGACTGTGAAAAACCCCACAATATTTTCTGTCTCTGAGCACTGTTCAGAACTGACTTTAGAGGGTGCCCCACAACACCACAGTCACAGACATTTTTACAGAGAATCAAAACCGTTCCAGGCCAGCAGATGGCAACACAATCGCGGTGGCGCTTGTCCAAAGCACCAGAGCGAGCGCTCTGAAAGATTCTGGGAAGCCGGCCGGCGACCCAAGAAGAACCGATCTCCACCGTCCAGGACAACAAGCCCCGACAGAGAGTGGAACCACTCTCGACACGACACTGGTAAGCTCAAGCCTGAGCTCACATCAGACAACCACAGTGCAGCCACGTCTGAGACAGCAGAGATCCTAAGGGTGCTGAAAGAGCTTCTTCACCAGAAACGTCGCAAGAAAGACAAGGACGAGCCAGACATCTTATGTCTAAGCATAAGAACTGAAACCAAACCGCCTGACCGCCATCTGACTGAGCCAAGCACCCCGAACACTGCTCGTCATCCACAGCCCACAGAGCTAACTGTCACATCACCAGGTGACAGCATCACCCAAGCTCCACAGCTGACAGCTGTACACCATGAACGAAACAGCACACTTCCTCAAACCAGATACCACAATCACAAGGTACCAGGAAATGCTGTTTCGGCTAACTGCCTCCGCAGCAAGCTACACGAGACCGGTCCTAACCACCCAACGACCGTTACACCTGTTCCGATGCCAATGTTCCTGGGCAACCTCATTGAAAAGGGCACAGGCCGAAAACTCTACCTGAACGTCACGTTGGAAAAGGAAGTGAGCATGGAAGCCTTGATCGACACAGGATCAGACATTACGATAATTTCAGTTCAACTGTTCCAAAGACTCCAATTTGAAGCTAAGAGACAAGACCGAACTCTTACACCTCAAACTTGTGAACTGAACGTACAGTCATACAGTCAACATGACATCCGGCTCGAACAGGTAGCTCACATTCACCTGACAATTGGTCCTTTAAGTCTAGTCCATCCAGTGTTCATCTCAAAAATGGACACTTTTCCGTTCCTCATCGGCAGAGACCTTCTAGATCTCTTTGAACCGTTACTGGACTTGAAACAGCTCAAGATCTGGGCCCAAGTACGAGAACTTCACTCTCTCCAGTCACAGCCAGACGGTCACGTCACAAAGGTCACGGGAACTTCCGCAGAGCCAGACTTTCAGGTCACAGAGTTCACGGGAACTCCCACAGCCAGCCATGAAGACACAGACTCAGCACCAAGTCAAGGTTCAACTGTGCTACCCTGCACCTTACAGCCCACCAAAGACTTTGACACCTGCTGCCTCAAGGTCATGACTCACCTGCAGCGACATGACCTCACTCAAGCCATCGCCAAGCCTGGCACACTAAACAACAAGCTGTGGTCACTTTCAACCCACCCACCCACCCTAAAGAAAGTGAAGCTTACACACAGCATAAGACCTTTACGAGCTCACCTACCTACCTCAGAGCCGCTTACGCTGGCTCCGCTGTTTGCAAAGACAACCATAACGGACATGCGGGCTTCTGACATCTACATAAAGACTTTAAAGGCCCACCTCTCAAACCCCTCCAACCACCCTTGCATGCCATCTGACCTCATTGACAACCAGTGCCTCAGACCACTGCATAACACAACGCACATGCTGCGTGAACAGAAAAACATTCTGAGTTGTGCACCGATTGACATCACAATGCCAAGGCTTGTAATGGCAAGGTGCACAAAGGGGGGTAAACTGCTAATGTTCGTCTATAACGCATCATGTGCTACACACAGCAGCACCAGAGCCACTGACGAGACACTGAAGCAAGCGACAAGCCGACAGCAAGATGTGGCAAAACATGGGCCAAGGCGAACTAAACCCAGTCGCCGCCCACAAAGTAAAAAGACTGCCCTGTCCAATCAAAGACAACCCTTGCTGGCTTCTTCCTCCCCTTTCTCTCTCTCTCTCCCTGTTGTCTGTACCAGGTTGCTGCTGTGGTTCGCCATGCTGTACTGTCAGCCAACCAGAGGACAGCTACCACCGAGAGAACAACTGAGACTCCAGATCACCGACCGCAAGACCTACCCCCAGCAAGTGCATATTCGACTCATCCAGGCCTGCCCGGTCTACAGAGCACACTACCCCAGCTCCGTAGCCCAATACATCGGGACAAGTGCCCGACGGACAGAGGACTCCCTCACTCATGCCGAGGCCAAGGTCGAACACATGTTCAACCAACTTGAGAAAGTGACTGTCACACAATCGGGACTCCTAAGCACCAACCACCACTCCAGACGGCTCCTGGGAGTGTTGCTCCGAGTCGTAGCTGCCACCAGAACTCTGTTTAACATTGGTACGTCCAGTGTAAATGCAGCAAACCAGACCGCAAACTCCATGAAGCCGCTGTTTACTGTCTTACAGAGTGACTTTGTCCAGACTCAGCTGGTTACAGCGCTAACGACAGACATGCTGTGGGAGGTTAGCTCCTCCAATGACAGCCTAGCCACAGGTGTAATCCCACCGTACCTGATACTAAGCCTGATGCTAACTGTGCTGGCTTCCGCCATCAACACGCCAGCTGACCTCCTACAAATACACCTGGCCTACTCTCTGGGTAGCGCCATCTCACTCTGCGTCGATCCCGAGCAGAGAGAAGTGGGTTTTCCCCTAAATCTGCCTATCATCGAGTCAAGCCAAGTCTACAGACTTACAGACATTGTCAAGGTCAGGTTTTGGAAAAACAACACCCACATCAAGATAAGCCCTCCAGACGTGGTGGCCTACCACGACAGCGACACACAACGGTACTCAGCTCCAAACCTGCACCTGTGTACTATGACCAAAGACATTCATTATCTCTGCCTTAGCAAACCCTTACTCAGAGACAACGCTGAAGAAACCTACGGGTTGCACCCCCTGGTCAGCAAAGTCACCAACACACAAGCGGAGATTGCAGGTGAAAGGTGGCGTGCTAACACACCTGTGCACACCGCCACTGTCACTCACGACCAGCATGACACAACCAGCCGTGTCAACATGCTCAACCAGAAAATGGGACTTCAAGTACTGAAAGGTGTCATCTTACACCTTGATGGCCTGACATGGTACCAGCTTCCCAGCAAAGAGTACCAGACAGCACTGAAACTACCATCCTCCCAGAACTTCAACTTCACCTTGAATCCAGGACTGGAACTCTGGATTGAGAAAAGGGGGTCCCAACTCACCGACCCTGCTCCTGTCAACACAGCCCTCCGAGCACTGTCTCGACGACCTGTTCTGAACACTTCATCTGCGGTCCAAGCCGGGACCGCCGCCGACATTGGGCTGTGCACCTCTGCAGGTAATCAGCCACACCCTAACACTAGGTTGGCCTCCATCCTGTACAGAAGACTCAACGAGATGCGATACAGCCAAGCTCACGAAAGCTGTGTCCAAAGGTTTCAGACGGAATCCCCGGAAAGGGGGTGTCAAGTCAGAGACCACGCCGAATCTCATCGAGTTGAATCCTCAGCTCCAAGAACCACCTGCCTTCCCCCATCATGATCCACCTGCTACACGACCATCATGATCCACCTGCTACACGACCATCATGATTCACCTGTCATCTACCCATCGTGATGATTGCCGTCCGATGATGTCCACGCAGGGACTTCATCGGACGGAAAGGGGGACTGTAGCGACTGGGCTATTTGAATCATTCGTTCGTTTGATTCTGAATTAACAAATTCGGACTCTCTGTGTTTTCTAAGCACATTCCTGCCCATAACGTTCTTTGCTAAGCTTATCAGAGCTTGTAACCTCCTGACTTCGAAATTACAAATCATACGTTGGCTCCAGCTAGTCGGCAACAAATTGACTTTTACGACATTTTATTGCACCTTGGGGGAAAGGACAAGAGTTCACAAAAGCAGCCTGAATTCTGTTACACACACACACACACACACACACACACCTTTGGTATTAGAACTTAGAGATATTATTTTTGATATACAATTCCATTATGCATGTTGATTAGTTTTGTGTTATTCTATAGTGTGATTCCCTAGTGTGTAGTTTTGAATTCTAAGTGGGTATTTTAAGAATGATACACTATATTTGTACCCTAACTCCCCCCAGACCATAAAATTTTATGGTCCTAACGGAATGTCAGCAGCAAGGAATCTCACTGAGATTCTGGCAGGAGAGCAGAATTAAAGTGTTCATCCTAGATATTTTATATGTATAACCATTGAAGAAATATGCAAACCTGAATGTATTTTCTCTTTTCCACGATTGTTCTTCTCTGTGATATGTTTTTGTATTCTTGTAAACCTTAAAGGAATAATGTTTCAGAGGTGCACACTGTTGCGAATTCATAGGTATATGTCATGTGGTCTTTTTAAAAGTCCAATTTTCATTCCCACTTGTAAATGCACATCACATTTTAGGTTAGTCTTATTCCCAGTTTGTTAATCGAACTTTTAATACTTATCTTACAGAATAAGAAGGTACTTCTAGGCCGTAGCTTTTAAACATACCAAATTTGGTCTTGAATTGAACCTCCATATACCCGTAGGAAAGATATGGATACCAAATTATGATAAAATGCATTTTACTGCAGTTATAATTGTTTAACGTAGAAATGGCATGATCCTAAGACTGCCATAAAACATGCAAATCAAACTCATAGTGAGACAAAGAACTTTTCTCCCGCCTGGAATTTCGCGTTCCAATTGGCTCAAGCCCAGGGAGGAGTGAAATTCCTGTGCCCTAGAAAAGCGGTTACACTCCGCGTTCCGCTCAGTTCTGTTCTGTATTTCCTTTCGTCTTGTTTTGTTCCTGCACTCTCACGAACCCGCCTCGTCAGCGAGAAGACCTTATGGCTCCCTTTGGGAGCGTTTTCAATTTCTTTAAGTCTTTTCTTTATTTTCGTCTTCGGACTCCACGAAGCAAACGCAGCAGACAACTTCAACTCAAAGAGAAAGACTCTTTCGAAAACCCCGCTACCGCGCTCACCAGAAGACACGAGAGCGCGAGCCCTGCTTTCTTAAAGAAACACACGCACGCTGGTCTTAGGACACACGCATGAACTCTGCGTTGCAAGATAAGTTTATTGAATTTTTAATGTGATTTGATTCCTTGCTGTCTCTCAAAAGGTTGCCTGTGATTTTGCCATGCAGAGATCATCTCGGTGATCTCTCTCATCCTGAACTTTAGTTTCACTTTCTCCCTTTCATCCTCTCCCTCTCTCATCTGTTATCCGTTTGGTCTGTTAATGTTTTCATCCGTATGTTTCTGTTGTAAATATATATTTACTCTGTGTATACTCGTAGTTTCGATGTAGTATTAGTCTAATTATTAAATTCCATATGTCCTTGACTGACTCTGTTTTAATTGCCCATGTTACTTAGTCCCTGAAATGTTCGATCTTAGCTATATGCTTTATCTCGGTACGATTTAAGTAAGCTAATTTTACAAACATAGAAAGTTGTCTTTTCAAGGCCTGGAAAAGATACTCTTTCTCGTGTTTGTAAGAAGGATAATTTTCCTTGAGAATTAAGTTAATCTTACGTTCAATGTTTGCTGGACAAACAGATTGTTTGATAACTAAATTAATTCCATTAAAGTTATCCCATTACTTCGAGCTGAAATAAGACTATTTGATGTATTAATGACGAACCATAACCCGTTATGGTAATCATTCATATATCAATCTAGTTCAGCTGCGATAAATTAATTTAACTGTAACATACAAAATATTAATCATATTCATGATTAATTATTAAAATTCCCTATAGATCATTTGAGCTAATATTAATATTAATGTACAACCCATTGTTGCTACACATCTCTTCAACAGGACTCATTTGTTCACCACACCGGACAGTTCTCTCTTCTCGCAGTGAATCTGACACCTGCGAGATCAAAGATGGATATTGTGGGATTCACGCTCGTGCACAGAGTTGCTAATAAACTGGATGTAATTTAAGTTCTGTTGCTTTTATATGAAAATAAATAATGAACAAGACACCCAAAGTACTTATTTAATTCCATTCCAAATACATGTTTATCAGTAATTCTTTCTTTAATACAGACATATGCGTTTTCTTTTTAAATAAAAATTACAATGCATAAGCCATAGAGATCGCACTGTCAGATAGTTTGGGAATATTCACACATAACGTATACACATAAAACATGATATCAGAGTTTTAAAATATATATTTTTAAAAGAGAACAATACATCACGGTTGTTTAAGCCAATGAGCATTAAGCTGTGTCGTCAGTAAGTCGTTTCCCATCATGCTTTTGATCAGCGCAGTCAGTGGAGAGCAACTGCGCTCAACTGCAGAATCCGACACGTCCGCCTTGCGTTCGTGAGAGTTTTTTGACATACGTCAGCATGACATCAGAGCAAGGCGGACCGCACTCGGACACATTTCTAACCGGCATGCATCTCGCGCTGATCACCGGTGATCGGTTCTGCGCAGATTTTGCTCATCTCAAACAAGCCTATTGTCATTCCCTCACAAACTACATCACCCATAATTCTCTGCCTGGACTTATGAGCGCTCATTGTTTTCAGCTGTGTCTCATTACCTTGTTTAACTCACACTATATTAGCCTGGTTTTCACATTCATTCCCTGTGAAGTCTTGTGTACTGTATGTGTCTCACTGCATTTCTGAGCTTGTTTGTATCTTGTCTCTCCCATCTCCTGGTTTTCTTGATTCTGTGCCTGTCCCCTCAGATTTCTCTCTTTGCCTCAGCCCTTATCTGTTATTGTTTGTTTGTTTGTGTATGACCCTTGCCTGGATTTGGATTATGATTGTGGATAACCCTTTGCCTGACGTCGTCATAATCAGATTCTAGTCAGAATATGAGTCTGATACTGCTCCAGTGGGCTGTGATTAAGTGGCGTGTTTCAACCGAACCAGGAAAGAAAATGCCTATGCACTTAATTGGATAGACCAACAACCAATCAGAGCAACGGAGTAGGTGACGTATGTTCTTCGTTCATCTTTCCGATCAACAAATGCCTTGATCGCAGTTCTCTGTTCCTCTTTTAAAATTAATGCGCTGTCGATATCTTCTATAACAGACGTGTTGGCGGAATCTACACATCTCAATTATTATCTCAGTTATAACTAGTGTTAATGTAGATGGTGAAATCTATGACAAATTTTCATTGGCGACCTTTGACAAGATGACAACAATGTCATTAAATGATAACTGTGACTGTAACTATATAACTTATTTTCACAGACATTTCTCCTCCTCCAGTAACAAGTATAACGTTTATGAGTTATGGTTAAGCTTTCAAAATATTAAAATTGCTTAAAAATAATAATATAAAAAATATATATAAAATAAATTACTCCGGAAGCTTAACCTGTGGAGGGGTCCTCGTGGAGTGACGTTTCGGGTACAGTAGATAATCGACCAGCGGTGCCCAACAGCCTCCATTAACTGGCATACTTTTTTTTTTTTTTTTTTTAGCTTCTTTTTTTTTATTGAAATGTCAAAATTTACAACAATAACTGGCTTAGTCATAATCCACAGAAATATCATTGCAAACAGGGAACGGAGCACGTAAAATAAAATAAAAAATAAATAAACAAAAATAATAAATGACAAATAATAAAATAAGACAGGGGCTTCAGTTAATTTTAAAGCATCAATAAAATTAAGCAATTTACTTGCTGTTTTCTTCTTCATAAACAACAGGGACTTATAGTACAATGCAAATTCTCTCTTAAAGACAGAAAAAAGAGGCTGTGTCTTTATCCATTTACATTTGTGGATGAAAAATTTACCAGAAATCATTAAAGTGTTTAAAGGCAGATCATGGTTTTTGTCCTTCATTATAAATCCAAATGTAATGTTATCTCTAGTGAAACTAGAGAGAGACTGGATATAAGGCTCCAACCAATCATACATGTCACACCAGAATGTGTTACTGTAAGGGCAGAAGAAAAACAAATGATCCGTGGTCTCTATTTCTTCATCACAGAATGTACAGTTTGTTAGATCAAATTTAAATCTACGTGAGAGGAGGTCACTTGAAGGATAAATGTCATTCATGACTTTAAAGTGAAGCTCTTTAGCTTTTGGTGATATAGGTAATTTAAAAAAGTCTGTGCGCAGTTTTTTCAGAGAAGAATGATTGAAGATAAGATGAGATGCATTTCGGCAATATTGCATTCATTGGGTATAAGGTCAGAGTAAAGAGATCACGGAACACTTTGTTTTGCAGAGTTCTACTACAGAACTGGTGACCAGCAATCACCAATGAAGGCAGAAGAGGAGGGTTGAGCAAATGAGGTAGTGCATTTTTTACCATCAAAAGGAAGGCATAAGGGATGCTTTGGATAACCATATTATAATGTTTACGATTGCACTGAAAATTAAATTTTGTACCAAAATCTTCAAAAGATAAAATATTGCCATAACTGTCCAGTAAATGTGTGAGAGACCAAATGTTGTTTTCCATCCATTCATTAAAATACAATGACTTATTTCTAAAGAGAATAAATCTGCAATTCCAGATGGGAACATCATGGGGAGTGAAATTGTGTTTGTACAATAGTTTCCAATATAACAAAACTTGTGAATGAAATGCAGACAGTTTTACAGGAAGTTTTGGAACATCAAAATCACAGCGCAAAAACAAATCAATGCCTCCCATTTTTTTAAACAATTCCCTGGAGACACAATACCAGAAGCTACTACTATTTGCGAGAAAGCATCTTAGCCATTTCATCTTTAATGTTCCGTTTATACAATCAAAGTCTATGGCTTGTAGCCCACCATCTTCATAGTCTTTCACTATAGTTGCTTTTTTAAGATAATGGGGTTTTCTTTTCCAGATGTAATCAAAGTTTAATGTATTGATGGATTTAACGGCTTTTTTAGGGATAGGTAGAGAAAAGGCTGGGTAAATACACCTGGAAAGGCTTTCCATTTTGGTTATAAAAATGCGACCAAGTAGAGAAAGATCTCTATTCAACCATCTGTCTAATCTTGATTTACATTCATCCATTTTATTCCATACATTTAATGTTTCACTCATCTTAGTATCTTTGGTTATATGAATACCCAAGTATTTGACTGCAGTTTTAATAGGGATACCATATGCTGCTTCAAGGTGGCAGTCATGTATAGATAACAACTCACACTTTTTCAGGTTCAGTTGTAACCCAGAGGCTTTTGAAAATGAGTCTATAGTTTCAGTAGCCTTTGGGACCTGCTCAAGATTTTTAAGGAATAGAGTGGTGTCGTCGGCCAGCTGACTTATAACTATTTGGTTATCAAATACATTTAACTGTTCGATATCTGAATTTTTAATGAGGATTGACAACATTTCAGCTGCAATTATGAATAGCGAGGGTGAAATGGGACAGCCTTGTTTAATACCTCTGTTGATCGTGAAGCGAGGTGTAGTGCCACCTGAGAGAGACACTGAGCTGTTGGTGTTAGTGTTTATAAATTTTTCCCCAAAACCACATAATTCTAGAGCCTTAAAAATAAAAGGGTGTTCTACAGAGTCAAACGCCTTGTAAAAATCCAAAAAAAGAATAAAGCCATCATCATTAACATGCTCATTATACTCAAGTAGATCAAGGACAAGGCGAACATTATTGTGAATTGATCTACCTCTCATAAATCCTGATTGAGTGTCACTTATTATTTGAGGAAGACCTTCTTTGAGACGATTTGAAAAAATGTGAGTTAGCAATTTAGAATCGTTGTTTAATAGTGTTATCGGCCTCCAATTGTCTAAGACTTTGGGATCTTTGTTTGGTTTCGGAATGAGAACGATTACACCTTGTCTTAACGTCTCTGGAAGTGATTGGTTGTTTAACGCTTCTTTAAGTGTTTCAAATAAAAGTACTTTGATATGATCCCAGAAATGCTTATAAAAATTGGCTGTCAGGCCGTCTGGGCCAGGGGAGCGGTCAGAAGTCAGACATTGCAACGCCTTTTCTAGCTCACTATATGTGATCTCTGCCTCACAGGTATTTTGGAAGTCCTCATTTATTTGGGGAATAAATTCTCTAATTTTATTAAAGAAGGCCTCTGATGCATCAGCCGAGAATCTAGAAGAGTATAAATTACTGTAAAAGGTATAAACTTCATTAGTTATAGTATTAGGATTAGAGCATTCATTTTCATTAATGATCAGTATTCCTATGTTATTCCTTTCTTGGCGAGTTTTCTCTAATCTACAGAAATAAGATGAGTTTCTTTCTGCTTCCTCGATCCATTTTGCTCTGGATCTGATGAAGGCTCCGTTTGCTTTTCTTGTATAAATATTATCTAATTTGGTATGTAGTGTAAGTAGCTTTCTTTTATCAGTATCTGTAAGCGTGGGTTTATTACAGCAGAGACTTATCTCTCTTGTTAAATTAGTCTCCTCTAAAAGGGTAGATTGTTGCAATTGTTTACTAAAAGAGATTGAAAAGTTTCTTATTCTGAATTTTAAAAATTCCCATTTGGAGCTATAAGACAAAAGGTTTGGGTCTTGAATAATTTCATCAATTATGTCTTTAACCCCTTGGCTATACTTTTCAGACTGTAACAGGCTGGCATTGAGTTTCCAATAACCCTTGTTTCGTTTAGGATTATTACTGGGTTTCAAGGTGAGATTAATAAAGCAGTGGTCAGATAGCGGAGCAGAAGATATAGAGCAGTCAGATATTAAGTCTTTTACACTGTCAGAGATTAACCAAAAATCAATCATTGATTTGATTGAACCATCCGGTTTAAACCAAGAGAAGTTTTTTAAATTGGGGTTTATAAAGCGCCATGGGTCAAATAGATTATGAATGCTACAGAAACTGACTAAATGAGGGTTATAGTGATGGTTATGAAACTTGGTGGGTGAGCGGTCTAACCATTCATTAAATACCATATTGAAGTCTCCTCCTAAGATAATATTAGTTGTTGGATAACGTAATTTCAAATTTTTAACAAGACCATCAATTTCAGAGAGAAGATTTTTGTTTTGGTTTACATTGTTATAGCCATAGATATTTCCCAGGATAATAAAAGAGTCTTTAACCAAAAGAACGCATAGTATCCAGTGACCATCTGTGCTCTTTTTGGATGTCACAATTTTCCCAGGGAAGTTGTTCAGAAGGACAGCAGTACCAGCAGAACGATTAGTTCCATGACAGAATAAGATTTTATCACCCCACTGATTGGACCAAAATTTTTCATCCGTATCAATTGAGTGAGTCTCTTGCAGCAGGACACAGTGTGGTTTCTTGCTTTTACAGAAGAGGAAAATTGCTTTTCGCTTGATGCTGTCTCTAAGGCCCCTTGCATTAAATGAAATGAAACATAAATTAGAATCAACAGTGAACATTAAACAGGAACTTACCACTTAAGAAAAAAAACAACCCGAGGTAAATCAGCAGGAGAAAACTGCTTTGGAATGTGAACATAAGGCAGCGTCCCCTTAAAAACAGTCAACCTGGATGTCCTTCAGAAATGTAAACAAATTTCTTCACGTTAGACACTGAAATGATAGTGAACCGCAGTGTGGTTAAGGAACCACAATTCTTTTTCCATTTATGTATCCATTTGGGCCCCTGAAGTAAGCCTGCTGACCTGCTTCTCTGGCCTGCTTAATCTGAGGCCACACTGCTGCTCTCGCCTCCCGGTCGGCTGGTAGGATGTGCTCGGCGAAACTTACATTCAGCTCCTTGCACACTGCAGATCTCTTGGTCAGACGCCAGAGCTCATCTCGGTGGTGCCTCATAGTGAACTGCATTATCACTTGCCGATGTTTAGCTTCCTCTCTTTTCCCCAGGCGATGCACGGAGTCGATGACACTGTCCATCTTGTCAGCCCAATGCGGAGCGATTTTAAGTACGATCTGTAACACCCTCTCTCTCGTGTTTTCGTTTTCTTGCTCTTTCATCCCGCGCAATTTCAAATTCCAGCGCCGTTTGTAACGCTCCAGTTCAAGGACTCTTTCTTGTAAAGCGACGTTCTCTGTACCAAACCTTTTCACCTCCTTTTCCAAAGTTTGAGTTTTGGATTGGCAGTCTTTTATTTCTTTGGCATTAAACTCAACACTTTTGGCCACTTGTGCAATCATGGTACTGTTGCTTTTCATTTGCACATTGAGTTCTTGTAACATGACAGAGAGGTTGTTAACAGCTTCGAGTATTGCAGCATTGGATACCTCTGCTTCGTTTTTAGCTTTCTTAAACGAGACAGGTATTTTAGTAGGGGTGTCAGGAAGAGGATGGCTCAGGCTCACCTTCGTGGGGGAGGTTTCCATGTTGTTATCATCGGCACCAGCACAGTAATCATGAGGGAGATGTGCTGTTGCTGCATTAGCTTTCTTCATCTTGTTAGATAGCGGCATTTCAGAGTGTGAAACTCGTGCTGAGTAAGTCAAATTGGTCACGTATCAATGTAGTTTCGTTTGTGTAGGTATTTATTCTTAAAAGAAGGACTAGTCTAATAGTTTGGGGACAAATAAACGGAGCTCTGGATTATTGAGTGCTCAGTTCGCCATCTTCGCCGGAAGTCTTAACTGGCATACCTACAGACAAAGCAAAAAGAGACAACACGCCATGCTTGACAGGTATGCCTTTCATCTGTGAGACTTGTAATAAAACGTACTCGGTTACTAACGTAACCTCGGTTCTCTCTAGAAGAGGGAACGAGTACTGAGTTTTTGTAAAAACGCTACGGGAAAAACTCTTTTTTCACGAAATACTGAAGCAAAAAATTATCCTTAATTTTCCATATATCTAAAGCGCGTTGCAGCCAGGGTGGGAATTATACCGCGGCCACGCGGCCATGGCCGCCGTTGCCCTACACTTTGGCCTTCATGCCCCGTGAAAAAAAAATCATCGTACGGCCACAGTGGCCTGTGTCCCCTGGCCCTGTCCAAGTTCCACCCAAGTAGTCTCTGAACTTCAATTAGTTTGTGGATTCGCGCAGGTGCAGTGTCATAATCACATCGATGATCTCACGCATCAAAACAGCAGTGCAAGAAGCATGTAACGTCAGCACCAACAGAAGAACGACACTCTGTTGTAGTGTTGTCAAAAGACCCGGTACTTCGGTACCAAGTCGGTACTAATTTTTTTTTAAACGTCACGGTACCAGGTTTTCTCAAACCCGGTACTTGATGCGCGTGCATGCCCGAAGCACGTGCAGTTGCGTCCTCTTCATAAAAGCGCTGATGGCGATCGGCGGTGCTGCTGCTGATGTGGTGCTGATGTTTTTGCGCGTGCAGATACGTTATTTCAAATGGCGCGCGGCAAGCGCGCTCATAATAGAAGCGGCGCGCTCGCTTTTCCATGCGCGTTCATGGATGCATAGCAACGACAGACGCCACGGGAGTACAAACGCTTGTGCGAACTGCGCTCTCCATGACGACGAGGAAGTGTGACATAGGCCTATTAATTGATTTCTAGCTCTTGCATTAGCTTTACTACTAGATATATTTATTGAGATGAGAAATAAAAAGCCGTCATTAATATCAGTCCGTCAGAAAAGCAGTTCTAGTCTTATTCTTGGCTGGATAACTCTTAGCAGGTTTAAAAAGCCCTTTTAAAGTTAAATATGAATACAGTTTTGGATTAAATAAAAGTATAGTCAAGTCAAATAAAACATATTTTATCTCCTGTATAGTTTGGTAATGCTACAATAAGATACCATTCATTAACATCACTTAATGCGTTATCTAACATAACACATTGAGTGAACAATATATTTTTACAACATTAATTAATGTTTGTGAATGTTATTTAATACAAACACTTGATTGGTCATGAACTGCCGTTATGTAGCCAAGGCGAAATCTATATGTCTATCTATGCACCAGTCTGCGCACACGTCACACCAGGAAGCGCGGGCGCCCTCAGATCACTTGGACGTCGCTGTGTTACAAGAGGTAAAAATGATATAAATACTGTTCGTTTTCTCACACAAACCGCTCGTTTCGTGTCTTAGGCCATCAATGTGTACTTACGATGGGGAATTGTTTAATTTGGACGATGGGGAATTGTTTTAATTTGGACTCTGTGGATGCTCTTTGAGACCGTGACCATAAACCTGCATTATATGACTGACAGACAAGAACGATTTTACCTAAAAATATCAAAATCTATTTGCCAGTAGATAAGTGCCCTTTTCAGAAAAGGGCCCTATGCAAGGTTCCAGAGGTAACGGCGTCGGCGCACTGAAGCGTTTTTTTTTTTAATAGTTCAAAGTTACTATAAGATTTAATGTTATTACCTTGACAAACTATAACTTACATCATTAAAAAGATATAAGACTCACGTTTCAGTATTTGACCACTATTGTATTCTGAGAAATTTATATTGACAGTTATGTCTTAATTTGTGTCAGGAGTTATGAAATGCAAAAATGAGTTGATACCTTTAATATGAATTATGAGCGTCAGACGCTCCCATTCATAAAAAACTCCTGTGCTGTCGTCATGAAAGCGATTCACAAAACAAGGTCCCTCACGGCTTTTAGCTCAAAAGTGTGCAGATTTGGAGAAATATTGATATATTCTCAGTTTACATCAGATTTCTATTGACAGGAATAATATTTTATTGAATTTATAGCCAAATGCGTCGATGTAATCATTATGAGCGCTGTATACTGATGTGCTGTGTTTTCAATTCATACCAGCAGCCCGAGGGCGCTCTACTGAACATTATAGTCCATATTTGAAACACATGAAGAAGAGCGTTCGACAATGCAGGAAATTATTAATTTATTGGCATTTGTGTTGTTTCTGAATGCTTTTATTGGCATTTGTGTTGTTTCTGAATGCTTTTATTGGCATTTGTGGTGTTTCTGAATGCTTTTATTGGCATTTATGTTGTTTCTATTGTTGTGTGAGGGTGTATACCTTCTGGATGTAATGGCGCTCTCTCTGTCTCTCTCTCTCATTAAAAAATGTTTTTTTTTATTAAAAAAGTCATAATCCATGTCTTATTCCAAATTAGGATGTTATGCTATCAATCTGAATGGGAAAACCATCGAATTGTATGATGGCCTTTGTGCCCTGTCATATGGCCTTGGTGCCCCTAAAAAAAAAAAAAAAGGTGGAGGCCAAATGGCCTTGCCCCTAAAATTCCATAATTCCCACCCTGGTTGCAGCAGTACACAGCTATGGCGAGACAGCTTGCTCGCTCATTGGCTGCTCTGCGGCAACTGCATAAGCCTATCGAGCGAGGCCTGAAGTGACGTCAGGCCAATGAGGGCGCTTCGCGCCCTCCTTGCCACTTCCCGCCGAGACGGGTGTGGCTAACCTCTATAAAAGGAGCTCGAAAAGGCTGATTCACTTGATTTTCATCGCCGAAGCGAACCAGAGTGAACCGTACGCACGGCAGAGAACGCAATACTCGTTCCCTCTTCTAGAGAGAACCGAGGTTACGTTAGTAACCGAGTACGTTCTCTTACGAGAGTCCTCTCGTACTGCGTTTTTGTAAAAACGCTACGGGAACCCCTTGTAAAACGCCGTGCGTGCTGGGATAAAACACCGATCACTGGAAGCTAACCCAGGTATACAGTGCATAATCACCAGATAGACTCACAGAGAGTCTGGGAATAAGGGGGGGGGGGGGGGACCTTAATTCCCTATATTGTGGCGTCCGCAGACGCAAAACATGACCTCACAGAGAGAGTCTAGAGACAAAAGGGGAATCCCTCCGTCCTTATATGGGACGCGGGTCCGCAGACGCGAATATGACATCACATAGACAGGGTGGGGAACCTGAACTAATGTGGGAAATGTGGGTCTTACACAATTCTGCCCATAAAACAGTCGGTAGCGCGCTGCGCATGCGATTTCAGTGTTCTAGTTAGACAGCTGATTCGACTACACCGATAGTAGCTTAGCCTACAAGGCGGGAACCTCTAGGTTGTAAAACCTAATAAATGTAGACGGCGAGGCCCAGCCTGCCGCCATACATATGTCCTGTAAGGAAATCCCGCTAGACCAAGCCCACGAAGAGGCGACGCCTCTCGTGGAGTGCGCTCTAACGCCCAACGGGCACTGGAGGCCCTTGACAGTGTAAGCCAGCGCTATGGCGTCAACTATCCATCTGGATAGGCTCTGTTTCGAAACAGCCATTCCCTTGGAACGTCCACTGAACGAGACAAAGAGCTGCTCAGTCTGTCTGAAGACAGCAGAGCGGGACACGTAAGCTCTTAACCCTCTGGGGACCAAGCTGTTTTTGGGGTCCTTGAGATGTTCTGACATGCCTTGACATTTGTGCTTTTTTCAGTTATTTATAAACATGTTAATGGCAAAGGTGTAAATTCACTCTATATAGCACAAACAGGGCTACCATAATATGCGAGCAACGTGTATGTAGATGTTTGTATTTTTAAGAGAATAATGTTTATGCGTGGTTATTGAAAAAAATTAAAATGAAAGTTGCTGAATTAAGACCACAAAACACATATTAAATATGTGTCCACAAGACTTTTGACTAATTGATGTTGTCCCTTTGAGTTCTAGCTTCAAAATGATGTAAAAATAGTCTTGCTTTATCGTTCACAAAAAAAAATACATTGATTTAAATGGTGTAAAACAGGTTTTGCTTGGAAAGCCAATATGCGAGGGGGAGGAGTAGTTTACACCTTAGATTATGAATGTCCCACCCACTCTGTATAATGAGCCATTCACTCAGGTGTGAAACTGACTGAGCCACAATGCAAGGACAAAAGATGTATTTAGAAGAAGACTTATATTGACCATTTAAGATTTCGCTTACATCTCTCTTGTAAATATGTTTTGCTATTTTATTCAAAATGTCCAACATATTCAACATATTCAACATATTCCAGTCGATTTTTACTCATCTCAGTAGGCTATAGCAAAGCAGTTTATTCTTTCACACACAGACGCGTGATTCATATTTAGGCTAAACAGTCTTTACAAATATGTCCCCTTCATTCATCTCACAGAAAGGCGAGTCATATTATAGGAATGCGATTCATCTTTTTGCGGTTTACATAGGCCTACACTAACGTTATTCCATAACGTTATTCCACACGTGAGAAAAGAAAACAGCCTACCTCACTCCTCAGCGGAATCTGCTCCTCATTTCAGGAGATATTGCTCCTCATCAGCACTGTTCTGAGGAATATTTTCTCCATAAGGTAGGCTATAATGTCTCACTCGCGAGGAGTCGCGACGCGCTTTGTTTACAGCTGATGTGGGCGTTTCACAGCTCTGAAATAGTTCTCAGAATTTGCGTTTGAATAGCACGCGCTCTCCAGGGAGTGGTCACATTACTGTGAATGAGCTCCTAATGAGCTCGACAGGAGTCGCTCTCTTTTTATACAGATTACAGAAGCTGAGAATATTTGTTTTTTATATAAATGACTTCATTTAAAAGATGCGATCTCAAGCTTTATGCCCGTGGGTCTGTTTGCCTGTTTGACTGAATTTTCGCGGAGTTATAGATCATTTTCGAACGCGTTTCAAATGGGAGTTTACTGACAGAGAGAAGGCAGAAATCGCATCATGTTAATTTTTCTTTATTTGTCAAAAAGCAAAACACTTTATTTTTATTGTGAGTATACAGAAAAAAAATAGAAACTGAACAGGATCGATTGATGTATTACACGAAAATGAAAGATCAAAATTAACAGAGCATTTAGTGTTTATTTTCATTGCTAAAAAAAAAAACGAGCAAAACGCGCGGGCGCGTTTGTGGTCCCCAGAGGGTTAAAGCCCTAATGGGGCAAAGCAAACTTGAGTCCCCTTCCTCACTTGATCCCGGCAGGGCAGACAGGGAGATAACCTGAGCCCGAAACGGCGTGTTGAGGGATTTTGGCACATAACCATGCCTAGGTTTGAGTATGACTTTAGAGTCATTAGGTCCAAACTCTAAGCACGCTGGGCTCACGGAGAGCGCGTGCAGGTCGCCTATGCGCTTCACCGAAGCGAGAGCCATCAAAAACACTGTTTTAAAAGACAAATGTTTGAGGCTAATAGATTGGATAGGCTCGAAAGGGGCACCTTTCATGGCCGCCAAAACCGTAGAAAGGTCCCACATAGGGACTGAAGGAGGTCTGGGAGGATTCAGCCTCCTAGCTCCCCTGAGGAAGCGGATGACTAAATCGTTCCTTCCTAGTGACTGACCTAGCGTTGTTCCAGAGAACGCTGCAATAGCCGCCACATAAACTTTGAGCGTGGAAGGGGATCTGCCCTTATCCAACAGCTCCTGTAGGAAGGAGAGAACCTCCGTCACCTCACAATCGAGGGGTGATAGGCCCCGAGCTGTACACCAGCCGGAGAAAACCGACCACTTCGAGGCATAAAGCCGCCTAGTCGACGGTGCTCTAGCCTGAGTGATGGTATTCATCACTCCCTCTGCGAGATCAACGGATATCCGTTGAGCGCCCACACATGAAGGGACCACAACTCCGGGTGTGGGTGCCAAATCGAGCCCCCGGCCTGCGAGAGGAGATCTTTCCTCAATGGCACTGGCCATGGAGCGATGTCTGCTAACTGCATCAGGACTGGAAACCATGCTTGGTTCTTCCAGAACGGTGCTACAAGCAGTACTGAGCATTTTGTTTCCCTGACCCGCTCTAACACCTGAGGCAGGAGGGAGACGGGGGGAAAAGCGTATAGCGGGCAGCGCGGCCACATCCGGGACAGCACGCTGTCGTTCTTGGAAAAGAACGCGGGGCAATGAGCGTTTTCGCGGGACGCGAATAGGTCCACCTCCGCTCTGCCGAATCTCTCCCACAACAGCCGGACTGTTTGTGGGTGTAGAGACCATTCGCCCAGGGGAATGTTGTTCCTGGACAGTCTGTCTGGGCCCAAATTCTGGAGCCCAGGCACATGCACTGCTCTCAGCGAGCGCAAATTGTGCTGAGCCCATGTTAGGAGGCGTTTCGCCAGCCTGTACAGGGATCTGGATCTGAGACCGTTCTGGCGATTTATGTAGGACACCACGGCCGTGTTGTCCGAACGGACTACGACGTGTTGGTCCTTGATTTGGGGACAAAAACGCGTCAGCGCGTTGTGCACTGCCAGCATTTCCAGGCAGTTGATATGTTGGAGCTTTTCTCGTTCTGACCACAGGCCGAAGAACGGTCTGCCCTCGAGCAGCGCTCCCCATCCCGAGGTGGATGCGTCTGTCGACACCATCCTCACTCCCGAGGAAGTCCCCAGGCTTACACCTGATCGCTACCAGTCGTCCGCCATCCAAGGTATCAGGGCTGCCACACAGCTCTGATTGACCTTGAGACATAACCGGCCGGACACCCGCGCTCTCAACCAGAACTGCAGAGGGCGCATGCGGAGCAAGCCCAGCTGAAGAACTGGCGATGCTGAGGCCATGAGACCCAGCATCCTTTGAAACTTCCTGAGCCGGGAAGTTGCGCCGCAGCGGAAGGATCTCGCCGCGCGCTGAATGTGCAGCACGCGCTGTGGCGACAGCCGCGCTGTCATAGACTGTGAGTCCAGAATGGTACCCAGAAACGAAATCGCTTGACTGGGGTTCAGCGAACTCTTTGTCCAATTGACCGTGATACCAAGATTCTCGCGGTGATCGAGTAAAATGGTTCTGTGCTCCACGAGCTGTGATCGTGATTGAGCTAGGATCAGCCAGTCGTCCAAATAGTTCAGCACTCGCATGCCTCTGAGTCTGAGAGGGGCGAGCGCTGCGTCCATGCACTTCGTAAATGTACGAGGTGCCAGGGACAAGCCGAACGGCAGGACTGTATACTGGTATGTCTGACCCTCGAAGGCAAATCTCAAGTATCGCCTGTGATGTGACGCTATCTGTATTTGAAAATACGCGTCCTTCAGATCTATCGACATAAACCAGTCTCCTCGGCGAATATGTGCGAGGATTTTCCTGGTCGTGAGCATTTTGAAACTGCGTTTCACTAATGCTCTGTTCAGCCGTCTTAGATCCAGTATGGGTCTGATACCACCGTCCTTTTTGGGGACCAGAAAGTATCTGCTGTATAGCCCCCCTTCGCTTTGAGATTGGGATACATGCTCTATCGCCCCTTTGCTCATCAGTTTTGATATTTCGGCGCGAAGTAGGTGTGCTACTTCTAAAGTCACCGTAGTTTCGACGCGCGCTGTGAAGCGGGGAGGGCGTCGACAAAACTGTAGCGAGAAGCCTCTCTTTATAATGTCTAGCACCCAGTCCGAAACCCCTGGAAGCGCTGCCCATGCCTCTGCATGGCTGGCTAAGGGTTGGATGCGAAGCGCGCTCTGTTCGCCGTGCGACAGAGGTGCTTCGGGGCGCAATAACATAGGTGTTACGCCTGTGACATTCGAGGCGGGGAGCGCGCTTAATACAGCGGGCAGAACGCTCGTCCTCGACCCTACTACAGTGCTTAACTGAGTGAGGGAGGGCTGAGAAAGTCTCGTGGGACTCATGCTGTCTGCTAGTAAATGTGGGCGGGAAACGGGCACATTCACTGCTTTGGACTCGCTGCCTGCCTGAGCAGAGCGAGCGCGCACAGGTCCCGTTTTTACAGAGAGCCTGTGATCTGTGAGACATAGTGTTCGTGGGCACTGGGAAGTGGGCACTTTTACTGTGTTGGAAGCGCAATCGACCTGAGTCGATTTTATGTGCGCGAGCCCTAAGTGTAGGGCTGTGCTTGTGTGTAGGGATGGGCACTGAGGAGTGGGCATCGACACTACATTTATAGCACCATCGGCCGTGGCCGGGACACCAGAAAATACACTCTTTTCGGGATATATCTGGGTAGCCGTAAAAACGGCTTTTGTGTGCAGGCAAGCGGGCAGCTGTGCGGGCTTGCGCTTTGCAGAAAACACTGGAACAGTCGCAATTCTTGGGACTGAAACAGCGGCGCGCTTGGGTGAGAGGCCGGCCGCAACGGGACTCACACACCTGCGCTTTCCTAGGCGTGCTAGGACTTCTTCGGGGCTTCCGGCTTCACTGCAATCACTGCTGTCGCTGCTGTGAAGAGGCGGCCGAAGGCGGGGGCTGAGGCTGAGAGCTCCGCGGGGTCTGTTTTTCACGACTCGCTGCAGAACCAGAGCGCTTCGGGAGGAAGTGCTTGAAGGCTTGAGACGCTTTCTGGGCTTCGGTAAATCTCTCTACGAACTCGGAGAGAGAAGATCCGAAGAGGCCAGCGGAAGACAGCGGGGCGTCGAGAAACGCGGTGCGCTCGGAATCAGCCATCTCCGTGAGAGTCAGCCATAAGTGCCTCTCAGCAACAGTGGCGGAAGCCATACACCGTCCCATGGCTTGTGCAGCAGACTTGGTAGCGCGGAGGGAGAGATCCGAAGCGCTTCTCAAATCCGCGATGCAGATAGCATCAGGCCCCATCTCGTCCAGCTTACGGAGGAGATCACCCTGGAAAATCTGCAGCGTAGCCATGGTGTGTAGTGCCGACGCAGCCTGCCCAGCGGCGGAGAAAATTCGCGCGAGCAGCGTCGACGTCATGCGGCAGGCTTTGGAAGGCAACACCGGTTTAGTCCGCCGTCCAGCAGAGGGCGGGCAAAGGTGGGTCGCTATCGCCTGTTCCACCGGCGGAAGTGAAAGGTAGCCGCGGTCTTTAGCATTATCCAAGGAGGAAAATGCTGGCGACACAGACGAACGTGTTCGTGCTGAGTAGGGAGCGTTCCAGGCCTTCGCAACTTCTTCATGAAGCTCAGGAAGAAAAGGTGCGCTCACCAGGGAGGAAGCTACCATCCAGCCGGGTGCGAGAAGGGAGTTCCGGTGCAGACCACTCGAGGCCGATGCTAGCTCTTGCCGAAGGCCTACGGGCAGGAGGCGCGAGATCCTCGGAGCTCGCCCAGTCCTCGCTGCCTGAAGCTAGCAGAAAGCAGGAATCTTTCTCCCCCGACGCGGCTTCGGAAACAACTTCCTCTGATAAAGCGGCGGCAGACTGCGGGCGCTGAGCATCAGGAAGTGATTCAGGGGAAGCCGGTGAAGCAGGCGGGCGAACCGGCGAGCTTGGTTCCGGGACCCGCTGCGAGCGGCGCTTCTTACGGCGCGGCAGCGCGGCGGGGAGTGCAGGCTCTGAGAAAAATGCCAGGCGAGTCCTCAGAGTCACCATCGGCAGAAGCTCGCAGTGAGGGCAGCCGCCGTCAGCGAGCGCGAGCGCTGCATGATCCTCACCCAAACAGGAGACACAGATGACATGACGGTCTCCCTCGGTGAGTGGGGCTCGGCACGAGCCGCAGGAAGGCATCTTTAGAATGACGCAGCTCTTTTAGGGGGTGAGTGTTGCAAGGCGAACACACACACACACACACACAAGAACAATAATAATAGAAAGGATATGGCGTCGGTACGGCGGTAGAAGGCGGCGTTGGCCAGCGGCTTCGAGGGCTCGTCCCGCTGAAGTGCTTGTCTCAGACGACGCGTGCTTCCTCGTGATCCAGCGATGCGTGAGCTTCGCTGAAGAGATGAAAATCGAGTGAATCAGCCTTTTCGAGCTCCTTTTATAGAGGTTAGCCACACCCGTCTCGGCGGGAAGTGGCAAGGAGGGCGCGAAGCGCCCTCATTGGCCTGACGTCACTTCAGGCCTCGCTCGATAGGGTTATGCAGTTGCCGCAGAGCAGCCAATGAGCGAGCAAGCTGTCTCGCCATAGCTGTGTACTGCTGCAACGCGCTTTACATATATGGAAAATTAAGGATAATTTTTTGCTTCAGTATTTCGTGAAAAAAGAGTTTTTCCCGTAGCGTTTTTACAAAAACGCAGTACGAGAGGACTCTCGTAAGAGAACAGGATTTTACCCTTTAAGCATGAGTGGTATGTAGACAGACAAGTCTCACAGATGAAAGGCATACCTGTCAAGCATGGCGTGTTGTTTGTCTCTTTTTGCTTTGTCTGTAGGTGAGCCGCTCCCACCATATGCCATGTGGCTTATAAGTGTGCTGGAAACCAATCAGCCGGTAAATTTTGGGGCATCTCAACCAGGGGGCGGGGTTACGTCCTGCGTCACATCTCTCATGCGGGTTCTCGTCGACCAGGGTCAGCACGCACCATAGCGCACACAGGCAGGCACAGAACTAGCTAGCGAACCTAGGTCTTAAATCTAATAAGTTATGTTTTTTACAACACGTTTTTTGATGGAAAAGTGATGTTTATTTTCCATAGTCTTTGTTTAGTGAACGAAAGCGAAATCAGGAATTGCGGTCTTTCAGTTTGTTTATCGTTACCTAACTACCAAGGTTTTAAAGGGGGGGTACAATGGTGTTTCATGTATTCAGAGTTGTTTACAGTGTTAATTGATTCTCATGCTAAACATGGCCAAAGTTTAAAAAAAATATTTTGGACGAATAATGAAGAATTTCTGTGCCGAAAATCTTACTTGACAAAGGCAAGGGGATTTTGTTTGGCTAAAAACTCTTTCTCTACGAAGTGCTCGTCAAACAATTTGCGCTGAGATGTCCACTGGATTTGGAAGAAAAGGTGAAGTCATTGCAACAGACACCTGGAAAAAGTTACGTCACCTATATGTTTCTTTGCTCTCAGCTGATTGGTCAAACTTCAGTCTGAGATCTTGAATCCAGAACATAACCTGCCCCGGAGCAGGTTAGCCGTGCAGCGTAAGATACCATGGCAACGAAAACCGATTAAAGCCAAGCTACTTTCATAGTACCTAAAACGTACTCGGTTACTAACGTAACCTCGGTTCTCTCTAGAAGAGGGAACGAGTACTGCGTTTTTATCAAAACGCTACGGGAAAAGTCTCTTTTCACGAAATACTGAAGCAAAAAATTATCCTTAATTTTCATACATGTAAAGCGCGTTGCAGCAGTAGTCAACTATGGCGAGACGGCTTGCTCGCTCATTGGCTGCTCTGCGGCAACTGCATAAGCCTATCGAGCGAGGCCTGAGGTGACGTCAGGCCAATGAGGGCGCTTCGCGCCCTCCTTGCCATTTCCCGCCGAGACGGGTGTGGCTAACCTCTATAAAAGGAGCTCGAAAAGGCTGATTCACTTGATTTTCATAGCCGAAGCGAACCAGAGTGAACCGTACGCACGGCAGAGAACGCAGTACTCGTTCCCTCTTCTAGAGAGAACCGAGGTTACGTTAGTAACCGAGTACGTTCTCTTACGAGAGTCCTCTCGTACTGCGTTTTTATCAAAACGCTACGGGAACCCCTTGTAAAACGCCGTGCGTGCTGGGATAAAAACACCGATCACTGGAAGCTAAGCCAGATGTACAGTGCATAATCACCAGATAGACTCACAAAGAATCCGGGATTAAGGGATGGGGGACCTTAATTCCCTAAACTGTAACGTCCGCAGACGTAAACATGACCTCACAGAGAGAGTCTAGAGACAAGAGGGTATTCCCTCCGTCCTTATATGGTCGCGCCAGCAGACGCGAATATGACATCACATAGACAGGGTGGGGAACCTGAACTGAATGTGGGAAATGTGGGTCTTACACAATTCTGCCCATAAGACAGTCGGTAGCGCGTTGCGCATGCGATTTCAGTGTTCTAGTTAAACAGCTGAATCGACTACACCGATAGTAGCTTAGCCTGCAAGGCGGGAACTTCTAGGTTGTAAAACCTGATAAATGTAGACGGCGAGGCCCAGCCTGCCGCCGTACATATATCCTGTAAGGAAATCCCGCTGGACCAAGCCCACGAGGAGGCAACGCCCCTCGTGGAGTGCGCTCTGACTCCCAACGGGCACTGAATGCCCTTGGCAGTATAAGCCAGCGCTATGGCGTCAACTATCCATCTGGATAAGCTCTGTTTCGAAACAGCCATTCCCTTGGAACGTCCACTGAACGAGACAAAAAGCTGCTCAGTCTGTCTGAAGACAGCGGAGCGGGACACGTAAGCTCTTAAAGCCCTAACAGGGCAAAGAAAACTTGAGTCCCCTTCCTCACTTGACCCCGGCAGGGCAGACAGGGAGATAACCTGAGCCCGAAACGGCGTGTTGAGGGACTTTGGCACATAGCCATGCTTAGGTTTGAGTATGACTTTAGAGTCATTAGGTCCAAACTCTAAGCACGCTGGGCTCACGGAGAGCGCGTGCAGGTCGCCTATGCGCTTCACCGAAGCGAGAGCCATCAAAAACACTGTTTTGAAAGACAAATGTTTGAGGCTAATAGATTGGATAGGCTCGAAAGGGGCACCTTTCATGGCCGTCAAGACTGTAGAAAGGTCCCACATAGGAACTGAAGGAGGTCTGGGTGGATTCAGCCTCCTAGCTCCCCTGAGGAAGCGGATGACTAAATCGTTCCTTCCTAGTGACTGACCCAGCTTTGTTCCGGAGAACGCTGTAATAGCCGCCACGTAAACTTTGAGCGTGGAAGGGGATCTGCCCTTATCCAACAGCTCCTGTAGGAAGGAGAGAACCTCCGTCACCTCACAATCGAGAGGTGATAGGCTCCGAGCTGTACACCAGCCGGAGAAAACCGACCACTTTGAGGCATAAAGCCGCCGAGTCGACGGCGCTCTGGCCTGAGTGATGGTATTTATCACTCCCTCTGCGAGGTCAACGGATATCCGTTGAGCACCCACGCATGAAGGGACCACAGCTCTGGGTGTGGGTGCCAAATCGAGCCCCCGGCCTGCGAGAGGAGATCTCTCCTCAATGGCACTGGCCATGGGGCGAAGTCTGCTAGCTGCATCAGGACTGGAAACCATGTTTGGTTCCTCCAGAACGGTGCTACAAGCAGCACTGGGCATTCTGTTTCCCTGACCCGCTCTAACACCTGTGGCAGGAGGGAGACGGGGGGGAAAGCGTATAACGGGCAGCGCGGCCACATCTGGGACAGCGCGCTGTCGTTCTTGGAAAAGAACACGGGGCAATGAGCGTTTTCGCGGGACGCGAATAGGTCCACCTCCGCTCTGCCGAATCTCTCCCACAACAGCCGGACTGTTTGTGGGTGTAGAGACCATTCGCCCAGGGGAATGTTGTTCCTGGACAGTCTGTCTGGGCCCACATTCTGGAGCCCAGGCACATGCACTGCTCTCAGCGAGCGCAAATTGTGCTGAGCCCATATTAGGAGACGTTTCGCCAGCCTGTACAGGGATGTGGATTTCAGACCGCCCTGGCGATTTATATAGGACACCACGGCCGTGTTGTCCGAACGGACTACGACGTGTTGGTCCTTGATATGGGGACAAAAACGCGTCAGCGCATTGTGCACTGCCAGCATTTCCAGGCAGTTGATGTGTTGGAGCTTTTCTCGTTCCGACCACAGGCCGAAGAACGGTCTGCCCTCGAGCAGCGCTCCCCATCCCGAGGTGGATGCATCTGTCGACACCATCCTCACTCTCGAGGAAGTCCCCAGGCTTACACCTGATTGGTACCAGCCGTCCGCCAACCAAGGTATCAGGGCTGTCACACAGCTTTGATTGATCTTGAGGCGTAACCGGCCGGACACCCACGCTCCGCGCGTTACTCGCGCTTTCAACCAGAACTGCAGCGGGCGCATGCGGAGCAAGCCCAGCTGGAGAACTGATGATGCTGAGGCCATGAGACCCAGCATCCTTTGAAACTTCGAAACTTCGAAAAGACTTCGCCGCGCGCTGAATGTGCAGCGCGCGCTGTGGCGACAGCCGCGCCGTCATAGACTGCGAGTCCAGAACGATACCCAGAAACGAAATCGTTTGACTGGGGTTCAGTGAACTCTTCGCCCAATTGACCGTGATACCAAGATTCTCGAGGTGATCGAGTAAAATGGTTCTGTGCTTCACGAGCTGAGATCGTGATTGAGCTAGGATCAACCAGTCGTCCAAATAGTTCAGCACTCGCATGCCTCTGAGTCTGAGAGGAGCGAGCGCTGCGTCCATGCATTTCGTAAATGTACGAGGTGCCAGGGACAAGCCGAAAGGCAGGACTGTATACTGGTATGTCTGACCCTCGAAGGCGAATCTCAAGTATCGCCTGTGATGTGACGCTATCTGTATTTGAAAATACGCGTCCTTCAGATCTATCGACATGAACCAGTCTTCTCGGCGAACATGCGCGAGAATTTTGCTGGTCGTGAGCATTTTGAAACTGCGTTTCACTAATACTCTGTTTAGCCGTCTTAGATCCAGAATGGGTCTGACACCGCCGTCCTTTTTGGGGACTAGAAAGTATCTGCTGTATAGCCCCCCTTCGCTTTGAGCTCGGGGAACACGCTCTATCGCCCCTTTGCTTATCAGTTTTGATATTTCGGCGCGAAGTAGGTGTGCTACTTCTGAAACCACCATAGTCTGGACGCGCGCTGTGAAGCGGGGAGGGCGTCGACAAAACTGTAGCGAGAAGCCTCTCTCTATAATGCCTAGCACCCAGTCCGAAACCCCTGGAAGCGCTGCCCATGCTTCTGCATGGCTGGCTAAGGGCTGGATGCGAAGCGCGCTCTGCTCGCCGTGCGACAGAGGCGCTTCGGGGCGCGATAACGTAGGCATTATGCCTGTGGCATTCGAGGCGGGGGGCGCGCTTATTACAGCGGGCAGAGCGCTCGTCCTCGACCTTACTACAGCGCTTGACTGAGTGAGGGAGGGCTGAGCGGGTCCCGTGGGACTCATGTCTGCGAGTAAATGTGGGCGGGAAGCGGGCACATTCACTGCTTTGGGCGCACTGTCTGACTGAGCAGAGCGAGCGCGCACAGGTCTCGTTTTTACAGAGAGCCTGTGGCCTGTGAGACATGGTGTTTGTGCGGGCACTTTCACTATGTTGGAAGCGCAATCGACCTGAGTCGATTTTATGTGCGCGAGCCCTAAGTGTAGGGCTGTGCTTGTGTGTAGAGATGGGCACTGAGTAGTGGGCATAGACACTACACTTATAGCACCATCGGCCGTGGCCGGGACACCAGAAAATACACTCTTTTCGGGATATATCTGGGTAGCCGTAAAAACGGCTTTTGTGTGCAGGCAAGCGGGCGGCTGAGCAGGCTTGCATCTTGCAGAAAACGCTGGAACAGTCGCAAGTCTTGGGACTGAAACAGCGGCGCGCTTGGGTGAGAGACCGGCCGCAGCGGGACTCACACACCTGCGCTTTCCTAGGCGAGCTAGGACTTCTTCGGGGCTTCCGGCTTCACCACAATCCTCGATCGCGGCCCGCGCGGAGCGGGGCGTCGGCTGGTTGAGCGAGAGCGGGGCCCGGAGCTGCGCTGCTGTGAGGATGCGGCCGAAGGCGGGGGCTGAGGCTGAGAGCTCCGCGGAGTCTGTTTTTGACGACCCGCTGCAGAACCAGAGCGCTTCGGGAGGAAGTGCTTGAAGGCTTGAGACGCTTTCTGGGCTTCAGTAAATCTCTCCACGAACTCGGAGAGAGAAGAACCGAAAAGGCCAGCGGAAGACAGCGGGGCGTCGAGAAACGCGTTGCGCTCGGAATCAGCCATCTCCGTGAGCGTCAGCCATAGATGCCTCTCAGCAACAGTGGCGGAAGCCATACACTTTCCCATGGCTTGTGCAGCAGACTTGGTAGCGCGGAGTGTTAGATCTGAAGCGCTCCTCAAATCCGCGATGCAGATAGCCTCAGGTCCCATCTCGTCCAACTTACGGAGGAGATCACCCTGAAATATCTGCAGTGTAGCCATGGTGTGTAGCGCTGACGCGGCCTGCCCAGCGGCGGAGAAAATTCGCGCGAGCAGCGTCGACGTCATGCGGCAGGCTTTTGAAGGCAACACCGGTTTAGTCCGCCGTCCAGCAGAGGGCGGGCAAAGGTGGGTTGCTATCGCCTGTTCCACCGGCGGAAGTGAAAGGTAGCCTCGGTCTTTCGCATTATCCAGAGAGGAAAATGCTGGTGACACAGACGAGCGCGTTCGCGCAGAGAAGGGCGCGTTCCAGGCCTTCGCAACTTCTTCATGCAGCTCAGGAAGAAAAGGAGCGGGCTTTGAATCCGGAGAAGTGCGCTCACCAGGGAGGAAGCTACCATCCAGCCGGGTGCGAGAGGGGAGCTCCGGAGCAGACCACTCGAGGCCGAGGCTCGCCGCGGCCAGCGCGAGTACTCGCATGAGCTCTCTCTCAATGTTGGCTCTCGTAGTGGGCTTGCGGGCAGCAGGCGCGAGATCCTCGGAGCTCGCCCAGTCCTCGCTGCCTGAAGCTAGCAGAGAGCAGGAATCCTTTTCCCCCGACGCGGCCTCGGAACCGACTTCCTGTGATGAAGCGGCGGCAGACTGCGGGCGCTGAGCATCAGGAAGTGATTCGGGAGAAGCCGGTGAAGCAGGCGGGCAAACCGGCGAGCTTAGTCGGGCTGGAGCGGGTTCCGGGACCCGCTGTGAGCGGCGCTTCTTACGGCGCGGCAGCGCGGCGGGGAATGCAGGCTCTGAGAAGAATGCCAGGCGAGTCCGCAGAGTCACCATAGGCAAAAGCTCGCAGTGAGGGCAGCCGCCGTCAGCGAGCGCGAGCGCTGCATGGTCCTCACCCAAACAGGAGACGCAGATGACATGGCGGTCTCCCTCGGTGAGTGGGGCTCGGCACGAGCCGCATGAAGGTATCTTTAAAAAGACGCAGCTCTTTTAGGGGGTGAGTGTCGCAAGGCGAACACACACACACACACACAAGAACAGTAAAAGGATAATGAAAGGATATGCGTCGGAAAGCGCAGCAGGTACGGCTGTAGAAGGCGGCGTAGGCCAGCGGCTTCAAGTGGCTCGTCCCGCTGAAGTGCTTGCCTCAGACGACGCTTGCTTCCTCGTGATCCAGCGATGCGTGCGCTTCGCTGAAGAGATGAAAATCAAGTGAATCAGCCTTTTCGAGCTCCTTTTATAGAGGTTAGCCACACCCGTCTCGGCGGGAAATGGCAAGGAGGGCGCGAAGCGCCCTCATTGGCCTGACGTCACCTCAGGCCTCGCTCGATAGGCTTATGCAGTTGCCGCAGAGCAGCCAATGAGCGAGCAAGCCGTCTCGCCATAGTTGAATACTGCTGCAACGCGCTTTACATGTATGAAAATTAAGGATAATTTTTTGCTTCAGTATTTCGTGAAAAGAGACTTTTCCCGTAGCGTTTTGATAAAAACGCAGTACGAGAGGACTCTCGTAAGAGAACCCAGGGTTGGCGGAAACTAAACTGAAACATAGCTGGCTAGCCACCTAATCTGGCTTCATGGTACAGGCCCCAGGCAAAAGCAGAGGAAAAAGGAGGCCTCAGAGCCTCAGAGTTTATTTTTTTCTGTTTCGGTACAAAGATGGCACCGTTACGCCCCTGAACGGCTTGGGGGTATTGCTCGTGGTGGAAACCCCTGAGTTAATTAGAATTACGGTACAGTATTCTACTCAAGTAGAGGTAAGTGTGCATTTGCCTAGCATTTGCCTATTAGATCAGCCCCTTCTACTTTCAATTATTTTAAAACCTACCTATTTTATTTAGTATATTGATTATTTTCTTTGGTTGGTTTTATTAATTTATATCTGAGTTCTGATTTCTGTTCTTGTTCTTTTGTTTTATGGTTACTCGGCTATGTTGCTCTTATTTTTGTTTTATTTTATATCTTATATGTTATATCTTTTTTATATATAATGCATGCTATATCGTTTAATGTTGTTCTTCTGTAAAGCACTTTGGTCTGTTTGGTATGTGCTACATAAATAAAATTGAACTTGAAATATTTATCAGAGTAATGTTTCATTCTTTCTTACCGTAGTAACTTACTGCGCTGTTTTTGTCTTTGTCACCACGAAATGCCATTTCTTTTCTGAATGTGAAATTTCCTGTTCAGTTTTTTGGGGCATAAATAAATACATTTGCTTGTAAACTGAAGGATGTAGTTTACTTTGAATGACATTTTGATTAAAAACCATATTTAATTGCAACCCTACATGGTCTCTGTCTGAAAGGAGTCATTTAAAAATTCAAGCACAGTACAAGCATGATAAACTAGCATAGAATCTTGCTGTATATAAAGCAAGATTGATTTTATATTGTTTCTATGTTGATTCAATGTTAAATAAGTGATTTAATTATGGTTGAAATAATATTGATTTTATGACCATATTGATTGATTTTTCATCGTTGAAATAACATTATTTCAGGGTGCAAACCTGATTAAAAATCAATGTTAAATTTCAACATTGATTCAATGATCTTTTTGGTTAATGCATTAACATTGATTCAATGTTGGTCTGCTATCTGGGGCCGCCATCTTGCCTGCCGCCATTACTGCGTGCCTGCGAAGTGACGGCGGTGTGACACTTGCCCTAATGACATTTCAATGAAAGCGGATCCTGGGGCTTCAATATTGTGATTGTCAAAACATTTTAGTAACTAAACCGTAGTAACCGAATTTTATTAGGTTTAGTGACAACATGTTGCAATGTTTATATTATATGGTACAATTTCTGGTAGCTACGTTTTTTTTTATTTTTATTATTGCTTGAAACAAATTTCAGGATTTCAATTCAGTTCAGTTCTTGTGATTTGATTTAATATTGACAAATTTGGATAAATATTAGGTACACAAGATAGGCGTTAATTTTTCTCAAGAAAAAAAAATCTCACCTAATGCTGTAAGTTAAACATACAGAGAACTTATCAGTATTAAAAATAACTCAAATTAAATATAATGCGTTTTTTTTATTATAATAACAACTTTATTAATATGAGTAAAAATATAATAAATATGTAATATATATACACATATTTAGCAAAATACTCTCTATAGCTCTTTTTTTCTAGCCAACGTGCTATAGCCTATTATGGTCATCAAATGGCTTTCCTGAGGTAAATGTTATGTGACATAATTGTTCTCCAGCTGTTTTATTGACCCCTTTCTTTGATTGATTGGTCGATATTATATATGATGAATATACATTTCGGTAAGTTGTAGGCTACTGTTTCTTTTAACATTGTTCATTCGTGTTTATTTACTAAGTTGAGATGATCGGTTCACGTGCCTCTAGGGATCCGTCACGTCACATTTACAAACACCAAAATGGTATTTATTGTTTGAATTTCGTAATAAAATTGACAGAATCTGAGAGCTGAGCTTTTTTATATCATAAGTAACCTGCTCTGTCTAGTCTGTCGGTCTCCGTGTCCTCTTTGCCTCGCGATTTTTCTGTGCGTGAGAAAATGGATGTGTGGCGTGAGAGCGTGTGAAAAGTTGCGTGTGTCTCACGGTGAAAGCATGAGAGTTGGCAGCTTACAGGTGGGTCATTCCACGAAATCAGTGCCTTTTCAACTTTGAAAAATAAAATATAAAATACGTTTAAACAATTTTTTTTAAAATATCCATTAAATGAAGACAGCATAAAATAACAAGAAATCGTATTGTGCCATCTCAGGCTATGTAATTTTATTTATCTACCTCATGTTTTGATATTTTTGTCATGCCTGTTACAGACACATGCGTTACTATACTATAGTTTTAATTAGAAATATGTTATAGTTTTCACATATATGAGCAGTATTTTAGTCCCTCTTTTCACTGGAATTGTTTCAAAATTTAGATTTTTTTTTTCCCAATCTTATATTTTCATTCAGATGACCAAGAACATACAAATTTGGGAGGGTGATCACATGTCAATTAAGAAAAATATATATTTTTACAAGAGAGATATTAAAAGAAGGGCTTTGTCAAAAATACAATATAGATAGGGTTACAATGGAAAAACTTGGAAGGCCATTTCAAATATAATTTTTATATTTTTTATAAAATTAATGACAGTAACAGGATTGACATCATAGTAACAGGACTGACCAGAGTAACAGGGATGACAGGACACACATTCTTCAGCTTACACTGCACATATTTGTTTACATAATTTTGTAAAATTTTACCTTTTTAAATTGTATTACTTGACATAGTTGTATTAGTGAAGCACATTACATTTCTAAGAGATCTAAAGATTTAAGGATATTGTAATTAGAGTAATCACCAATCACCAATACATTTTGGGGTTTCAGGATTTTTTTTAACCAAAATTTGTATAAAGATGATTCTCAACTATGTTATGAAAGATATAACAGAATGAATTGATACACCATTTTACTTTATGCAATATGTGGGTAAAATGGCCATAAATTAGTATTCCCTATGTGTCCTTAAATGCTCGTTTTTTGGTGTCGACAGATTATAAAAACTTATTTCTGGGTTTTTTAGCTTGTTTGCTGACTGTACACCTTGTCACAGCTTTTAGACATTTTGTTTTTTGTTATAAGTCAGAAATGACAAGCAGGCAGCCTCTCGCAATGCAAAGTCAATGGAGACAGTTGGAATGGATTGTTTTCCCCCCCGGTGTGGCCGTGGCCTAAATACGCTCTGTCTCTATGGGCGTAACCGTCGGTGACGCCACGCGCATACCTCTAGTCTAGTGTTTCTACACCCATTTCAGGTCCTAGAGTTTCTTCTAATGAGCTGATGAGTTGAATCAGGTGTGTTTGATTAGGGAGACAAATAAAACTTGCAGTGTTGGGGGTCCTTCAGGAGCAGGGTTGGGAAACACTGCTCTAGTCAACACACACACTATCCATTCAAGGAAATCGCCTTTGGACTATTACTTTTACAAATACATATCTTCAAAATAATGCCTTCAAAAAATAAAATGGAGCTTGAAACTCGGGAACAACAATGTAAGTTATTTCTGAATACTTCTTGGCATTTGTTTTTTTACGGAGCCCCTGAGGGGACCTTTGCAAAAATTCATTAAGTTTTGTTTTGTAGAAAACCTTTCTTTAAAGTGAATTTCGTTTTGTATAAATTGTATCTTAATTTTAATAAATTTTTCATCAACCAATTGCCTGTTTTTAATAAATGAGAAGCAAATATATAGCAGACAATATAATCATGGAGGTGCGCCGCGGTCACTTGCAATGTGACTTTCATTGCACGTGAACTGGAGCGCATCTCATCATAAATTAACCGAAACTCGGTGTATGCCTCACATACATGAGAAATACATCTGAAGAAAGTTTGAAATGTCTTTAAACGAAACAATCAAAACGAAAAGAAATAGCCTACTCTCTGATTATGTAATCCATGATGTGGGACGTGATATTCATTTATGTGATATTCATGCTTTTTTTCTTACAGTAAAGCACAGTCCACAAACAATCTCAAATGCAAACTCCATATAATAAGACAAATCTCTGGAGGCATGCTCCAAGCACACTCATCTCATCCCTTTTCCCACATTTATAGTAATGACACTATAACCAAACCGGAAATTGTAACGCGTGCGCACGCAAAACTTTCTCGTGAGCATGCGAAAGTTTCTTGTGCGCACGTGAAAGTCCATATTATAATTTTTTTTGCAAAGGTCCCCTCAGGGGCTCCGTAGTTTTTCTTCATGGACATAATATAAAAAATAGTCTAATATATAAATAATGTATACATTTAATTTATGCCTTAATAATGAATTTGGTCAGTGATCAGCAAACAATTATTAAAAACAAAATAAACAAAACAAGAAAAAAAGGCCAAATCCCCATAGACTGTTTGGATTGTTGTATGTGAACCTGTGGTGATTTGCTATAGCCAGCAACCACTGTAAACAAAAAATGTTTTATACGTTTATCCATACGTAAAATATGATTTGTTTGGGGCAAAAATATTTGTGGTTGTTGATTGTTAAAACTGTATCAGTGCCACATGGCATATATCTTGCAATTTTACATTGTTGGTTTACTTAAAATAAATTAGTTCAGTCTTATTATTATTAATATTAAATATTAATAAACATCATCAATGTTTCAATGTTCAATGTTTATGATTAAATAAATATTAATCATAAACATTGAATGGGTCGTGTTAAGTTACAAATGTGTAGCTATATTGTAGCCTATATAAGCTAACCGAACATGGAAAACGCAATTTGTTCAGAAAAAGTAAAGGACTGTGACGACATAATGCTTTTACAGTTCACAGGGAAAGATCACATGTATGGAGGTTTTTTATGGGGTTGTGTCTACTGGTGATCATGAGTTGTCTGGTAAGTTCATTTAACACAACTGCATCTTTTAATCAAACTAAATAATATGCTACAAGTGTATGGTTATATTTTTTTCCCAGTCTCATTGCTTCCCTGCTGAAAAAAATAGAGAAATGCTAATGGTTTCCACTACAAAACCATTACAAACCATCAGCCGCTAACCATTAAAACCATTAAAACCATTAGCAATTCTGTAATGAGACTTTGCGTCTCCAATGATGATGCTAACTTCACAAGAGTGTGTTCAAATGTTAATTTCCAGGAAGATCCTTTGTCTTCTTGGGGAGTGGTAATTCCTCAACCAGTTCTTCCAGTTTCCCGCTTTGACTCCGTGGGTCAAATTCAAATGAGTCCCTGTGGAGTTAGACGTTTGTTGTAGTCTTTGAGATGAAACTCAAAAATTGTCTTTCGGATGTTGGCAGCTGTAGAAACCTTCAGAGGGCTGTGTTCACCTGCAGAACACCTGGTCTCACGAGGTGTATGTAGCTTGAGTTCAGCAGGTGGATGAATGCGTTCAGGTTTTCTTCCTATGGTCCAGCGTAGAATGTGAGCAAAGTTCATAGTCAATCTGGACCTTTGTGATTTATTCAGTTGACGTGTTAATCCTTCATGAAGAAACTTCAGCTTCTGTAGCACCTTCCCCATGACGATAATCTGTCCCTTTTTGACAAATCCTGTCACCTCCAGCAGTGCGGTTGTCTGGACAGGCCTCAATGGATGAAGGGGTTCTCCTTGGTTCCACACTGCTTTGTGTGAGACACCTGAAAAGCATCTTAAATGTCCACTTCACGATTGAGTTCTTATGAACTTAAAGCTGTAAGGAAATGCATAGGAACACATAATGCAACAAGACAAAAAAAACAATAAATTGGGTTCATGTCAGCAAGTGCGATTGGTGCATCTGGTCTCAAGTGTTTCTCAAGGTCAGGTGAAAAAAAAATTATTCGTTGAATTTAATAAAAAAAATTATCGTAAGTGGTTGCACTCAATACATTTGTTTAAATGTAGGTAAAATCAATTAAGTTGAACTTAATCCATTTTATTTAGTTATGTTAGTACAAACAAAAATAGTAATTCCACCCCTACTTATGTTTTAATATTATTTCACAATATTATTGTTTTGTCTTGGTGAGCATAAGAGACTTTATTCAAAACATTTTTTATTTTATTTTTACCAACAACATTAGTGTATGTTTGAAGTTTTAGTTTAGTTCCTTTATTGTCCACAAGTGGAAATTTGTCTTTGGCTTGGTTTTACTCACTAGTCATATGGGTGATAGCACCTTAGAGATGATGATCAGCTCAACTCTGCTATGGTGCAGGGCATCTGATGCATGGAAGGATCTAGGAACACAACATACCATTTGTCACAGAGCCAACAATATATTAATACACTGACAGGTTTATTAAAAGGACAGAAGCTACAGCAGAAGTGAAATGCAGAAAAGAGAAAGAACAGACAATGATTTCTTAAGTAGGATAACAAAATGTATGTTTTTAGGTTTACTTTTTCATTGTGTTGTGTTCAAAAGCCTATACCAGTTGTGGTGTTCCCGGTCAAAAATAACTGGTCTACAAAAAATAGCTTATAAATCACTTGTTATGCTATATTATCACCCAATTCTGGATTCAATCTTTTTGTCAACTTGTTTTCGTTCAGTTACGACTGTTTTTTATATTTCTATTTGCATCTGATTAATCGTGGGCCTCATTTTTCTGAGAGTAGGCATTTATGAATAATTTTGGAAATATTAAGTAAAATATGAACATGTTCATTTTGTTCATGTACACATATGTGCATGTGTGCTTGCAAACATCGAGCCCTTGGACCTGAGCAAGTGTGGATACATGCATACACACGCTACCCAAACACACACACACACACACACACACACATTAAAACACAGAAACTATTTTGAGTATTACACACATTCTTTTTCACAGAGAGAAACTTGATCCTACCCTGAACTTCATCTAATATTCATTTATCCATCTGACATTGATACACACAAAACAAATCTTTTGAAACATTAAAGTAGACTAGTTTGATCAACGGTGCAATGTTTTTCATATTTTATTTAATATTTCCAAAATTATTCATAAATGCCTACTCTCAGTTAAATGAGGCCCACGATTAATCAGATGGAAATAGAAATATAAAACCAGTCCTAATTGAAAGAGAACAAGTTGACAAAAATACCAATGAGATAACATTAACTAGTATTTTCGGGGAAAAGAAAATCTTCTCTGTTATTTAAAGGGTTAGTTCACCCAAAAATGAAAATTCTGTCAGTAATTACTCACCCTCATGTTGTTCCAACCGCGTAAGACCTTCGTTCATCTTCGGAACACAAATTAAGATATTTTTGATGAAATCTGAGTGCTGGATCACTTCTCCATAGGCTGCTAGGTGACCGAAACTTGCTGGCCCAGAAAAGTTATTAAAGAGATTGTTAATATAGTCCAAGTGACTACAGTGGCTCAATCTTAAGTATATCAAGCGACGAAAATACTTTTTGTGTGCAAAAACAAACAAAAATAACGACTTTATTCCACTATTCATTTCCTTCTCTCTGGGCCTCTAGTTGGTTCACGTAGTGTTTTTGCGCTGCGCGTCTGTGTTACACGTCACCACGTAGGCTCACTATTGGCCGACGCTGGTCATGTGTGTGATGCGTGATGACGTGTAACACAGACGCGCTGCGCAAAAACACTACGAGGCCCAGAGAGAAGGAAATGAATAGTGGAATAAAGTCGTTATTTTTGTTTGTTTGTGCGCACAAAAAGTATTCTCGTCGCTTAATATACTTAAAGAGCAACTTGCAGGTAAAAAAAAAATCTAAATGAATATATAACCGTGTATGAAAATACCATATGAAAAGATAATGCAGGATTTAAAATGTTTTAAAACGACATAATGACACCAATTTAGTAGATAAAGTGAGCGTTTCTTTGACTGCTCGCTTTTTTTTCAACATCGCGTCATTTTACGTCACACGAGGGAGACGTGTGCTGTGCTCTGCCGCAGCTCAGTGCAGAGTGGGTGGTATTCAGTAAGAGCGGTCGTGAGACAGTGTGTTTTCAGTAGTTTTTGTATTTCAATTTATCATCGTCATGGTAAATTTATGTGTTTGTGGAGTTTGCAAAAACTCCAGCCTGTCAGGACATCGAGTCCACCGGTTTCCTAACAGGAAAAAGGACGGTGCTATCTTTCGTGCCTGGGTGCGGGTTGTGCAGGTGAAGAGACGGGATTTCTCTTCCGCGTCGGCTTCGGAAAACGCGGTCGTGTGTAGCGTTCACTTCAGATCGGAGGATTATCGTCCCGGCGATATGAAGGAGTTCAACATGGGATACCGAAGTAAGAACCGGGTGAGACTCAGAGCTAGTGCGGTTCCTTCAGTGCACGCATCTTCGGGTTCTCCCGCTGGATGTAGGCGCGAGCACAACATCAACTGGCAAACGCAATGTAAGCGGAACGAAACTGAGCTAACAGTTACTCGTTATTGTGTTTGTGTGGACCGTTTATCAGTTTGGACCAGTGCAGCGCGAGCCTGATCAAGCAACACTGTAGCCTAACTGCGAGATCCAGTAAATAAAGAATTCGCCACTGAAGTAATAACATCGCTGCGAGATCTAGTGAGAAATATTCACATTTCTCCGTTATTAACGGATCAAACAGCGCTGACGTGAAAACCAGGAATAAACATTGTGCAATGAATGAACGAACTATCCAGTGTCCATAGATCAGCAACATTCACCATGGCTTTACTGTAGTAACACTAACTGCAACCATGGAAAGTTTGGCATTTTCCACTAAGGCCCAGTATGCATCCACCTCCCTGCAACACTGACTTTCCTCAGCTGTAAACATTGCCTCGCATTTCCCACACAAGCACCTATGGAACAAAAAATGTATCAGGAATAAATATCTCTCTGTCTCTCCATGAGAAACTGCTAAGTTATATCATGTAACGTTAGTCTGGGCGGATATTAATGAGCATGACAAACGCCTGATCAAAGCTTAGTTTCTGTTATTGTAAGTTCCAATATGTTCTGTCTAACATTAATCCTGGCCTGTCCCTGCTCTCTTGGCAGCCTAGCAGGCTCATAATTGTATGGCTGTGGTCCGTAAACAATTTCCTCAGCGTCCGAAATGTCATTGCAATCCATATTTCCCTGTTGTTTGAATCGACCGCTCTCCCTCGTGCTACGTCACGACTCTCGCCCGTCACGCCCATTTTCAGATGCGGAAGTAAAATTTTCTCACAAAAACGACTCCAGAAGCCACTGTAGCATATTTATAATTTTTTTTTAAAGAAAATCTAGTTCCTACATTATTTTTCTATACATTGACTTGTTGGGTCTTCTAACCTGCAAGTTGCTCTTTAAGATTAAGCCACTGTAGTCACTTGGACTATATTAACGATCTCTTTAATAACTTTTCTGGGCCAGCAAGTTTCGGTCACCTAGCAGCCTATGGACAAGTGATCCAGCACTCAGATTTCATCAAAAATATCTTAATTTATGTTCCGAAGATGAACGAAGGTCTTACGCGGTTGGAACAACATGAGGGTGAGTAATTACTGACAGAATTTTCATTTTTGGGTGAACTAACCCTTTAATGAGCTTCCTCACCTCTGTGTTTCCCACTTCTCTTGCAGCAGATTTCTTCAGAAATGTTGACATTTTGGAGCTTTCCTCTGTTGTAGAGGAATTATTTGTGTTGCTGCTGAAATCACAGAACAATTTTTATCAATATTAGCTAGTTTCAGCAATTTTTAAGCACTCCATGTAATGCCTGGTTCAGATTACACGATTTTTTTTGTCTGTTACGTGTCAGATTACACGATTTTGACTCTTGTCATGTCGTGGTCCTGGACAAGAAACATGTCAAACTACACGTTGCACACACAGTCACACACTCACTCGCGAACACAAACTCTCACTCACTCTCCCTCACTCACTCACTCGCGCGCCGTCGTCGTGGAGGACCGTTAAAAAATTAAACATGCTAGTCTTTTTGTCGTGATGTCCTGAAGCATCGCAGACGCGACGTCGCGTAGGTTGTCGCACACTATGACACACTATACGAGATGAAACGATTGCGAATCCCCACGACACCCTACGTCAAACGGATCGTGCCAAAATCGGGCTAAAATCGTGTAATCTGAACCAGGCATAAGTGACGTCACCGATTAACAGTACGTTTACGTTAAATAAATTAGCTTACGTCCAAGCAAAATCTTTACAAAACTATCAAAACCTCTCATCTACACATAAGATGTGATTAAAGGCCCAAACTTTCATAAACAAAAGCTCAAGCTATAAAGTTAGCCTACCTCTTCTGAAAACGGTTGAGATGCTAACGGACTTTTTCGAAGACACTAAACCATTTCTATAAAGTAAATATTCAGCAGAAGCGTGTCAATTACAAGTAAGATAAGTGTCAAGAACAGTTGTGTGTATTATTTGTGTGATTTTAGAGGCTAAACTCACCTGAAAGCAGTGAAAACAACAGCGAGAGACGGAGTTTTGCTGACAGTTGCAGTAGTGCGGTCGCGCGCCGTTTCCATGGCAACTCATCTCCGCTCCAGTGTTTGAAGGCGGCTCGAGTGTTCACGCGCACGCACATTAAAACGCGTCACAGTCACACAGCATTTACAAACATAAACATCTAGAATAAGAACCTTACTTGAATAAAAATCTCTTTATAAAATTATGAATTTAAAACTCATTTTTAAGTTCTATGACCCATTCATAGGTGCAATTACCACTACTGCACGTGATAGTGGGACAATTGTGGCTTTTTGTTTATAATTTAAATATTTTTGTTGTTGTTTTTACGAACACTCAAGCCCCATATTTCATTTGAACGCGTGTTAAAAATGCTCATAGGCAGTATTTTTTATATCACCAACATTTTGCTTTTGATATTGCTGCAGCTTAGGTCAGTTTCATAATTTTTTTATTCTGTGCTTTCAGATTCTTTTTAACTGTAAAAATAAATTAAAACAAAATATACATTTATAAATTAAAGATGTCCTGTAGGCGCTCAGAAACACGTGGACCGACTATCGGCTTGCCACTGGTGTGCCGACGGTGGCCCAGCCGCGGAAAACCGCTGGTGGCGTGCCACCCAAAAAACGCTGGCAGACCGACGGGGTTTTCAGATTGGTCGGGTTGCCGATGGTGTGCCGCCGGAGGTCCGACCGTGTCAAACCGCTGACTTTGTGCCGCCCAAAAAACGCTGGTGGACCGCCAGGTCATTGTTAGCTGGGAAATTATCCAGCTTAATCTAAAACATATACAGCAGTATTTAATTGACAGTATGAGAGGTTGTTAAGTCTTTCAAATACACACAGAAATTACTTTGTTTTAATCTTATCTTTACACTGCCATAAAAAAAAAAGTAGCGAACATGTTTAATTAACAGTCAGTTTCTTTGTGGGTACAACACCCGGCTTTCTGTAGAAATGTTAAAACTCACATTGTACAATTGCAGGGATTAAAGTTCTTCGTCGCTACGACGGATTTCTGTTAATTGCAGAGAGTCTATGACGGATTTCCGTCAATTCAGGGTTCCCCCTGCCCTTATGTCTTAAATTCACTTTTCATAATTTTAAGGCTGTAAATATGCTTACATTTCTCAAATAGTGTAATAAATGTCTTAATTTTAGTTTGAATGAGTCTTCAATTAAGGAAGGACGAGGTGTATTCACCCTGCTTAGGGGGATGTGATCAAAGCCTGGAGTGGAGCAAAAAGCACGTTCCTCTCTCCCAGAGCCATAGAGAGAAAGAGTTGCGACACTCCCATAGACCTCCGTTGTAAAAAATGGCAGCGCTTTTAACCGCCTACTTCCGGGATTTGAAGATCGGATTAGTTCCAAACACTGCCATTTGGGCGTTGGACACCATTCACTTACATTGCTGCGCGTTGAGTTGTTCCAGAGTTAAGTTGCTGAAATATCGACCTCTTTTGAATTGTCAACTGTCTATATTGTATCAGAGGCCCTTTGCGATGTTTATACTGGTCTTCATTTGTACATGCACAGCGTAATTATTTATATTTTATGTTGGTTGTTTCAATTTTTGTTGTCTGTCATTGTTTATTAAAAACTATTTTATTTGAAAACCTTCATTTGTATCAGCCATGCTTAATTGATGTCTCAATAGCTGTAACAGAAGTTACAAGTGTTTTGTTAGTTAATTGTTTAGTGCACTAACCCAGAGTCATAGAGAAAAATCTTCACTCTGCACTTACCTATAGAACCAAACATAAAAGCGTAAATTCGTTTTTAATCTGTTATAGTTTTGATAATGTGTATGGCTTAATCTTAAAATAATATTCTTAGTCTTAACATGATCATGTTTCACGTTGTGGTCCTGGGGGTGAAGCTAGCTTAAGCGAATTCTGAACGGACCGCCACGGCAGACCTCTTTGCGTGATCACGAAGGTAGGCTAATAACTGCTGAATCAGAATTTATAAGCAAAATCACGGGAATCAATAGCCTAATACAGCCCAGTTGTGCTAAAATAAATTTCATGAGACGTCCATCATCAGATGAATGATATGGAAAAGTTAAGTTAGCTAAAGCCAGTGCTACCCATGCGAACATGAACACTAAGCTTTTCCCTCCAAAAATATAGCCTAAAACTTATCTCCAAATGCAAAACTGACATTAACAAAATGCAATAACAGCTGAAAAAGTACTTGGGTGTGTGTTTTATTTTATATTTACCGTTCAATAATGCAATCTCTGCTGTCTGTCCCATAGAAGAACATGACAGCCAGCGTACGTTTTGGAACTATTGGGGCTTACATGAACCACGTGACAGCCATAGCGGCGACATCAAAGAGTGTCGCAACTCTTTCTCTCTATGGCTCTGCTCTCTCCACTCTAAGCATTCTATCCACCTTATTCCTACGCCCCATGACGCTTTGCGCGAATTATGGGTGTAACTTCCGTTAGGCTGTAAACAATAAGTGAAAAAGGCTTGCTCTATACACTTTTTTTTTTTTTACAGTCTACGGTTCACTCCAAATGTAGAAGCGCGAAAAGTACACCCAAATAATGAGCGACGCCGTCGCAACTCTCGCTTGTTTTCCCAGGCGAGATGAAAAAAAACAAAAAAAACAAATGCTTTAGGGCTTTATGTTCACAGAAGCTGCGAGCCGTGACGCTTCACGATACGCTTCAGTTAACGGTCATGCGAGTCTGCCCTGCGAGATGTAAGTAGCTAAACCAAACAACTGTTTACAATAGAAGAAACAATCAATTTGCAAAGACTGTATCGCTCAGCTTTGGGAAGATAAGATATACTGGTAAAGATTAGGAGACTGCGAGAAGAAGAAAGAGAGAATGTGATGGAGATGAGAGAGGAAGAGCAGGTATTGCATACTGTGCCCATGATTAACATTATTACAATGTATTCCTATTCAACACATAAATGTTCTTTGCTAATTACAGTGGATCATATTTAGCTCAATTTAACAACACAAGCACCTATAAAATATAACTCCATAATAGTTGTATTGTATAAATATTAATTTTTCTATATGGTCCTCGAATATATTATATTTCACCAGTATCAGCACTGGGAGTTTTCACTGTTTGTATCACTCCGTTTTGTCTGTTTACGCAACTTGCATCATTAAGCCAGTAGGTGGCGACAAGTGACTGCCTTTATGAGTGAGTAATTGAACCATTAAATGAACAGATTAGTCCAAAAACATTAATTAAGGAAAAAACGAGTTGCTGAAACCAATCTTTCATGCTCATATAAATTGCTCATTTGCCTCTGGATACTGTATGCATGCCACCGAACCCCCCTAGCAAGATCCCTATAGCAAGGACCTCTGTTTGTATGACTACATCACAAAGAGTCAAGTCTTGTAAAATGATTAGATTGAGAACATTGAAATTTCACAAAAGTGTGTAAATAATAGAAACGCAGTTCAAAATTGCCTTTCTTTAAATGCAAATGTTCTTTGAGTATTTCATTTGTGAAGGTAATGCATGTACTCACTATACTCCTAATTACAAGAAGAAGAAAATTTTCACACTGGGTGTGTGACAGGGTGTGGAATGGGGTTTGGCCGAGGAAAATTTTTCAGTCAAAAGATTTTTTTTTGCTTTAATCCCTGCAATTGGCCACATACAGTGAGGAAAATAAGTATTTGAACACCCTGCTATTTTGCAAGTTCTCCCACTTGGAAATCATGGAGGGTTCTGAAATTGTCATCGTAGGTGCATGTCCACTGTGAGAGACATAATCTAAAAAAAAAATCCAGAAATCACAATGTATGATTTTTTAACTATTTATTTGTATGATACAGCTGCAAATAAGTATTTGAACACCTGAGAAAATCAATGTTAATATTTGGTACAGTAGCCTTTGTTTGCAATTACAGAGGTCAAATGTTTCCTGTAGTTTTTCACCAGGTTTGCACACACTGCAGGAGGGATTTTGGCCCACTCCTCCACACAGATCTTCTCTAGATCAGTGAGGTTTCTGGGCTGTCGCTGAGAAACACGGAGTTTGAGCTCCGTCCAAAGATTCTCTATTGGGTTTAGGTCTGGAGACTGGCTAGGCCACGCCAGAACCTTGATATGCTTCTTACAGAGCCACTCCTTGGTTATCCTGGCTGTGTGCTTCGTGTCATTGTCATGTTGGAAGACCCAGCCTCGACCCATCTTCAATGCTCTAACTGAGGGAAGGAGGTTGTTCCCCAAAATCTCGCAACACATGGCCCCGGTCATCCTCTCCTTAATACAGTGCAGTCGCCCTGTCCCATGTGCAGAAAACACCCCCAAAGCATGATGCTACCACCCCCATGCTTCACAGTAGAGATGGTGTTCTTGGGATGGTACTCATCATTCTTCTTCCTCCAAACACGTTTAGTGGAATTATGACCAAAAAGTTCTATTTTGGTCTTATCTGACCACATGACTTTCTCCCATGACTCCTCTGGATCATCCAAATGGTCATTGGCAAACTTAAGACGGGCCTTGACATGTGCTGGTTTAAGCAGGGGAACCTTCCGTGCCATGCATGATTTCAAACCATGATGTCTTAGTGTATTACCAACAGTAACCTTGGAAACGGTGGTCCCAGCTCTTTTCAGGTCATTGACCAGCTCCTCCCGTGTAGTTCTGGGCTGATTTCTCACCTTTCTTAGGATCATTGAGACCCCACGAGGTGAGATCTTGCATGGAGCCCCAGTCCGAGGGAGATTGACAGTCATGTTTAGCTTCTTCCATTTTCTAATGATTGCTCCAACAGTGGACCTTTTTTCACCAAGCTGCTTGGCAATTTCCCCGTAGCCCTTTCCAACCTTGTGGAGGTGTACAATTTTGTCTCTAGTGTCTTTGGACAGCTCTTTGGTCTTGGCCATGTTAGTAGTTGGATTCTTACTGATTGTATGGGGTGGACAGGTGTCTTTATGCAGCTAACGACCTCAAACAGGTGCATCTAATTTAGGATAATAAATGGAGTGGAGGTGGACATTTTAAAGGCAGACTAACAGGTCTTTGAGGGTCAGAATTCTAGCTGATAGACAGGTGTTCAAATACTTATTTGCAGCTGTATCATACAAATAAATAGTTAAAAAATCATATATTGTGATTTCTGGATTTTTTTTTTTAGATTATGTCTCTCACAGTGGACATGCACCTACGATGACAATTTCAGACCCCTCCATGATTTCCAAGTGGGAGAACTTGCAAAATAGCAGGGTGTTCAAATACTTATTTTCCTCACTGTAAATATCCAGCATATCAACATTGTCCTTATGTGGCAATGGGCCACAGAACATTTGTTTGTGAATCCTTAAAACAAGTGCTAAAACTCCATTAATGTTAAAAACAGAAGTGCTGAGTTTCATTACTTTGCACATTCATATAAGAAAAAAGAAAAGAAAAAAAATCACAGGTGGGATTAGCCCACAATACATTTGTTTGTGAATCCCTAATACAACAGTGCTAAAACTGCACTAATGTTAAAAACAGAAGTGCTGACTTAAATCACAAAAAAAAAAAAAAAAAAAAAAAATTAGTAACAGGCAACAGTACATTTGTTTGTGAATCATTAAAAAATGAATGCCAAAACTGCTAGAAACAAAGTGTTTACATTTCATGCAACAAATTGCAATTTGAATGTTAGTTTCAATGGTAGTTTTTGAATGTTACTTTTGAACTATAAATATACAGGTCTTGAAAGGAAATAAAGTGCAAGATACAGGCCGTGACATCTGAACAAATTTCATGATAAGCCTGAACATCCATGCCTGCTGCAAAATTACAGCATTAAGGGGGTCGCACATCGGACGAGAAGCGCAGCGCCGCGTCTAGGACAACTCGAGGTATCGCACACCGGACGCGCACTTTCTCAGTTTATGGCCAGCAATATTGTTATGTTTTAGGACATTATGGAATTAAGATAATGTCTGTACTATGTTATGATTGTACTGTACAATTAAACACAATCGTTGCTAAGTCTGCAGTCTGAACACTTTACCTCAGAGCGATCGTTAAAGGGCCCCTAATATGGATTTTTGAAAATGACCTTTCATGTAGTGTGTAACATAGCTCTAAGTGAACGAAAACATCCTGCAAAGTTTTAAATCTGAAAGTGCACGGTATATAAAGTTATTGTCTTTAAAAAGTAAGCATTGACTCTTAATCACTGAAATAGTTTTTCAAACGAGTCATAAGCCGTTTCGTTGTGACGTCAAGACGAAACATAAGCATATTGCCCACCACTTATTGAGCGCGCAAGAAAATGAAATATTTATTAATGACAGAAATCAAACACAAATTATTTTCTCACATAATGACCATTATGACATAAAAAAAAAAAAAAAAAAAAAAAAACTCCTGTCTGTACTGGATGCAGTTAGAAACAATGAGTAGCTTACCTCAAGTAAGTTACAGACAATATTAAAATAATCCAGTTTGATGCGTTCATTTAGACTGAATTTTGGCCATTAAATGACATCCTTCCAAACCTCAAAACCTATTGATTTAGTGATCACTTGATCTGTTTTGTAGCACTATAATAACCCTGATGTGGAAATTCCGTTTTACACGTCAACTTTATTTTGTTGTTGGCATATATGTGCAGTTAAGTTAAAAAATCTGCTGTTTTCATTGTTTTGAGATGATGATGTTAATTTATTTTGATTAAAAAGTTAATAGCCTATATATTTAGGTTTTTTCGTTTTTCATTTTTTTAAATCTGTCATTAATTTTACAATAAAAATACATTGAGACTGTTAACAATTCCGCTGTCCTGGCTTTGACCCAGGTGTGGTCCAACCCGTCCTAGCCTCCAGCCTCCAAGGAATTGCAGTAGTAAACCTGAGACAGAAACAAATGCAGAGAGAACCACGGTTAATTCTGATAGCTTCAAATTCAGACTGAAGCTATTCTGTGGAATTCTTTTACTTGCTCCATTATCATGTCCATTGCAATTTTAATTCCAGTTGTCACATGAAACCGAGTTTCATTGACCAGGTCTGAATGATTGCTGTTTCTGTGCAGTGTCTGACACCTAAAGCACTTCACAGTCTGCTGTGTCATATGAGCATTAGAGACCCCAGTTCTGATGGGGAAATTTTCTGGATTAATCAAGAGTTTTTATCACCCATATTGTCATGAGATCAAATGGGTAAATTCCCATGGCTTTACTTCAAGTTGCTCTCATTACAGCCAGATCTGTGGGCAGAAATTAGTTCACCTGTTTCGGCATTGCCTGCTTAGCATTTGCTGTTTTATGGTGTCGTTTACAGAATTCGGTAAATGTGTTTCTGTAACCCATTAGTAGGAATTAACCCCGGAAAAAGAAAAGGAGAAAAAATATCTACTTGGGTCTGAGCTCAACAAATGCATATAATCACAACTTATAATAGTAACTGGAGTCATGGGCTGGGGCTCTCACACCTTGCATAAATCAAAAGAAAGTAAACGGTTGTCATAGTAGGCCTACTAACTGGAAAAAAAGGGGGAAAAAAAATAATAAACCAATGATTAAAATAAATGTGAAATAAAATGAATTAATGAATAATAATAAAATGAATGAATGAATAAACAATCAGTTCACTGAACAGTAACTGTATTCACTGAAATTTCTCTTTGACTTCAATTCAGCATGCACGTAGGCCTATCACTTTGCACACATTACATGAGACTATCTTTGCCCTTTACAAATCACCATTTGAAAACAAAATATATCATTCATCAATGACAATAAAGTAAAAAATAAAGAATCAACCTGTTTGTGTACACTGAAGTCTGAGTCCAATGCAATTGACTCAGTTCAGTTTGTGTGTGTAAGCCCGTGCTCAATCGGCCCAATGGGGGCCAATGATGCTAACTTCACAAGAGTGAGTTCAAAGAAAGAAAGATCCTTTGTCTTTTCAGTGAGTCGTCGTTCCTCAACCAGTTCTTCCAGTTTATCCAGCTTACAATGGACTCCGTTCAGTTTGTGTGAATGTAATGGACTCAGTTCAGTTCGTTTGAATGTGAATGCCTACTACATTCTTTGCAGGAATGAACAATGAACGATAAAGAATCTTTTTTTCCCTCGTGAAGGCAGAGTCCCCAGATGACCCAATTCTTCCTCAGTGGAATCCAGCGCGGTTCTCCCTCACTGCACGAATCCAACACAATCACAGAGTGTCGAGACAATCCAAACTAAAGCAATAAAACAGTTCAGATATCTATTTAGAAAAATGTTGATGACGATGGATCAGATTAACGATAGCCACACATGTGGCAGGCTCACATCTATCTCTTCAATGAGCTGGCACGCATGTGATGTCAGCATCCATCACGAAATGCATAAAACATTCATAACTTTTAAACTTACAACATTATTCCCATAACATAAATGTGCAAACAGGTTTAACATACAGCATAAACTCTTTACATGTGTTGTATTTCACACTTTATTGGCCTACTCTATTACGAACAGCATTAACCATCCACATTTTCTTATATGAACAAACACATACTTAAACATCATTTATGAAAATATGAAACAATTGTGACTTACCTAATGCAATAAAACAGTTCAAAAACATTAGGGGTGGGCTAAGGGGGCTGGAGCCCAGAATGTTTTCAGTAAAGCCCCGAATGTTTTTATTACCATGCCTTGCAGTAGGCAACGCACCATCACTGTTATATTTGATACATTAGTCTCATAAGATTATTTATGCAATTTGTAAGTACCGTGTAAATGCATGTGCAGGGGCGGCTGGCCAATAGAGGGCACTAGGGTGCCGTCCCTCCATGAGCCAGCCCACAGTTTAAGAGCCACAAGCAATCAATAAATAAGTAAATGCATACATAAATTATGTATACAAATTGGCAATATTTGTGCGTTTGAGATATTAAATGCACCCAGTATATGTGAAAAATATGATAGAAATTCAAAATGTCTGCTTTTTCTAAAAGTCTCATCAGGTCCCCCTAGCAGGTATACTGCGCCCCCCCAAAATTGACAGGAAAGGGGGGGTCCGACAGCAAAGAGGGTCTTGGGCTGGGCAGAACCAGCGGTGAAGAGGGCTTTGAGCTAAGCGGGACCAGCGGCGAAGGAAACTCTGGGCTGGACAGGACTGGCGCAGGATCAGCGGGCTCTGGCGCAGGATCGGCGCAGGATCAGCGGGCTCTGGCGCAGGATCAGCGGGCTCTGGGCTGGGCAGAACCAGCGGTTTGGAAAACTCGGGGCTGGACGGGACCAGCATATCAGGAAACTCGGGGCTGGACGGGACCAGCAGGGAAAACGCTTTTGAGGAGACTGGCTCTGGCTCTTGCTCGAAGACTGGCTCTGGCTCTTGCTCGAAGACTGGCTCTGGCTCTGGCTCTTGCTCGAAGACTGGCTCTGGCTCTGGCTCTTGCTCGAAGACTGGCTCTGGCTCTGGCTCGAAGACTGGCTCTGGCTCTTGCTCGACAGGGCAGGCGACTTCTTTAGTCGGAACTGGACTCGGAACTGGACTCGGAACTGGTTCTGGCTCATCCCTGTCTGAGAAAGAAACCTCCGCGGTCCCTCTAGCAGGTATACTGCGCCCCCCAAAATTGACAGGAAAGGGGGGGTCCGACAGCAAAGAAGGTCTTGGGCTGGGCAGGACCAGCGGTGAAGAGGGCTTTGAGCTAAGCGGGACCAGCGGCGAAGGAAACTCTGGGCTGGACAGGACTGACGCAGGATCAGCGGGCTCTGGCGCAGGATCAGCGGGCTCTGGCGCAGGATCAGCGGGCTCTGGCGCAGGATCAGCGGGCTCTGGCGCAGGATCAGCGGGCTCTGGCGCAGGATCAGCGGGCTCTGGCGCAGGATCAGCGGGCTCTGGCGCAGGATCAGCGGGCTCTGGCGCAGGATCAGCGGGCTCTGGCGCAGGATCAGCGGGCTCTGGCGCAGGATCAGCGGGCTCTGGGCTGGGCAGAACCAGCGGTTTGGAAAACTCGGGGCTGGACGGGACCAGCAGGGAAAACGCTTTTGAGGAGACTGGCTCTGGCTCTTGCTCGAAGACTGGCTCTGGCTCTTGCTCGAAGACTGGCTCTGGCTCTTGCTCGAAGACTGGCTCTGGCTCTTGCTCGAAGACTGGCTCTGGCTCTTGCTCGAAGACTGGCTCTGGCTCTTGGACTCGGAACTGGTTCTGGCTCATCTGGGCCGACGACTGGCTCTGGGGACATGACGCTCTCAGTCTCGGCTGGCAAGACGCTCTCAGTCTCAGGCTCGGCGGGCACGACGCTCTCAGTCTCAGGCTCGGCGGGCATGACGCTCTCAATCTCAGGCTCGGCTGGACTGGTGTGAAGTGCAGGCTCGGCTGGACTGAGGGTGGAAACGTGACTCAGGAGAGGATGGAGCTGAGGTAGCCGACAGTGAGGCATGTGCGGCCCAGACACACATAATAGCAGCAACATAAAGGGAAAGGGTAGTCTCTTCAACCTCTACAGAACAGACATGAAGAGCAGACTGCTCTGGGGTGGCCTCCAGAATTGGGGAATGCAGGAAGTCTTCTTCCTTTTCCGTTTACGAGAGCGAGGGGGAAGACTTCCTGCATTCCCCAATTCTGGAGGCCACCCCAGAGCAGTCTGCTCTTCATGTCTGTTCTGTAGAGGTTGAAGAGACTACCCTTTCCCTTTATGTTGCTGTCTTTTCTCTTTCAGATGCAGTCAATAGCAAGCAAGCTCAGAGGAAACACTGGAAGCTCGGGAGAACAACGGATCACAAGCAATAGGAAATCGAACAGGATTCCTGGAGACAGCAGAACAATGACACAGAGGTTAGTGTTTCACAGGTGAGTATACGTTACATCTTGGAAGCATCAGAGGTTCAGGAGACAACGGATAATGGTCTGTTCCTGTTGGAGGCTTGACCATGAACTGGGGCTATGGTGAGCGTTTTATAGTGCTTGATGACGAGGTTGCTGATGGTGAACAGGTGCAGGTGATTAGTAATCTGGAGAGTGAATGCAGGTGTGCCAAAGAGGATCCTGGGTAATGTAGTGCAGAGACAGACGGTGAATGTGACAGGTACGTGATGTGACAGAAGGGGGTAGCGTACTCAAACAATGCTGAATTTTGCCGTTGATTCAATTCTACTCCACCTTAAAATAATATTAAAAGATAGCATATTTCTAGCAGGTAAAATGCAGTAAATAGGCTACGTGACATCCAATCAAATTACCTCATCTTTTGCGGTCAAAACTGACTGCATTCACACAAGCAGTGAGCATATGATATGTTTCGAACATATCAGTTACTGATGCATATCATATCAGAACAAATATAGACACATACACAGATCTATGTGATCTCTTTAACATTCAAACTCTCTTCGATACAAAAACATAACCTGTGGGAGTTCCTGTGTTTAATGTTGATCACATTATACGACTATCCACACGATTTCTAATGTGACATTGATTTTATACAACAGTTCATTTTAAACACAGGATTATAGGTGTTTTTTGCAACAAAACAATAGCTCCAACGAGAGCCACAGCAGTGTTTGTGAACGGATCTGCGGCTTTGAACAAATCGTGAGAGTCAAATAATTACAGCCACTTGCTTTTAGCTTGACGTCGTCATAATCAGATTCTAGTCAGAATTGGCTACTGAGTTTTTGATTGACAGCTTCTTGACCTGGAAGTGAAGACATCAGTGTTGTGTTTACATGTGTGGATGTGTGTGTGTCTAAGCGCAGCTTTCTATTTTATTTTAGTGATATAAAGTTATGTTTGTTTTTTTAATTTTATCTGTATTTAACTGCTGCAACTACTTTGTCGACAGATGCTTTTAGGAGCGCAAGAGATCTATTCAGTCTATTCAGGTGTAATTGTACATTAAAGTACTGTATATAATACTGAAAATATTGTATAATGTCCAATGTTTTCGGAGAATATTTGTTTATTCCGGATGATTCTTTTGCATGTTAGGCTCTGATTAGGTTGTGCTGTTACAATTTAAAGAGAATACTATTATACGTGTGTATTCAGCCGTCAAGAAAGTCTTACTTCAACCAGGTAATCAAGTTTGGCAACCATGGCCATCACACTACTCATTGTTAGCATATGCATTTACACCATCAAAATTAATGATCACTTAATAAGAGGAATTTATACAATATAAAAATTACAATCGTGGCTTGCTGTCAGATGATACAGACTTCTAAGGGCATTTCATTACATATTTCACACAAAGAATGTTCTTGTTGCCATTTTTTTTTTATCATGCCAATCATTTTATTTTGTTATTTAATTTAGTTAATATTATCATCTAACATTTAAAATTGTAAATATATTTTAACAATCATCAACAGTTTCAATTGTGAAATATAAAACTAGTTGAATTAATTCAAATAAATTTACATTCTTTGTCACTAAAGCATATACACAAGTATCAAAGTGAAAGTCTTGGATGTAATTATGTTGTAATAGGAAAGACCAGAATCCACAAAATATTAACTGCATACTATACATGCAATGCACAGTATTATCATGATATACATTACTATACAAAATGCACAATTACAAATACATATGATCAATTAGATCATATTTGCTTAGATTAGATCATATGTTGTCGGCGGCGAGGTCGACCACGACCCCTGGGAGCTGGGCGGTCAGGATGGTCAGAATGGAACTGGGAGAGTAAGGCTGGATCTAGGATATCATCACGGAGCACCCAGGAACGCTCCTCTGGACTGTAGTCCTCCCAGTCCACCAGATACTCCAGACGGGGACCTCGCCGCCGGGAGTCCATGATGGATCGAACTCTGTAGATGGCCTCTTCTTCCACAGGAACGGGAGGAGGAGGCACGTCATCCGAGGTGGAATCTGAGGGAACAGAAGAGACTGGGTCAGTGAAGGGTTTGAGGAGAGAGACATGGAAGGAAGGAGAGATCTTGTACTGAGGTGGAAGGTTGAGTCTGTAGGTTACTTCGTTCAACTGGCTCTGGATGGTGAAAGGTCCAATGAATCGAGGACTCAGCTTACGGCAAGGCAGGCAGAGGCGAATGTCCCTCGTCGATAACCACACCTTCTGACCAGGTTGGTATTGGGGTGTATCGGCTCGTAGACGATCCGCTTGATCCTTGTGCCTCCGCACTGCCTGTTGTAGATGCACATGAGCTGAGTCCCATACCCCCTCGCTCTGATGGAACCAAAAGTCGACAGCTGGAACCTCCGAGGGCTCTCCCGACCAAGGGAAGAGAGGTGGCTGATATCCGAGGAAGCACTGAAAGGGGGTGAGCCCGGTGGTACGCTGAGTGAGGGAATTCTGAGCGTATTCCGCCCAGGGGAGGTATCGGTTCCAGCTGTCTTGGTACTGGTGGCAATAAGTTCGCAGATAACGTCCTAACTCCTGAATCTTCCGCTCAGTCTGGCCGTTGGTCTGCGGATGATATCCTGAAGAGAGGCTGACAGTGACCCCGAGGAGTTTGAAGAAGGCGTGTCACACCCGGGAGATGAATTGGGGTCCCCTGTCCGAAACAATGTCTTCTGGAATGCCAAAATTTCTGAATACATGATGAAACAATGCTTCAGCTGTTTCTAAAGCCGTGGGTAAACCAGGTAAAGGTATCAGCTTGCAGCCTTTGGAAAATCTATCCACAACGACGAGCACACAGGTAAATCCACCGGATCTAGGAAGGTCAGTCATGAAGTCCACTCCGATGTGTGACCAAGGGCGTCTGGGTATAGGTAGTGGCACAAGTTTACTCTCAGGTAGTTTCCTGGGAGTGTTGGTGATGGCGCAGACTGAGCAGCCACGGACGAACCTGGAGACATCTTCGGAGATGGACGGCCACCAGTACCGCTGACTGAGGAGCGAGAGGGTACGCTTGCTACCTGGATGTCCAGAGCCCGGAACTGTGTGAGCAGAGTCCAGAAGGGGAGTACGAAGATGTTGAGGTACGAAAGTACGCCCTTCTGGACCTCCCGGCGGAGCAGGATGGCGAGAATTTTCCTGAGAGATTTGCTGGTCAATGTCCCAGAGAATGGGACTGAGGATTAAGGCTGGAGGGAGGATGGTTTCAGTACTGAGGTCCTCTGAAGATGAATGATGGAGTCTGGAAAGAGCGTCTGCCTTGCAATTCTTACTTTCTGGACGGTAAGTAACAACGAAGTTGAATCGAGTGAAGAAGAGTGCCCAGCGGGCCTGGCGAGGATTCAATCTTCTTGCCTCACGAAGATATTCCAAGTTGCGATGATCTGTAATTACTTTGAACTGGTGATTTGCTCCCTCCAGCCAATGTCTCCATTCTTCTAAAGCCAGTTTTATGGCTAGCAGTTCCCGGTTGCCGATGTCGTAGTTTTGCTCCGCCGGGGACAGCTTTTTGGAAAAGAAGGCACATGGATGGAGTCTGGGAGGCACACCCTGCCGCTGTGACAGCACCGCTCCAACCCCAGTGGAAGATGCATCGACCTCAACGATGAAAGGAAGTTCTGGATTGGGATGGATGAGGATTGGTGCTGTCGTGAAGACTTCTTTGAGGCGATGGAAGGCTTGGATAGCTGTGGGATTCGAGGACAGAGACTTGGGTCGATTCTTTAATGAAGATGTGAGAGGAGCACTGATGAGACTGTAGTTCTTGATGAATCTTCTGTAGAAGTTTGCAAAACCGAGGAATCTTTGAAGTTCTTTGATAGATGTGGGTAATGGCCAGTCTTGGATTGTTTCCACCTTCCTCTGGTCCATCTGGATACCATGCTGATCTATGATGTAACCCAGGAACTGAACAGAGGTGATATGGAACTCACACTTCTCCAATTTCAGGTAAAGCTTGTGTTCTCTCAGTTTCTCTAGTTCTTGAATGACATGACGATGGTGTTCAGCAATTGAAGATGAATAGATGAGGATATCGTCAATGTAGACAATCACAAAGCGGTTGAGGTACTCACGGAACACTTCGTTCATGTACCCTTGGAAGACCGCTGGAGCGTTGGACTGCCCGAAGGGCATAACCTGATATTCATAATGGCCAGATGGGGTGACGAACGCTGTCTTCCACTCATCTCCATGCCGTATACGGATCAAGTTGTATGTACTCCGAAGGTCCAGTTTCGAAAATATGCGAGCCCCACGCACCTGCTCCAAGGCAGCTGGGACCAGAGGAAGGGGATAACTGTATTTGACGGTTTGAGAGTTGAGATGACGATAATCGATGCAGGGCCTCAAGCCTCCGTCCTTCTTACCCACAAAGAAGAAACTTGAAGCGGCAGGGGAGGTCGATGTGCGGATGAACTGTTGTTGTAAAGCCTCCTCCACATACTCCTCCATGGCCTTCTGCTCCGGGATGGACAGTGGATAGATACGACCTTTAGGTAGAGTGGCTCCAGGTAGCAAGTCGATTGCGCAGTCCCATGGCCGATGAGGTGGTAGTTTAGTAGCCAGTTTCTTGCTGAACACATCCTGGTATGCCTGGTACTCCACTGGAATCTCTACTTGATGCTCTACTTCAGGGCTCTCAACCGAGGTGGAACAAACAGGAACTTTGGACCTCTTCTGAGGCGTCGATGATGAAGGGATTTTCTTGATGGATGACAGACAGGACAAATGGCAGGACTCACCCCAACGTAATACTTCACCAGATTTCCAGTGGAGCGTCGGCTGATGTTGAACTAACCAGGGGCGTCCCAGGATGAGCTCAGCGGTGGACTCCTCCAGCACCATAAAATAAATCTCCTCTGAATGAAGACAACCAACACGCAGCGTCAGAGTAGGTGAACAGTGACAAATTCGACCTTGACCCAGCGGTTTTCCCTGGATGGTTTGTACATGGAGGTCTTGAGAATTGCGATGTTTGCGGATGTTCAATTTTTGGAGAAGCTGTGTGGAGATGAAATTCCCCGCCGAACCAGAGTCAATAAGGGCTTGCGCTGAGACACAAATACGAGAAGTTAATACATGCACAGTGATGCGATTTAAAGCTTCAATTTTAGGTGAGACTTGAATTGTGCTTACCGCTGGGCATGGAGGTCGAACAGGGCAAGAGCTGAGAAGATGATTATCAGATGCACAATAGAGACAGAGTTTATGAAGAATTCATCGTTGACGCTCTGAAGCTGGAAGATGGGCGGAGCCGAGATCCATAGGCTCTGGTGCTGGAGGAGTGACTGATGGATCCGTGGGCGGAGGACATACAGTGGGAGTCGGAGAATCACAGGCTGATAGTCTTTGCGAAACTCGAATGGATTTTTGAATTAATTTCTCAATTCCCAGACTGTCGTCGTAAACCACCATCAACTGACGAATGTTAGGATTCAAACCATGACGAAAAGCTGTGATCAATGCTGCCTCATTCCAACCACTGGATGCCGCTAAAGTGCGGAATCGTAAAGAGAAAGTACTCACAGAAGATTGGCCTTGACGAAGATTGTAGAGTTGATCATGTACTGATAGATCGGCAGCTGTTTGACTGAAAACTTCTTTGAAGTGTTGTATGAAACCGGAGAGGGATTTGACGACTTCTGAATCCGAATTCCACAGAGACTGTGCCCACTGAAGTGCTTGCCCAGACAGAAGTGAATTGATGAAAGCAACACGAGCTGAATCGTTGATGAATTGATGTTCTTCCATGGAGAAATACAAAGGTACCTGAAGTAGAAACCCACTGCAGTCCTCCGCCTCACCGGAGAATGTCGCTGGTCGGGCCATGGGACACGCTGAGGCAGTGAACGAAGCAACGGGCGCTTGAGAAAGTGAAGCTGAAGAGGTGTGTTGATGAATGGCGATCGGATTGACAGGTGAATTCGCTGTGGATTCCGAAGGATTCTGCATGGTGTTCTGATCTTCTGTCAGGTTTGGCATAGACGAAGCAGACAGAATGGTAAGTTAAATGCTTTAATTTGCAGAATGGATCGGTACAGCGAAACAGGTGAGTAAACAGTAAGTTGAATGTCAGATGATAGCTTAACTGAAGTGTAACCAAGTCTCTCTCTCTCTTTCTCTTGCAGATGATGATGAAGGAGTTCCTTAGAAGACGGAATGGTGACTGGCTGAGAAGATCGGGATCGAAGGTAGGTATACAGGTAAGTATGGCAGAGAGTCTGTGTCATGTGTAGACGAGATCAGACAATGACTGAATGTTTGTAGCAGGTATATATGGGTGAACTGATGATGAGGTCCAGGTGACGGTGATTAGTAATCAGGTGACAATGAGCGTGTGAATGACTGAGTGGGCGGAGTGAGGGAATGAGTGGAAGGAGATGGTGATGGAATCCTGACAGCAATGATCCTTTGAACAGTTCCTGTTACAGTACAAGTAACAAAACAGTGACTGGGTGGGTACAACTTACAAGGATATAGATCACCCAAAAAATGAGAATTTTCTCATCATTTACTAACCTTCATGCCATCCCAGATGTATATGACTTTCTTTCTTCACATAAACAAACAAAGATTGTTAAGGAAATAATCCATCTCTGTGAGTTCATATAATACAAGTGGATTGCAACCCATGTACGTAAGACAGTTGGTCGGAAGTGATTTTTAATAGTTAAAACAGTTTACATTATTAGTATTTATCTTATCTAGCCTATTGTTTCACTTCAGAAGGCATTGATTCATCCACTGAGGTTGCATGGACATCTCAGTCACTATGTGTGGTTTTTATAGGACTCGCAGGGATGGATTACTTTCCTTATAATCTTAATTCATGTTTATTTTAGAAAGAAAGTAAATTGCATCTGGGATAGCATGAGGGTGAGTAAAATAAGTGAGAATTTTTTTTATTTTTGGGTGAACTATATCCCCTTAACATTCATATGTTGTTGGTATGCTAATCCAAGATCAGCATAGACTAGAAAGAATAAAGTGAAACCTCTTGTGTACTTGTGAACGGTGTTTGTTTTAATTTAGAGCTCCAAAGAAATTAGAATATTTGCTATTTTTTAATATTAAAATAAAATAAATCGGGTGTCTGAATATCAAGATCCCAGTCATTCAAAGGTGATGCGTCTGAACAAAGATTATTGTGTGATGGGGAGAGTGGATCTCTAGTACTACCACTCCATCCTCTGTGTCAGCATCACAATTTTGTTTATGGAAAAGTTGCTCCACTCCCTGGAAAAATGAGAAAGAAAATGTATTATAATCTAACAATACAAACTGCTTTGAACTCCCACATACAGTTACAAATTGCAGGCTTAAAATATTTATTTCAAACAAATGATATATATATTTTTAAGGGATTTTACAGTACTAAACATTTACCTCTGAGTCATGCACCATTTATCATCTGTAATACTGTTGTGTAACCAGTAGATGGCTGTATATCCCTATATAAAAATATATATATATATCCATGGCTGTGTATTCCCTAGTTGCTGGAGGTTTTCAGTCATAATTACTTGCATGTATTAGGTTTTGCATTTGCATATATGTGTATTATTAAAGACTATTAAAGATGAAACATTTTTCTCCGAAATGTTCATTTGAAGTGCAATTCCTTGCATTATTATTAGTCAAATATGGACACAGAAAAAGCATTTTGTTACTCATACTAGCTACATATAATAGCTTTATCAGTCATCTTTATCACACAAAAGTAATCCGAATAAATATTGCGACCAGGGCGATATTTCAAAATAATTGAGTGTTTACATATTATGAACAGAGACGTGGTCTGTGGTCAAGTCGTGTCTCTCCTCTTTCAAAAACTCTGCATTAAATTCAGGTTTAAATAGCTTTATTGACATGGTAAAAAAAAAAAAAGGCTTTACATTGCCAAAGTTGAATCAGGCAGTGATTAAAAGCGCTCTGGTCCAATGGCATCGGTCATTGTCTGATACAGTACTTTTTGTACTGTAGGCTACAGATACTGTACAGTACTCTTAGCCTAATGTTGTTTGGGGTGGCTGGGGGGAAATATGATCTAATCGAAGCAAATATGATCTAATCGAAGACTGTAACCATATGTAGATAAACAAGTCATGTAATGATTGGGCTAACAGTTAAATCAAGACAACACTGCTCTATAATGTTATGGGGTCTCACTGAGCTCTAAAATGCCTCTCCACCTGAAAAAGTAAGTACTGTATTATAAATAGTATTGGTATAGTATATTTAAAAATAATAATAATAATAATTCAGACTTACCACGAGTATACAGTATCCTGATAGCGACGATGACTAATGATAATGTTATCATTCGTCTGTACTATTCCTTCTATAAGAAATCATCTCAACAATGTAGTGTAGCAGCAAATAAATAGATATAAACTTTATAGCAATAAAATGAAATAGAAAGCTGTGCTTACAGAGGCTCACATCCACACATAAATACAACACTGACGTCTTCACTTCCAGGTCAAGAAGCTGTCAATCAAAAACTCAGTAGCCAATGAGAACACACTGCTGCTAGCCCCCGCCCCCGCGAGAGCTGTGTGCCAGAACGGCGAACAAAAACTCAGGGAGCGAGCGTAAACGAAAACTTCAGAAGCGTAAATGAAAACTCTGGACCTCATTGGATCTTGTACCGACTCGCAGAAAAACAAATAATTTGTGAGAAATCAAGATTACCAAAAAAATAAAAAAAACACAAAATATAATCCACATCTTCTTCTCTGAGGTGAATAGCCTATACCTGTTGTGTTTGACATAACAAGTCGGCCTAGGCTAGTTTTCGGGCTCTCATCTCATATAAATGTACAACAAGGGAGTTCCCTTTTTGCAAGCTTTTTCAGATATCTCCATTGCTCCCAGGTCACAAAAGTCCTCCCGGTGGCCACTTCCAACCTGAGAGCATATGGAAGAATTTCTAGTTCTGAGGGATTAGACATGAAGAGAGTTGAGGTGAATGTTATAATAAACAGACCTCCTCCCCTGCCCCATATTAGCCTTAATTTCTCCATATTCACATTGAAGTGTTGAAATCGTGGAGGTGTGTTTATCGGCTTGCATAGTGTTTACCACACAGTAAAATCATTTGAGTGGGGAGGGGCTGCGTAACACATGAGAATGCCTCGGGTTGAGATTTGCTTGTGTGCTATCTCTCTCCAGGTTGCATTCTCTTTCGAGGTGGGGTCCCCTCAAGCAAGGGACACGGTCACACCTGTTGTACTGCCCTAATGATGGCCATTGTTGTGAAACCTTTTTCTAATGTGATATGTAATAGGTATTTTCAACATTAAATGTACTGAGAAATGCAGACTAAGGATGCTCAGGTCAAAGACCATCTATACTTACCCAAAAAGTATTTAACACTGTAGAACTAACAGCCATTATGATTAGCTTAGATCATTACAAACCAATCACCAGAACAAATCACAGTGTAGAAGACTCGAGTGACATTGATTTTTACTCAGCTGTATGATTTAAATGTACATGTATCTTTCAATTTAGGAGACTCATTTGGTTATTGTGGCCAGTGATCTCCCGGCCGTGAATAAAATTTGTGAGTCATGTCAGGTATATGCTGTGCAGCTGAGAAATAGATTCTACGCTCAAAAGTCAACAACAGAAACATCTACAGTATGTGGGATTGAGGTAGTAATAGAAGTACTAAAGATTCTATGCTCAAAAGACAACAAAAGAAACAGCTAAAGTGTGATTGAAGTAGTGATAGCTTCTTGACGGGACGCCATCACCATACTTCAGGGAAGTATTGTAAGTATTCAGGGATTTCAGGGAATTACCTCGAGATACTGTAGTTATAACTGGAAGTTGTTTAAATTGTCCGTAGTGAAGAAGTCAGATTTAGTAGGTTGTATTTGTATTAAGAATTTCCATGACACTAGCAATAACATCATCATTATTATTATTATTATTATTAATAAATATTATCTTAATCCTATTTCACAATATAGACAGAACATAATGATTGTTTATAAAATGTTTAATACATAAATATAAAATATGAGCACAGACACTACTGGACAAACAGATTTGCTTGAAAAAAGGAATACTGTCTTTCATCAATCAATCAATCAAATAAATTAATTATTAATTAGTTTCCTCCAACCTTTAACGCAATGTAACTGAATGTCTATAAGAATTTGGAAAACAAGTTAATGTTTAAAACGGTACACCACTGGGCAAATAGAGACCTATAACTTAAAACAAAGGAATATTGTCTTTCATGAAAATCCAATAACAATCAATTTCATTCAACATGTACCTGAATGTTACTGAATATTTATAATATTTAGACAATAAGATAATGTTTAAAACAGGACATTTCTTTTTAACATCACATATTTATATGGAATTTTGGTTTTGGCATTATGGCACATTAAATACTTTTCAATGAATGTTAGGGTGTTTCTCGACTTTGAAGGTTCAAGGTTGAAGATTAAGTATATTGCCATTACAAATGAAAACTTCACAGACCTTCTCCCCTTCCATCATTATTTGTAAAAGAGACTCTGCATCCAAGGCACATCCATTTATATACTGCACAGGGTTGGGTGTATTTGGTTCCTAAACAAGAAGAGAATAATGTTATATCAATATAACAATATTAACAGGCACATAATTTCTGCAAATATTTGCTTTGAAATACAATTCTACTCACAACTGAGGGGACTTTAAGGGCTGGCTATTTTCCTCCTGGTCAGTAGATAGCGCCTCTCATTCATTATGCCTGATGTGTCACACCTGTGTCTTGCCCTATTTAAGTGGGTTTGTGCCATGCTTTATTGTTCAGATTTATGTTCAGTTTTTATGGGTCCCAGCACACATTGGCATCCAAGGGAATGAGATGGCAGATACTTTAGCTAAAAATGGGTTGAAAGTAAATCAGGTAGAGGTGGCAGTACCAGTTAGCAAAGTAGAGATCAAATCATATGTACAGAACAAAATTAAGATACAGTGGCAGAGTTTATGGGATAATGTAAATAAAGGAAGACATTTATATAAGATACAGCAGAAAGTGGGGGAGGAAAAGTTATTGGGGAAGAGCAGGAGAGAACAGTGTCAATTTAGCAGAATTAGACTAGGTCACACAAGTTAAATGCATCTCTGCACCTTATTGGAAAACATTCATCTGGAAATTGTGAGACATGCAGTCAACTGGAAACTGTGGAACATGTGCTGTTTGTATGCACTAAATACTCAACTCAAAGACTGGCTTTAAGGAATGGACTGGAACATGAAGGATTTAAACAAATGGACATTACAACTATTTTCTCAAATAACTCCGGAAAGATGGTACTTAAACACATCTCATCTTTTTTACAACAAACTGGACTGAACACAAGGATTTAAGTATATGTAATTAAGATACAGTAGGTAGCGATAATGCTGAAGAAGAAGAAGATACAGTGAGGAAAATAAGTATTTGAACACCCTGCTATTTTGCAAGTTCTCCCACTTGGAAATCATGGAGGGGTCTGAAATTGTCATCGTAGGTGCATGTCCACTGTGAGAGACATAATAAAAAAATAATAATCCAGAAATCACAATGTATGATTTTTTAACTATTTATTTGTATGATACAGCTGCAAATAAGTATTTGAACACCTGAGAAAATCAATGTTAATATTTGGTACAGTAGCCTTTGTTTGCAATTACAGAGGTCAAACGTTTCCTGTAGTTTTTCACCAGGTTTGCACACACTGCAGGAGGGATTTTGGCCCACTCCTCCACACAGATCTTCTCTAGATCAGTGATTTTTCTGGGCTGTCGCTGAGAAACACGGAGTTTGAGCTCCGTCCAAAGATTCTCTATTGGGTTTAGGTCTGGAGACTGGCTAGGCCACGCCAGAACCTTGATATGCTTCTTACAGAGCCACTCCTTGGTTATCCTGGCTGTGTGCTTCGTGTCATTGTCATGTTGGAAGACCCAGCCTCGACCCATCTTCAATGCTCTAACTGAGGGAAGGAGGTTGTTCCCCAAAATCTCGCAATACATGGCCCCGGTCATCCTCTCCTTAATACAGTGCAGTCGCCCTGTCCCATGTGCAGAAAAACACCCCCAAAGCATGATGCTACCACCCCCATGCTTCACAGTAGGGATGGTGTTCTTGGGATGGTACTCATCATTCTTCTTCCTCCAAACACGTTTAGTGGAATTATGACCAAAAAGTTCTATTTTGGTCTCATCTGACCACATGACTTTCTGCCATGACTCCTCTGGATCATCCAAATGGTCATTGGCAAACTTAAGACGGGCCTTGACATGTGCTGGTTTAAGCAGGGGAACCTTCCGTGCCATGCATGATTTCAAACCATGACGTCTTAGTGTATTACCAACAGTAACCTTGGAAACGGTGGTCCCAGCTCTTTTCAGGTCATTGACCAGCTCCTCCCGTGTAGTTCTGGGCTGATTTCTCACCTTTCTTAGGATCATTGAGACCCCACGAGGTGAGATCTTGCATGGAGCCCCAGTCCGAGGGAGATTGACAGTCATGTTTAGCTTCTTCCATTTTCTAATGATTGCTCCAACAGTGGACCTTTTTTCACCAAACTGCTTGGCAATTTCCCCGTAGCCCTTTCCAGCCTTGTGGAGGTGTACAATTTTGTCTCTAGTGTCTTTGGACAGCTCTTTGGTCTTGGCCATGTTAGTAGTTGGATTCTTACTGATTGTATGGGGTGGACAGGTGTCTTTATGCAGCTAACGACCTCAAACAGGTGCATCTAATTTAGGATAATAAATGGAGTGGAGGTGGACATTTTAAAGGCAGACTAACAGGTCTTTGAGGGTCAGAATTCTAGCTGATAGACAGGTGTTCAAATACTTATTTGCAGCTGTATCATACAAATAAATAGTTAAAAAATCATATATTGTGATTTCTGGATTTTTTTTTTAGATTATGTCTCTCACAGTGGACATGCACCTACGATGACAATTTCAGACCCCTCCATGATTTCCAAGTGGGAGAACTTGCAAAATAGCGGGGTGTTCAAATACTTATTTTCCTCACTGTATATATATATATATATAATATATTGCTCCGCGATATATTTTTCACTGCGTGAGAACATGGTGTGGCGTAAGAGTGGCGTGGCTTGTCGGACATAGCAACAGTAACTAAAGGGGGCGGGTCTTTGTGAACGGTCAATTGTGAGGCACTCTGGACCCTAGTTAATTCCATTAGTGTAGTTGCTTGGGTGGGGGATAGTTTTATGTAAGACTGTTAAAACAAAAGGCATTCCTACAACTTGGTGTTATGCTGTGGTTCGTGTGGTATCTCTATCATGTTGACTTGAGCTGGTCTTGCTGCTGTCTACATCTGCTCTAAAACATAGCTGAAGAAGACCATCTGTCTGCAGATGAAAGAGTGGTGCCATCACAGATGAATTGATATGGCTTACAAACTCAGCATGGTTCTTGAAAAGCTGGGCAGGGAGTTCTGAGATCTAGAAGTAATGATGATGATGGGCCTGGATATGTGTGGCCTGGTCTGTGGTGTTTTGATGAGAAAATTGATGTGCTTTGCCTTCCTCAACCCTACATTCTTCCTCATACATGCATTCCACTTCACATGATTGTCTCGCCTTGTCTAACTGCATTCTCTACCTTTATAGACAAAATAAAAGTCTTTCTTACTCTTTATTAACTTGCCTCCCTAGGATTGTAGCTTTTAGATGCAAAACACTAGTTCTTTCCTAACGATTCGCTAGCTGCCTGCCCCATAAGCATGCTGTCAAAAAAACGCGTCTCTGTAGGCAGCCGCTCTGAAATCTGCACACAAAAACAGTCGGTTTCACCACCACTCAAAACCAAAATAAATAGTGTTCCAACCAATCACCGACAGAGGTGGGTGTTGTGAGGTTTCCGCGTGCAGCCGTCATAGGCAGCCGTGCACGAGCGCAAAACCTCACAACACCTACCCCTGTCGGTGATTGGTTGGAACACTATTTATTTTGGTTTTGAGTGGTGGTGAAACCGACTGTTTTTGTGTGCAGATTTTGTGTGTTAGTTTGTCTGTATGAGACTAGCAGTAAGCTAGATCAACATTAGAATAACATAGAGATCATATTCTAACATTTTATCATTGTTGAACTATATAACATTGATTAGTTTTATGTAAATGTGCTCACCTGTTTAATAAAGTACATGTAGGAGCGGTCGAAGTCTCGGACGTGGAGCTCTCAGCATCTCGAAAACACCGCGCTGATATTGATTCTCGTTTTAGTTCTCCTTTTTTATCCAAAGTCTGCTTGCCATGGTCCATAATGTTTGAACGAAACAACAACAGCGTGCAGATAGACATTACGAACTACACAGTTGTCCACGTCTGTCGCCTTGGTTACTATCAGAGGGCTCTGGTTACTATGGCAGTACGAGCGGAAACCAGGGAGAACGCGGATATGACGCCATTGACGGCGACAAAACGGAAATAAAGAAATGGTCCGTGTCTTCGAATTAAATTACAAATTTCTCCTGGTTTGAAAGTTGTTGGAAACAGTCGGGATAATGTAAGTACACAACTAAAAAAAAATATAACATAGATATAGTGATTTTTGCTATTTTTAAAACAAAAAAAACCCTACATATTGTACCTTTAAGTAATAATTTACTTGAGTACAAGTAGAAGTACTGAAAAATAATATGACTCAAGTAAGAGTAACAAAGTAGTTTGCTTAAAAACTACTCAAGTAACTACGTTACAAAGTACTTTAGTATTATTTTTAATTTTTTACCCAAAATGGGGGGGGAGATAGCGATATAGAGCTCTAAACACAGTACATACTGATTCATCCCTCACGCAGAAAGTCCACAAGTGAGATAGAAGTATTAAACTCATGGCGTTTCAGGAAATGCCTTATGTGGATATAATAACATGCAGATAGAGACGTTTTGACTGATGAAACATGAAGACAAACAGATGATAGCGATAATATATCTGTGTTCATCAAGCTATTTCAGGTATTTTCATAAGAATGATGTATGTCTTTAAAGAGATTAGCTTCCAAAAAGGAAGATTAGCCCATGATTTACTCATCCTGAAGCCATCCTAGGTGTATATGACATTCTTCTTTCAGACAAATACAATCAGAGTTATATTAAAAAATGTCCTGGCTCTTCCAAGCTTTATAATGGCATTGAATGGCTGGAGAAATTTTGAAGCCCAAAAAAGTGCATCCATACATGATAAAATTGCTCAACTTTTACTCCAGGGGGTTAATAAAGGCTGAAGTGAAGCCATGCGTTTGTGTAAGGAAAATACCCATATTTAAAACTTTATAAACTATAAGCTTCCGCCAGACGGCCGTACACACCGATTTACGATGGAAGACTAACCCCAGACCCGACGCACAGCGTAATGACGAACATGGGAGCTCAGAGGAAAGAGCTAAACAAAACACTGGTCGCAAATTAGCAATTTCACGAGTTCACCCTTACATCAATTAAACAGAGTAAAGATTATGCGTATTTGGCGTGCTGTCCGGGGGAGGGCTCCGAGCTCGGAAATTTTGCCCGAACCCAGAGTATTCCCCCGTTGTTGTAAGAGTATTTAGGACTAGAAGTGAGGAGATGGGGTGGTGGAGGGATGCTGTTAAACTGTCAACAAACGGAGGTAAGTTTGCAGTATATATACACCTCTTACCTCGTTGATTGGGTTGATTAACAGAGTGTGGTCCACTCGTGTCTAATTTGGTTTGATTGTCTGAATGTGCTCCACATGTGTTTAATTAGGTTTAATTATCTGAACGTGCTCCTCCCGAACTTTGTTAATAAAACATCATTTTGAAGAGAAATGTCGGATTTCTATATAATAGAAGAGGAGCTTCAGTTTGTTGCACAGCCCTATTTGTTTAAACGGCGAGAGGCGTCTTAGCTTACGATACTCCTACATCCTACGTCATACATGCACCACAGGTTACTCTTGTGGCGCAACCTGAATTGCGTAGTATGCGTACGGTCGTCTGGCGGAAGCTAGTTATTTTCGATTATAAAGTTATAAATATGGGTATTTTTCTTACAAAAACCCATGGCTTCGCTTCCGAAGGCCTTTATTAACCCACTGGAGCCATGTGGAGTACTACTATTTTTTTCAGCCATTCACTCCCATTATAAAGCCTGGAAGAGCCAGGACATTTTTTTTATATAACTCTGATTGTATTCGTCAGTAAGTTGGAGTGCTGACCCCGCATTGCTACCTCCATCCTCATATTTAGACATTGTCAATTATCTTGTTTATGGTATAAGCGCATATACCAGTGAACAATTTAAAAACTATAAATCTCTGGAAGCCCACGGACATTTCACCAATGGCTGGGTACAGGGTTTATTTACATTCCGACTGAAGGACTGCGACAACACTGTAGTAACAGCAAAGGTATGTTCGCTGTAATGATGATGATAATGTCATGTTAACTGTATATCATCAGTGCCTGATAAAGGATGGTTTGTTTAGTTTGAACTTGTCAAATAAATTGTTATACTACCCTCTTTTCATGCATTTTTTTCTTTATTGTATTAATTACACAAAATGTCGAGAGAAGACATACATAAACGGAGATATGTTTGCAAAAGTGATGTTTTTGCGTCGCACAGCTCCAACCCAGGCCATCTGACGCCTCTTTGTTACGTCCACTACATGCTGTCCATGTCCTTTCTTCAAAGTGGGAAAACTAAAAAACCTTTCCCCGTTGTTTAGTTTGTGACCCTTTCTGTCGTGAGACTTACTATTGCAGCCTATCACACAACAAGAACGTACCATTTTATCACATTTACGAACAACACAATTCTCCCAATAGAACACACTAGCATTGATACCTTACAAATGGCGACTACGCCCATAATGCATTTCGTGTTTCACAAGTGTGACGTCACCTGTCAATGTGGCTGTGGCTGTCAAATATGATACTGTGGCTCATATTAATGGGGTTGCTTGCAAGTAGCAGCAGCACGAATTACGTGACCAGCAACATATTTCTGCTTCAAATATTGTGTGTAGTTAACAGTGAGTGGTGGTTTCAGACATTATTTTATTAAAGTGCATTTGTCAGTGGCGCACTCCTACTGACTCCTTCTGCCTGACAGAAAGAAAAGCTTGTAGCTTACTGAAGGCCGAGCGTTTTGACCAATCAGATGAAAGCGGCATTTCAGCGCCGCCCACGTGTGCAAATGAAATATCGAACCCATAAACCGATTTGTAAACCACAAACGTTTTTTAAACTAAACTAAAAAACGAATAAACGAGCTGGTTTCATTTATCGTTATTCCATTCCAAACAGAAAATGAAATGATCAAAAAGTACACGGACCAACCACATTCTGAGGTAAACAAATCTTTATTCATTCATTGTTATGTTGATATTTATCATAATCCAGGGCTCGACATTATCGCTTTTCCGGGATAAGTGAATGCATAGCCTGATTAAAACGTCAATAGCTGCGAATGATTGATTGTATTACATAACGTCAAATGATAATGGATTTTGAACAGCAACAGGTCACACCAGTTGATGCTCGCGCAGCCTGTCTGTGTGAGAGACTTGTGGAGAAATCAAAACAGCTCACACTATTGTATAAAATCAGTATCACTTACATTTCACAGTGTCGCAGTGACTTACATTTTAGACCCAATATTGTCAACGAAAGTAGTTCCAAACCAGAGCAGTTGTACATCTCCGAGCAACACAGTATAGTGTTTCGTTACTGAAAAATGAAAAATACATTTAATGACCCATTCATAAAGATTTGCACAGTCACTTGCTTTGTTTTTGAATGAAGACAGTGACTTGCCGCCACCTCATGTGGCTGAATAAAGATGTTTCAAGGACACCTACGCAGTGCGGAAACTGCCAACTTTGCTGGAACTAAGTGGCAATTATTTGCCATTCCTCCTCAGTTTTTGGTGTCTATAAGTGAGAAAAAAAAGTAGGTACATGCTGTGTTTTCTAAATTAGTTTCACTGACTAGTGAAACACCCTAGTGTTTAATTGAGAAACAACCAAGCATAAACTGATAAAAATATATAATTGCCACTACTGTATATATAAGCCTGTCATGCTTGTCCTCCGGTTATTATCGGTCAGACAATTTAGTTACCTATTCGGTTATCTATTCAGAAAGAAAAAAGAATTGTAATTGTGTTAATGTAATTTATTTAGAAGCAATATCCTTATCAGTGTTCTTTCAGCTTTTACTGTACGTGAATCAGCATATTTATCATAAATTGATTTCCAGGGCATTTTTTTCTAACCCTATTAAACTTGTGTGTCACCATTCATGTCAAATTCTTACATTTTATCAATAATTTTAATCAAAATATTAACTTTTACCAATTATATGAAATCAGTATCAACAAAAAATAAATCATAATTCTAGATATAAAACTAACCCGCCAGTAAATGGTGGCAAAATGTGAGTAAATGAGTCACTCATTCATGATTCATTCGATTTGTTCAGACAGCTGATTCATTCAAAGAAAAAAGAAAGTGACTGTCTTTATGAAAGGGTTATTTAAACATTGATTCAAAAATGGCGATTCATTCAATAACAAAACACTGCTGTGTTGCTCGGAGATACGCAATGGTTCAGCTGTGATGTTTGTTTGTAGGCCACAATGTCCCAATGTTTACCTTTAGATAATCATTTTTAAGTAGGCTACTTTGTGCAGTGCTTCAGACAATTCTGACACTATCCTGGAGATAAGACATGCACCCATCCTATACTGGAATCTCAGTGATTTGTAGCATTCACCTTTGGGATTAGAAATGAATACAAGACATTTTAATAATATCAAGCATGTAACGTTTTTTTTTGTTGTTGTTGTTTTTAGCAACGAGGCACGTTTCTGCGCGAGTTTTTTGTGATCGGAATGATTTGCAAGTCTGGTAGTGTATGATTCTCAGTCATGTAGTGAATGATGCCCATTTTTTCTTTGTAATCATTCACAAAGTCAGCAAGTGTATGCCTGCTGTTTAAAAATCTGTTCAGATTTTAAAAGTCGTGTAGTGTATTCCAGCCTTAACATGAAGATCCATTTTTCAGCTAGATGTTCTATGGCACAGGCAAAATGTCAAAACTAAGGCATGGGCAACAAGGATAAGGCTCAGAAATGCAGTGCAGACACACACAAGACTTCGCTTTGAATGACTCAGGCCTTGTCCACACGGACACGGGTATTTTTATAACCGTGACTTTTTTTACGCGGTTCGGCTGTTCGTCCACACGGAAACGCAGTATCAGGTCACTGAAACCGAACATTTTTGAAAACCCCTGCCAGGGTGAGGATTTTCAGAAATGCCGGTTGCAGTGTTGTCGTGTAGACAGTAAAACCGGGGTTTTTGCTTCTGATTGGCCAACGTGGCTTTACGATCGCCGCCTGCTGGTGTGGCATGCTCTTGACAGCGCGTGATAGTGTGTTTTTTGCGTTTTCATGTAGGCGGAGATTTCTTTTAAACCGAGCATGTGTGGATGGAATTTTTTTTTTAAACGCAGGAGGAAAAACTCCGGTTATAAAAAATACCCGTGTCCGTGTGGACTAGGCCTGAGTGAACAGGGTTTATATAGGCTGGGCTTAGCAAGGTAATGAATAACAGCTGGAAGTAATCAGGCATAAAGAGTATGGGCAATGGATTATGGGAGATGTAGTCAAGGGTGGGAAAGCAAGGGTCTGGGGAGGAGTGCCCTCTGGTGGATATGCAGGGCACTTCAACCGGTGATCATGACACATGTCATGTTCAATGTCAATTATCATTTATATTAAGCTAATAACTGTTTTTTAGACCACTGCCTTTTTTTCTACAATTTTCCATGTCAATAATGTAATAAAAGTCCCTAATTGACATAACATGCTTTTTTTAATGTGAAACCCAAATAGGCAGAAAGAAAAACAATATAAATATATAAAATAATATATATAATATATAAAATGAATATTAATAGCCTAATACTAATATCAATAATATACAGATACTAATATACTAATTGTAATCTAAATAAAATATTAATAAAAAGATTATTTATAACACCATTAAGGTCAACACTATCAAAGCTATGGAACCTTATAAAAAGGGTTCTATTTAGTACCAAAAGAGTTCTGCTATTGTTACAAGCCAAATAACCATAATTTTGTACTGTTTAACTTTAGAACCATTTTTCTAGGACTGCCGTCTGCCAATCAATTGCCGAGTTCCACTCTTATTTCAGACACAGGTCGCACCTGATGGTGATCCCATAGCGTTAACGTTATGACGCATTGTCTCATTCCCTTCTCAGGGAACCGGGATATATACATAACCTTAGATGTTTTTTGTTTAATAATCAACAAGCATGATTCCCACAAATACAAAACTTTTGATTAAAAACAATCTTTGTATTTGCAGGTTATATGGTCTTATACAGGTAATGAAAGGAAGAAACACCCTCCACCCAGCTTTTTGTCTCTGCACTTTGCAGGAATATATACAAACTCCACTTCTCCTTCAGTACTTAGTTCAGAAGAGTCAAGCTCATTTTACTCTGAAAAAGGAATCAATGTAGATGACTACTCCAGGTTACAGCAAGATGTGTACTGGGCCGGGCCTGACAGAGCAATCACAAATGTGTCCATGAGTACTAGTCCAGGCCACACCAAATTCATCATTCAGAACCTGAAAGAGAGCTATCAAATTGGTGAGGAGCTTTATGTTATGGTGCACGCAAAGGATTTTGACAACAAATCCAAGCGTTATGGAGGCGACTTTTTTCAAGCCAAGCTATTCTGGTCTAAAACTAAGGTCAGTTATTGTACACATTAGATTTACTAAAACTACTTGCCTGATTTATTTATCTCCCTGGGTCAGAGAGAGTTGTACTGAGAATGTACTTCTGTCACAGGCCAGTGTTTTTGGGGAGGTGGTGGACCTGCTCAATGGCTCCTACTCTGTACGTTTCCTCTTGCCGTGGGTCGGCAAGGCACAGGTGGCTGTGCGTCTAATTCACTCCAGTGAAGCTGTGCAGGTCCTGAAACATCACAGAGAGGCTGACTCTGACAGAGTTTTCTTTAATGGATATTATGAGGGACCAGGACCAAATAAGACCAGGCTGAGTGAAAAAGTGATGTGTAATGTAAAGTGGGACAACAATGGACTAGAGCATATGGGAACAGAAGACTGCTGCTGTGAATACAGCGATTCCCGTGCCGGAGAAACTTGGCACTGTCAGAGACCCAAATCGCTGCCATGCAGTGCCCTTGTGTACCACTCTATGGGTGGTTATACAGTGAGGAAAATAAGTATTTGAACACCCTGCTATTTTGCAAGTTCTCCCACTTAGAAATCATGGAGGGGTCTGAAATTGTCATCGTAGGTGCATGTCCACTGTGAGAGACATAATCTAAAAAAAAAAAAATCCAGAAATCACAATGTATGATTTTTTAACTATTTATTTGTATGATACAGCTGCAAATAAGTATTTGAACACCTGAGAAAATCAATGTTAATATTTGGTACAGTAGCCTTTGTTTGCAATTACAGAGGTCAAACGTTTCCTGTAGTTTTTCACCAGGTTTGCACACACTGCAGGAGGGATTTTGGCCCACTCCTCCACACAGATCTTCTCTAGATCAGTCAGGTTTCTGGGCTGTCGCTGAGAAACACGGAGTTTGAGCTCCCTCCAAAGATTGTCTATTGGGTTTAGGTCTGGAGACTGGCTAGGCCACGCCAGAACCTTGATATGCTTCTTACAGAGCCACTCCTTGGTTATCCTGGCTGTGTGCTTTGGGTCATTGTCATGTTGGAAGACCCAGCCTCGACCCATCTTCAATGCTCTAACTGAGGGAAGGAGGTTGTTCCCCAAAATCTCGCAATACATGGCCCCGGTCATCCTCTCCTTAATACAGTGCAGTCGCCCTGTCCCATGTGTAGAAAAACACCCCCAAAGCATGATGCTACCACCCCCATGCTTCACAGTAGGGATGGTGTTCTTGGGATGGTACTCATCATTCTTCTTCCTCCAAACACGTTTAGTGGAATTATGACCAAAAAGTTCTGTTTTGGTCTCATCTGACCACATGACTTTCTCCCATGACTCCTCTGGATCATCCAAATGGTCATTGGCAAACTTAAGACGGGCCTTGACATGTGCTGGTTTAAGCAGGGGAACCTTCCGTGCCATGCATGATTTCAAACCATGACGTCTTAGTGTATTACCAACAGTAACCTTGGAAACAGTGGTCCCAGCTCTTTTCAGGTCATTGACCAGCTCCTCCTGTGTAGTTCTGGGCTGATTTCTCACCTTTCTTAGGATCATTGAGACCCCACGAGGTGAGATCTTGCATGGAGCCCCAGTCCGAGGGAGATTGACAGTCATGTTTAGCTTCTTCCATTTTCTAATGATTGCTCCAACAGTGGACCTTTTTTCACCAAGCTGCTTGGCAATTTCCCCGTAGCCCTTTCCAGCCTTGTGGAGGTGTACAATTTTGTCTCTAGTGTCTTTGGACAGCTCTTTGGTCTTGGCCATGTTAGTAGTTGGATTCTTACTGATTGTATGGGGTGGACAGGTGTCTTTATGCAGCTAACGACCTCAAACAGGTTCATCTAATTTAGGATAATAAATGGAGTGGAGGTGGACATTTTAAAGGCAGACTAACAGGTCTTTGAGGGTCAGAATTCTAGCTGATAGACAGGTGTTCAAATACTTATTTGCAGCTGTATCATACAAATAAATAGTTAAAAAATCATATATTGTGATTTCTGGATTTTTTTTTTTAGATTATGTCTCTCACAGTGGACATGCACCTACGATGACAATTTCAGACCCCTCCATGATTTCCAAGTGGGAGAACTTGCAAAATAGCAGGGTGTTCAAATACTTATTTTCCTCACTGTATATATTACATGGCGGTCTGTTATTTCTTGATAACAGACCGCTGCAAACACACCGTTGCCATGAAAAACAGAGCGTTGCTATGGACGCAGGATTCTAACCGTAGAGACGGAACGGACTATTTTCTTTAGCAGAAGCAATACAATCGTTTTTAAATCAATAAACTCCTTTTTAAATCAATATTTTGTGTCAAATTATTGATTCATTTGGTGGGCGTCGGGGTCCCGATCAGCCTGTCGGGGTTGTATTCGCTATAACAACCGCCTCGCTCTACATTATCCCTCGCTCTACATATATATATATATATATATATATATATATATATATATATATATATATATATATATATATATATATATATATATATTGTTAAGTGAGCATGCAATTTATTCTGTTATAATGGCTCATATATATAGGCTGATATGATATTAACTTTGGAAGTGGAATATATGCAATATATTCTGTATTAAAGGGGTCATATAATGGTACATGCACTTTTACAAGTTGATTGTACTGAAATATGTGTTGGCAGTGCCTGTACACAACCATCATAAAATGATAAAAATCCATCCAGTGTTTTTTTTTAAATCTTCTTATATGTTTCCTCCTGTCTCAAATCAAGCTGTTCGATATTGTGATGTCACAATATCGACGCCCCTCCCACGATGGTTGATTGACAGCAGCGTTTCAAACACAGACCCGCCCTCGCGCCCTCATGAGCGAGCTGTCAATCATAGCACGCGCCGACGCGCGTTCATTGTTGATAGCTGGAGTGCTGAGTAGAATGGCGTCTAACGATTGTGGTGTTCTGTTCTTGGGTGTAATAACGAACACAGCAGTCATATTGATGATGTTTCTAAATCCGTACAGCTGAAGACGCAGTGGCTGAGTTTGTTTTCGAAGGGAATATTCCCCACGATCAACGTCAATGCTGTCATGTTTGCGCGAATCATTTCAACAGACTGCTTTACAAACGAGGGTCAGTATAAAGCTGTTTTTGCTAAGAAGCTGCTCCAGAAAAAAGGATCAGTACCAACTATTCGTGTTCCTGCTGAACCTCCAGAAGAACAAGTGAGTGTAACGTTTTATTGACCTTTATATTAATCTTTATATTAATCTTTGCAAATAGCTTGCACGCTTCACAATGAATGTGGCTATTTTTACATTCAGGGTACATTATGGCATGTTTTCTATGTACGACGTTCTCAATATAATTCATAATCCCACGTTTATAATGAACAACGCCTTATGGTTTTTGTATTATTATTTCAAACGGTGTATGCACAGAACAGAGGGGCGGGGTGAGCAAAGCTCATTATCATTTAAAGACACATGCACTGAAACGGCGTGCTGAAAACAGAGCTGTTTTTGACCAGGTAAAATGAGAGTTTTCTTACAATACTAATGAGAATTTTTAATTAAAGTATATTACAAACTTTTAATTTAGACCCTAAAGAATCATATTAGCTTGTACAAAAATGACATTATATGACCCCTTTAATCAATGCCTTTTATGTATAAGCTTATGTATATTACTAACCAAGTTTATGACTTAGTAAAAAAGAGTGTTGTATAAGAAAGACACTGCAACTTGTTTTGTAAGAGTTTTTATTGTGAATCTGGTTTATTAAGAAAGACACTGCAACTTGTTTTGTAAGAGTTTTTATTATGAATCTGGTTTATTAAGAAAGACACTGCAACTTGTTTTGTAAGAGTTTTTATTATGAATCTGGTTTATTAAGAAAGACACTGCAACTTGTTTTTATAATAATTTTTATTGTAATAATGCATGCAAGAAACAACAATAATGTACTCATGTTTAAGCATTTAATCAATGTAAAGAATAACATATAGTAGATAGAAATAACACTAAGTAGTGAAAAGCATGTATCGTAGTGAAGTAGAAATGGAAAGTATTACCTGTTTCTTTTCAGACCAAGCGTAGAAGACGACAAAGAATCCGAGCAAGGAAAAGAAGAACAAAAGAGAGGAAGGCTTTTTATAAGAAGTTCTTGGAGGAACTGAAAGGGTTAACAATAGATCAAGATTTTGGATTGGATAAATTGTCTATAAGTGATTGAATATGTGATAAGAGGGTGTGATATTATGAAGTATAAAAGTACAGTGTAATATGTCAACGTCAGACGCTGTAAAGACCCTGACGGCCTCTCCTCAGTTCAATTGTCCAAGCCTGCCACCTGGAGCTGAAGCTTGTGAACTGCTTATTGTATGCTTTGGTTTTTTTGTTTTATTTCTTTTTATTATTTAGTATGTAAACCAATTGATTTTGAAATAATAAAAATAATTATAATCAGTATAAAAGAACCAGCCGGCCTTGAGTCTCTGCTGTAGAAAGAATTGAGCTGAACTAAACCACGGAGCAGTCTTTCGACTGAATTGTAAGTATGGAAATTCATATACTTATTGTTTAGACCGAATTTGACTTACTTTACCTAACCTGAGAATAAATAAAATAAGGTAGAAGGTGTTTGGGAATACGCACCATAAAACAATATATATATACACACAGTATATATTAATTCTGAAACTTGAACTCTAAAGCTCCAAGTAAATAAATAAATACACAGATCTACTATACTATACTATAAAATTGTGGCAACAGAATGCAAGCAATATTATTATTTCAATTTAACAACACTTAACAATTGAGTGATAATGAATCAAATGAGATCCTTACAAATCAACCATTCAAAATGAGTAACTGCAAATTGGTTAAAAACCTACTTTTGCGAACTAGTCCAAGGTTTTTCATCCGATCGGAACAAGACCAGTCTAGGACAATTCTCTGGACTCTCTAGATGTTTCTAGATCTCTTGAAATTTTGCTTTTGGTTGGCTATAAGAGGATCATTTATAAAATAGGCGTGTCCAAATACACTCAAACGTCTTTAAGTCCTAAATAAAAACTCAGAACTTCACAAAAATTGATGGGCATATGTGACATAACATGCTAAAGAAGCATGGACATTTTTATGGAGATCGGACCATAGGTGGCGCTATAACTGTTAAAAAGCTTTGAAAACCATATATTTCCTATGGTAAATTTCCTGTATTGGCTGTAAATGGACTTTTCCATTTATTATTTCAGTGGTTAAAAGCTTTCTAAATAAATCTTAATGTCTTAAATGCTTATGTGCTTAAAGGCCTTAAATGCTTGAACCCCGATAAATGCTGCTTGCAGCTTTAATTATTATTATTATTAAGGATATTAACACTAATAATAATAAAAAAAGAATATTATTATAAAATAATAAACTAAACTGACTCACTGCTTACTCATTTCTTTGTTTGGTTTGATTTAGAATGTCAAATCACTGTAGAATTGTGCAATAAATGTGGTTTTAATCTAAGAAAACCCTTCCAAGAAGTTATGCAAGACAAATTGTACCTCTTCCAAGGCTGTTTTTTCTCCTCTCAAATCTCTCCTTCTTCCTCCTCTCATCTGCAGCTTCGCAGCATTGTTTAAAAGCCTTACGACAGCTGTCCGATGCTTTTACTCTTTTGAGACGCTCATTACAGGACGTATGCAGTTTGCTTGGCCTTACACCATCAAGGGGCATTCACCATCAAGGGGCACCATGGGCATTCATTTTTCTCAAGAAAAAAACAACTCACCTACTGCTGTAAACATACAGAGAGCCCTATCAGCTGGCAGTATTATTTAAGGTTAAAAATAACACAAATTAAATATAATGTAATATAGTATACATATTTAGCAAAATACTCACTATAGCTCTTTTTTTTTCTAGCAAACTAACGTGCTATAGCCTATATTATGGTCATTAAATGGCTTTCCTGAGGTAAATGTTATGTGACAATTGTTCTCCAGCTGTTTTATTGACCCCTTTGTTTGATTGATTGGTCGATATTATGTATGAGGAATATACATTTCGGTAAGTTGTTGTAGGCTACTACATCTTTCAACAGTGTTCATTCGTGTTTAACGTTATTTAGGCCTACTATCCGCTAGAGATGATCGGTTCACGTGCCGCTAGGGATCTCTCGCGTCACATTTACAAGTGCCAAAACAGTATTTATTGTCTGAATTTCGTAATAAAAGTGACAGAATCTGAGAGCTGAGATTTTTTTATATCATAAGTAACCTGCTCTGTCTAGTCTGTCGGTCTCTTTGCTTCGCGATTTTTCTGTGCGTGAGAAAATGGATGTGTGGCGTGAGAGCGTGTGAAAAGTGTCAATTGCGTGTGTCTCACGGTTAATGCGTGAGAGTTGGCAGCAGTGTCATCAGAGAATTTAAAAAACAGGTTGCCCGGGAGACTATTAGTACAGTCATTAGTATAAAGAGTGAACAGGACCGGTGAACTTACACAACCCTGAGGTGCACCCGTACTGATGCATTTTGATTCAGAAAGTGAATCGTTAATCCTAACATTTTGGGTTCTATCTGTTAAAAAATAATAAAACCATTTAATAATAGAAGGATTAACATTCATCTTAGTAATTTTCTGTAAGAGCAGATGAGGCCGTAAAGTATTAAAAGCAGAACTAAAATCAATAAACAAAAGGCGTGCATAGGCCTTGGGATCCTCCAGGTGCTTAAGAGTTAGGTGGGTGATGCTATTAATTGCATCGTCTGTACTCCTCCCCTGCCTATAAGCAAACTGGAGTGGATCTAGTGCAGTGTTGACTTCAGATTTCAATATGGATACTATGTATTTTTCAAAACATTTCATGACCACAGAAGTTAAAGCCACCGGTCTATAATCATTGTTTTCTGTAGGACAGGGTTTCTTTGGAATGGGAATAATGGTCGATTTTTTCCAGAGGGCAGGGACCAGATGGGAATCTACAGACCTCTGAAACACAGGGCACCATGCAGGGGTTAGCTCTGCAGCAAAGGTTTTAAGGAGAAAAGCAGAGATGCCTGCAGATTTCTTTTTACATACATGGCTGAAAAGTGACTAAATCAGTTGTAAATGACTGTAGAACATTATTACATTCCAAAGAGTAATCCTGTGTATCAAACCTCATTAAGAAATCATTAAGTTCATCTGGTTTACTCTGCTCATCATGTGTTGTGAGGCCCTTTCTATGTGTTGTCATATTTGTAACAGATTTCATTTTTAGAGTCCAAAGAGGCAAAATTCTGTTCAATAACATCCCTATGTTTCCTTCTTGCATCCCTTAATGACTGATTAAGCTCCCTTTGAACTGATTTCAACCCCAACCTATCACGATTCCTAAAAGCCATTTTTTTCCGGTTGATACAGTCCTTTAACTCTCTGGTGATGTATGGCTTATTGTTAGGGTAGATTGTAATAACCTTCTTGGTGGCCACGCAAACCTCACAGAATTTAATATAATCCGTAATAGTGTCAGTGGGCTCATCAATAGCCAAACCGTGGAAAATGTTCCAGTCTGTACAGAGAAATGAGCCCTTCAGTGTTCTTCAAAACAGTCTTATATGTAGGTATTAGATGGAGTGTATTATGGTCAGAGTTTGACAAAGTGGGCTTTGGACTGGCCCTGTATGCATGTTTTATATTACCGTAACATTTGTCCAACACTCTATTGTCTCGGGTGAACACACTTATTGTTCGAATCCAGAAAGGGAAAGTTCCAATTTACAGTGGTTAAAATCTCCAAGAATAAAAACCGGGGCTCCCAGAGTGCGTTGCAGTTGGTCGTGAACACAGTCTGCAACATGAGCTGCAGCTCGGGCCGCATTCCCGCTGGGTGGCACATACGCTGAGCAAATTATAATATTGCCAAATTCCCTCGGGAGGTAAAAAGGTCTTAGAGAAATGCACAGCAGTTCAATATCAGGGCTGCACACAGTCTCTCTCACAGAATAGTTCCTGCACCAGCTGTCACTCACAAACACACAGATACCTCCTCCTCGACTTTCCCCCGAAGTTATATCCCTGTCTGCACGGACGAGGGAGAAACCCTCCAGCTCAATCGAGTTGGGGATGTCTTCGTGGAGCCAGGTCTCAGTTAATACCAGCAAGCCCACCTCACGGTATTCAAAACATACCCTCATGTTGATACGGAGCTCCTCCATTTTGTTTTTAAGAGAGCGAATATTGCTCAGGATCATACCGGGCAGTGGAGGTCTGCTGCCTCTCCAGCGGAGACGCTGTCGGGTCCCCCCACATCGACCTCTCTTCCGTAGTTTTCTGCGAAACGGCAGGATTTTAAATGCCTCGGGCAGGTTGAATAAATCCGCGGGCGGCGATGTTGTTGTTTTTGTGTAACGAAGGGACAACAGCGTGTCTCTGGAGTAGATAAGTGGTAGCCCGCCCTCCACATGGAAATGATTGGCACATCCTTAAAAGCTGCCATACAATCAGTGCCAGTAATAGTCCTTGTGCAAATAATCCAATGGTGCTCTGCTAAAAACTTCTAAAAACGGGTAAACAACAAACAAAGAAGTAAAGTAAAAAACAGCAGCAGCAGCACACGAGCACACGAGTCCGGGTCGCCAGCAGAGCAGCGCCACGTGGTATTATGTACGTTTTACATGCAGTACTTTTAGGAGTACACTTGCATAGCGTAATAGAAATCCTCAAAACTCCAGTTTTGATTTTGTGCATAATGTACAGCACACAATCCCAAATGCATTACCTTTTGAAGGCTTAGTTTGTTTTTGTTCAGAATGTAAACAGCTGAGTCCACTGCGGCAAGAGCCACCTTGGCCTTTGGATCTGTTCTGACCGTCACCTTAAACTCAGTTGCAGGTTTTATCTCAGCCATTGGATCAATTTCTACCTATACAAACAAAACGGTATGTGGAAACACTCGCTTCTAAACCAATATTTCACCATATTTAGATTCTGAATGATAAATCGTCTCTGCTGTACCTTGCCTTTGCAGACATCTTTCACATCGACCCACACAGAGTCAGCCACTATTTTTCCTTTTGGTGTAAAGCCTGTAAAATAGTAGGCGACCAGGCGAAAAGATAGCACCATTTCCACATTGAAGTTCACATTGATTGTTGTGATTTCAGTTCTTGGCACCCTCCCCACCTGTACAATTCGTCCTTTACTCCAAACCTGTTTGGGGAATTATTTATTTTTTAAATGATGGAAGACATTAGATTGAAGATAAAGCAAATCTGGTAAAGACCTATTTAAAAAATGACATCCAAGCTGATTGTTCTTAGTCTTACCATAAAATAAAAGAAAGTTGGTTTTCCTGAACCCTGAGGTGTAATGTCCCGTAATATGGCTTTTAAGTCTTCTCCAGGCTGTAGGAACTGTTTTTCCACTTCCAAACTAAGATAACTGTGTTCTTCAGCTTTTATTGCATCTTTTATTTTATTGTCATCTTTTTATCAAATTTATTTATGTATTTGTTTTTTACGAATTACCTCCTGGTCTCTCCCCTCGGCAAAAACCTGCAAAATAAGGACCATATTAAATGGACAGTCTCAGTCCTGGATGTTGATTGGTCAATACCAAAGCCACAAGGATACACATAAGGTTGATACTGTTGTTGACAGCAGATTTAAAACAAGGTCACTGTATATTGTGGCCACTTTGGAATGGTAATAAAGATATATCAAATATCATGTGAAATCTCACCGTTATAGCTAAATTCTTAGCCTGTGGTGGTATTTGAAAGGACATGGCTACATCTCCCATTTCATTTCCCCAGCCCTCATTGCTCAGAATCTGCTCTGGTGATCCTTTTATTCTAACAGTGGCTGTAAATTTCAAGTTTGGGACTCTTTGGCCATCTGGATATGTTGCAGTAGCCTTCAAAATAAATGCAGTAATCAAAAAATAATTTAATTTATTTGTGTATGCAGGTGTCATACTAACATACATTTTAAAGCCAGAGAGGGATAAAAATAACATATTTGAGTTAAACAATTATTTAGGCCACATACCAAAATGGAAAACATGCCACCCAGGGTGAAATATGTCTTGGTTTTTGACAGATCAACAACATATGATGTCACAATCTTCACAGAAGAACTTTCTGCTTCCTCTAGATTGCCACCTGCATAAAATAAGTCAAAATATTCATTGTGGTATGATTTTCAGTCATTTAACATATTTTAATACCCATCTGAGGATAAATAGTAACTTTAAGTAAATAAAATAATTGAATAATGACTGGTATACAATAAGACAATCAATATACTTTTTCACTTGTGATAACTAGAATTTATTTTATTACATACATTTCCTGATCTAATCATTAGGCTACTTTCCATTTATTACTTTTTTATTTTTCCAAAACCGAGACTGCAATATAAAGATAATATCCCTCTATATGGCCTTGAGTGTTATTTTTTGACGCTGTCTTTAAGACCTCAGTGAGTACTTCTGTATTTGTAGTGCCATCCTCTACCTACATAACAGAAGAATATAAACAAATAAGATGCAATAGGTGGCTCTTTGTGCATTTATATAGACGACTGGTTGATACTAGCTCAGTCTCAGGAAATGGCGGCACGGCATCGAGATGACGTGCTCGACCACATGAGGTGTTTGGGGCTGAGGCTCAATGCAAAAAAGAGCGTGCTCACTCCTGTCCAAAGGACGACATATTTAGGAGTAGTGTGGGACTCGGTCACGATGCGGGCACAACTGTCTCCTGCACGTATCGAGACGATTCTGACCATGGTGTCCACAATAAAGCTAGGCCAACGCATCCAACATGATACCTTTTGGCCTGCTGCACATGAGACAACTACAGTGGTGGATCAGAACCAAGGGGTTCTCCCCGAGGGGCAACCCTTTTCGCATGATCAAGGTTACGCGCAGGTACCTTCGTTCCTTGGTCATATGGAAGAAAGCTTGGTTCTTAGCCCAAGGTCCTGTGTTAGGAGCACCATGCCAGCGCAAGATATTGTCGACAGATGTGTCCTGCACAGGGTGGGGGGAGGTGATGGAGGGCCGCTCAACCCAGGGTCTGTGGAAGGAACATCATCTATCTTGGCACATAAACTGTCTAGAGATGTCAGCGGTACTGCTAGCCTTAAGGCACTTTCTCCCAGACCTCAGAGGCCATCATGTTCTGGAGAGAATAGACAATACGTCTGTGGTCTCGTATATAAACCATCAAGGGGGTCTGAGATCGCGCCCTCTGAAGACTCAAATTTCATCATTTAATGTTTTTAGTATCATTATTACTTTTTATTAATATTCATAATCAGTAGTATTATGTATCTCTTTTATACTTTTTATATACATTCATAATTATTTGTACCCATTGTATTTGTGAAGATGTGGGGGGAGAGAGACTTTGGGGGACTTTGAATGTGTGCTGGACTGAAATGTATATGCAGTGTTTCACCAAGCATAGCATAAGGGGAATACATTCCAACATTAATGGAAACCATATGTTCTTCTGCTGAATGTATGTGTTCCTATGGTGATGTAGTTTTTTTTCTTGGTCAGTGGTATAAAAATCAAGCCCTTTTGTCCGAAAATGAGGAAGAGATGGAAATGTAGAGAAGATGACTGAGAAGCTGAATTAGACCTTCGCTTGGTCCATTGTCTCTTCCTCCTATGTTTTATAAACCAAATAAATAAGAGATCTCTTGGCAAAATCACTGGTGTCTGTTTCCATGAAATCAAACAACAGGGGAAAGCAAGATTTTTAAGTCAACAATTTGGCGTCACGAACAGGATAGCATATCCAGGCATTTGTCTCAGTCATTCAGGTAAGACTTTTTTTTTATTCTTATAAAATAGTTTTAAGTCTGCCTGATGATTAGAGACAGTGACTGAAACTGCTTAAAAGAACTGTGTGATTTCAAGTACCAGTTGTTTTGCCAATGAATATAAGACATAGTATAATAAAAAATAAAAATAATTCAATTTAATTTGGCTTATTTAAATTCTCTGAAAAAGTAAACCTCTAAAATTATTTGATATGCTGGGATTGAGATGGATCTTTTTTAGAAAAAAGACCATTTAGTCAAAAATTTGGGAGAATTAGCTGTAAGACGGTTAAACTAGAAATTTGCTTGGTTTGGCACCGTTTGGTGTGAGGGGATATGGCGGGACTATAAAAACAAAGGCAGAGTAATCCCTAAAGTATACCCAGCACGGAAGATTCGTACTCAGAAGGAGGCGAGGAGGTGAAACACAAGCAATGCTTGATTGACATGAGCGGTTAAGTGTGGCGAGTCTGTTTAAAACGAAGGCAGGAAAAAACGAACCTCTCTTCTAGAGAGAACCGAGGTTACGTGAGTAACCAGTATCGTTCTCTTACGAGAGGTTCTCTCGTATTTGCGTAAGTTTAGCTTACGCTACGGGAACCCCATTGTCAACGCCGTGCGCGCCTTGCATCCACATATAACTCCCGGGAAGCCCGAGGAGCATAGAAGTAGAAGAACAGGTGGCCAGCGGGGCGGGCCAACACGTGTCCATAAGCACACATAGGGAAAAAATAGAGCGGCGTGGCCGGTCTATATATCACTGACATGCCCTAAAGTGCAGCTCGACCAGGAGAGCTAAATCGAGTAACTAGCCTGCGCACACATAAGCAGGACGTAGACCCGACTTAGACTGATAGAAGTTTAGCCTGCAGGGCGGGAACTTCCAGGTTATAGAACCTAACAAATGTAGAGGGGGAGGCCCAGCCCGCCGTAATACAAATGTCATGAATGGAAATTCCGCTGGACCATGCCCACGACGAGGCCATGCCTCTGGTGGAATGAGCCCGTATGCCCAAAGGGCACTGCAGGTCTTTGGACGCATAAGCTGCTGCAATAGCGTCCACTATCCATCTGGATAGCGTCTGTTTCGAGGCGGCGAGACCCTTGGTGCGCCCACCAAACGAGATAAAGAGCTGCTGGAGGGTTCAATCTCCTGGCCCCTCGGAGGAAGCGGGTAATGAGTTCATTTCTTCCCAATGCGCGGCCGCGCGCCGAGTCGGCGAACGCAGCAATCGCCGCAACATAAACCTTGAGCGTGGAGGGGGACCTGCCCGCGTCCAAGAGCTCTTGGAGGAAGTTCAAAACCTATGGAACCCCACAAGTTTGAGAATTCAGACTCTTTCCCGCGCACCATTTGTTAAACACTGACCATTTAGACGCATAGAGCCGCCTCGTCGAGGGAGCTCTGGACTGCACGATCGTGTTAACTACCCCTTCTGGCAGATCAACGAATATCCGTTGATTACCCACGCATGCAGAGACCAGTGCTCTGGATGGGGATGTAGAATTGAGCCTCGGGCTTGAGAGAGAAGGTCTCTCCTCACCGGAATCGGCCACGGGGCTGTTTCTGACAGCGCCGTCAGCTCTGGGAACCAAAACTGGTTCTCCCAGCGCGGGGCTATGAGGAGCACCGCGCAGCGCGTCTCCCTGATCTTCGCTATCACTTGTGGCAGCATTGAGATCGGGGGAAAAGCGTACAACGGGACGCTGGGCCAGACTTGGGCCAGCGCGTCCTCGCTCTTTGAGAAGAACCTCTGGCACTGAGCGTTCTCGCTCGTGGCGAAAAGGTCGACTTCTGCTTTGCCAAAGCGACGCCACAGCGTCTGGACTGTTTGGCCAGTCTTTTTCTCGTATGAAATTTCTCTTTTAGGGAGAGTGTGTGTCGCAGCGGCGAACACACACAGCATGTAAATACAAAGCATTTACAAACACAGTGAGAAAAAGGATATTGTCGCCGGATAGCTGAGCTGGCACGGCAGGCTGAAGGCGGCGAAGATTCGTCCGGCTTCCTCAGGCGCTGTCCTAAGCTGGCTCGGTGCTTTCTCGACGGCGGCGGCTTCTCTCGGAGAACAGCGATGCGAAGAGCTTCGCTGAAGAGACAGAAATCAGAGTTTTAGCCTCCGAGCCCTCCTTATATACGCTCTGAGGCCGCCCATTCTGGTGGGCTGTGACGCGCGAGGGCGCCCTCATTGGGAGTGACGTCACGCCGGGCTCACCGGTAGGCTAAAGCAGTTGCCGCGCGGCAGCCAATGAGCGCGCAGTATTGCCCGCTCTAGCTCTGCTAGCTGCCTGCTGCACTGCGTTGACAATAAATGAAAATTAAGAATAATTTTTGGCTTCAGTATCTCGAGAAAAAGATGACTTTTCCCGTAGCGTAAGCTAAACTTACGCAAATACGAGAGAACCTCTCGTAAGAGAACTCTAAAACACGGTAACACGCTGGAGTAATACAAGTAAAAATAGTTAGGATCGCGTGCATTTCAATTTTGACCGTAAAGCTGTTCAAATATTTGAGGATACTGATCCGAGTAAGCTTAAAGAAAAAAAAAAAAAAGGAAACAGAAAACAAAGAAATTAATCTGAGAGAAAATCCACAAATATTTTAAAAAAAGAAAAGAATGAAGAAAAAAACTGTTTTGAGTTAACTGGAAACTAAACAAAAATACTGAAAAACATTGAAGTTAACTTTTCTCTAAAATTTTCTTTTGTTCTGTGAAGTGAAAGAGAGGGAAAGAGAGTGAGGCAGCCCCTCCCTTTAGAATTTGCTCCATACCTTCACACACACATATACTGTAGTTTGGAGAAGGGAGGAAGAGAGAGAGAAGAAGGGCAGCCTCTGACACACACACATACATGCACATATGCATACACATACATACATAGGCTTGCAGTTCTGAGCGCACACACATACTGTAGTTTGGAAAGAGAGGGAGAGAGAAGCAGGGCAGTTCTGAGAACTCACACACACACACACACACACACACACAAACACACACACACATCCCTGCTGTTCTGAGCATGTCCTGATTTTGCCAAGTGGGAGCTGTCCTGAGACCAATATCTTTATGATCACTGTGATGGCCACAGCCATGGCCTCACAACCAGTCCAAAAGCGGTAACCTCATGCACTTATATTTTTCCTGAGTTTATGCGGTTTTTCTTTAGGATTAGTTTATATACTTTTTTATACACATTATACATTTGTTGCAAATATTTATTTAGTTACAAATAACTCACAGGACACATAGTTCATTTTACATACATTATACTTTATTTAGTTGACCATACAGAAGTATATTTTTGGGAGCGCGCACCATTAGTTGCTTTTGGATTGTCATTCTGTTTGTATAATTATTTGTTTCTGAGCTTACCAGTGTTGGATTCCACACCGGGAGAGATCCAGGAAGTCGGCTGGCTTAAAGGGGTGGCGCTTGGAGCAGGAGCAGCTTTATAGGGGAGGTGGCCTGATTGGACACTACCATTGTTTGTTATGTCCGGGGGAGGTGTAGCTCATTCTCTCCTTAGATATTTTGGGGTTTAGATTTATATTATATTGAGTATTTTTGTTGAGTTAAGGTTAAGTAAAAGTACATTTCTTTTGGAATAAGTTTTAGGTAGATTTTGCTGTTATTTGTAGTTTATGTAATAGTGTTATTGTTAGTCTTCCCCTGTGTGTCAAAATTGGTCTGATCAGCCAATATATAAGTCCCTGTTGTTTCTTGTGTTAGAGGTCAGTTGTATTTTTGAGTCTTTTATGTTCAGAGCTTTAGTTACTGTCTGTTTATTAGATTTTTTTTGTGGGCCCAAAATTTTATCTTTATTTTGTTATTATGATTTTTGGGAAATAAAAATTCGTATTTTTGAACTTCCCTTGTGACTCCTCTTGCTTAACTGCTTGGTCCCTGACAATCACCCTGGGACAACAACTGCCTCAGCCAATCAACGTTTATGATGTCATCACCGTGTGCCCCCCATCGAGTCCACCAAATGTAAAAAAACAAAACAAAACAAAAAACACAAAAGTTTCCTAAAATCTCTGTAAGTACGTTAGCATTTGCGCGTGACACTGACCATTCAACTTGGTCAGACAGTACAGTGTGATTCGCTGCGAGATCCAGGGAGAAACGTTTGAATTAGCTTATTTATTCTGATGTTGTCCTCAGACGATCATATGAATATGTTGACCTCAAGTCATCACTGGTTTATTCTGTAACATGATGTTGTCCTCAGACCATCATATGAATATGTTGACCTCAAGTCGTCACTGGTTTATTCTGTTACATGATGTTGTCCTCAGACCATCATATGAATATGTTGACCTCAAGTCGTCACTGGTTTATTCTGTTACATGATGTTGTCCTCAGACCATCATATGAATATGTTGGCCTCAAGTTGTCACTGGTTTATTCTGTGACATGATGTTGTCCTCAGACCATCATATGAATATGTTGACCTCAAGTCGTCACTGGTTTATTCTGTAACATGATGTTGTCCTCAGACCATCATATGAATATGTTGACCTCAAGTCATCACTGGTTTATTCTGTTACATGATGTTGTCCTCAGACCATCATATTAATATGTTGACCTCAAGTCGTCACTGATTTATTCTGTAACATGATGTTGTCCTCAGACCATCATATGAATATGTTGACCTCAAGTCGTCACTGGTTTATTCTGTTACATGATGTTGTCCTCAGACCATCATATGAATATGTTGACCTCAAGTCGTCACTGGTTTATTTTGTTACATGATGTTGTCCTCAGACCATCATATGAATATGTTGACCTCAAGTCGTCACTGGTTTATTCTGTTACATGATGTTGTCCTCAGACCATCATATGAATATTTTGACCTCAAGTCGGTTTATTCTGTTACATGATGTCGTCCTCAGACCATCATATGAATATTTTGATCTCAAGTCGGTTTATTCTGTTACATGATGTCGTCCTCAGACCATCATATGAATATTTTGACCTCAAGTCGGTTTATTCTGTAACATGATGTTGTTCTCAGACCATCATATGAATATGTTGACCTCAAGCCGTCACTGATTTATTCTGTAACATGATGTTGTCCTCAGACCATCATATGAATATGTTGACCTCAAGTCGTCACTGGTTTATTCTGTTACATGATGTTGTCCTCAGACCATCATATGAATATGTTGACCTCAAGTCGTCACTGGTTTATTCTGTTACATGATGTTGTCCTCAGACCATCATATGAATATGTTGACCTCAAGTCGTCACTGGTTTATTCTGTTACATAATGTTGTCCTCAGACCATCATATTAATATGTTGACCTCAAGTCATCACTGGTTTATTCTGTAACATGATGTTGTCCTCAGACCATCATATGAATATGTTGACCTCACTTCGTCACTGATTTATTCTGTAACATGATGTTGTCCTCAGACCATCATATGAATATGTTGACCAAGTCGTCACTGGTTTATTCTGTTACATGATGTTGTCCTCAGACCATCATATGAATATGTTGACCTCAAGTCGTCACTGGTTTATTCTGTTACATGATGTTGTCCTCAGACCATCATATGAATATTTTGACCTCAAGTCGGTTTATTCTGTTACATGATGTCGTCCTCAGACCATCATATGAATATTTTGATCTCAAGTCGGTTTATTCTGTTACATGATGTCGTCCTCAGACCATCATATGAATATTTTGACCTCAAGTCGGTTTATTCTGTAACATGATGTTGTTCTCAGACCATCATATGAATATGTTGACCTCAAGCCGTCACTGATTTATTCTGTAACATGATGTTGTCCTCAGACCATCATATGAATATGTTGACCTCAAGTCGTCACTGGTTTATTCTGTTACATGATGTTGTCCTCAGACCATCATATGAATATGTTGACCTCAAGTCGTCACTGGTTAATTCGAGTTAATTCCTCATTCATGCCCAGAGGATATAGACATTTTAGGTCAAAAATCCATTTGCACTTCCCTCTAAAAGTTTCAGTTCCATATTACCACCCCTGCGCGACCCATGTGCTCTCTAACTACGAAATTTAATTCCGAGATTGAATGGGATATCTCATATAACAGAATAAGAGGGATCATAATTTTTTTTATTTTAGGTCTGTCCTGAATAAGATATTTCACATAACAGATATTTACATATTGTCCTTAACACAAAATAATAGCTAAATTTATATTAATGACCCCGTTCAAAAGTTTACATAAGTACCCTTGCATTTTTTATGTTTTATACCATGGTCTGGGGGTGAATACTCGATTCTGATTGGCTGCAGGGTGTCCATTAAAAAGTGATAGAGGACACCTAGTAAAGGAGTTCTGGTGAAACTGACTGTTTACCGTTCAAAATTAATAAATAAATGCGCTGACTACATCAGCTGTGAGTAACCATAGCAACAGGCAGTCAACTGAAGGGTTCTATGAGCTGAGCGGACTATAAATATCACCGGTTGCTAAATGAAGCGTCTGTGTTTTCTTACAATACTAATAATACTACTACGTGTGACGTCACACGGTCGAACGGCTTGATTTGAGACAGGGGAAAACATAAGAAGATTAAAAAAAAAAACACTGGATGGATTTTTATCATTTTATGATGGTTGTGTACAGGCACTGCCAACACACATTTCAGTACAATCAACTTGTAAATGTGCATGTACCATTATATGACCCCTTTAATGGATGGACGATCTGACAGGATTAACATTAACGCAACCTCCGGTTGAGAAGCCTGCTCTACACCTGCCCGATAGAGAAACTGAGCGTAAAGAGAAACTGAGGGCATATACATCTTTAGATGCCTGTAACTATGTGCTGAATGGCCACGTACAAGACTTGTGTGGTACGATCCGCAGTTCTGCCTAGCCAGCGCCAAAGCCAGAAGACGACAATGTAAAGAGTGACATTACGGTGCAATTTTAATTATGTGAATATTTTCTTGACATAAAAATTCCAGATACAGCATATTCATTTTTTAACTATGTATTTGATTACCCTTTCTTACCAGGTTCTTCAAAAAGCCTAGTCCCAATCAATCAAAACAATGTATACAATCATAGATGATTCACAAATAATCACAATAATTTAGAAAACATTATGCGAAAAAAAAGTAAAATTGGAGCCTGTACTCTGTCGATTCTTGAACCCAACACAACAAGATGACATTTAATAATAATAATAATAGTAATTTAAGCTCCTTATTATGTAGTCGAATCTGTGCTGGTTTGTATTGGCCGCCTCCAGTTTTCACTGTTTTGCCTCCAGCTAACGCTGTGACGTAACTGTGACGTCGGCGCAAAAGGGGTCTATAGGCCTTAATGACTTTAGTATAATCAATCAAGAACATGACATTCTCAGTACACTAACTGCACACACTAGGGTTGAGGTCTATGTCGAGGATTACCTTTATGACCTATAAATTCAGTTTTTACACTAATAACACTAAACAACATGATTTTCCTTGTCCATTTTTACAGGAACATGAATTCAAGAAAAAAGCTGAGATGTTTCACTGCCAATTTAAGAACTTGAAAGATGTCTGCAAGTACTTTAGGAACCACTGGGAGCCAATTGGTCATCTGTGGTCTAACTTCGGAAGATGTTATAAGCATGGAGACTCTGAAACAAAATCTAATAGAACGGTATACATTTTTATGCATGTTCACCTAATTATTTATTAGTGGGCTAGCTGAAAGCTAGCACGGTGTTTTGCATATTTTTTTAATTTGTTAGAGTACATTGTAATTTTTTTAAACCTGTTGCTGCTCCTCAATCAACATACTGATCTATATGCTTTTATTTCCTTATAGCTTCTTCCACCGTTTAAAATACCAATTCCTCTGTGGCATCCGGAATCGTAGATTGGATCATTTGATTGATGTGCTACTGAACAAGACTGACAAGTACTTCAACATAATACAGGATTTGCAGTCTGCTGGGAGAGTCTTTAACCCTCTGGATTGTAAAATGGAAGAAATAAAGAAGTCTGCCCAGAGGATGCTAGACAATGGTTGGGCCACAGCAGTTACTGCAGCTTCAACAGAAACATACATATACAATGTTCCATCAGAAAATAATCCACATGTAGTTTACTGTGTATGCCCCGCAGAGCAGTTCTGCAGTTGTCTCGCTGGTACAAGTGGACGTACATGTAAGCATCTCATTTTATTAAGTCTTCTCACTTGTGGTGATGGTGAGACCTTTCCAGATATGGGGCCCTATCTTGCACCCAGCGCAATTGACTTTGTACACTGACGCATGTATCATTCCTATTTTGCACCCGCGCAAAGCGCGCTTTTCCCTCCACAGAAGCACGTCGCTAAACTAGGGAATGAACTTGCGCTCCCTGGGCGGTTCAGCGCAAAAAAGGAGGCGTGTTCCGGCGCAAACGTTCCTTCATGCTATTTTGCAGGTTTAGAAAACAATTGCGCCACTAACCAGGAAAAAATAGTTTAAAGTCAGTGGCGCGTTGCGCATGTTATTCATATGCTATTTTAAGGGCGCATACTTGGCCATAATCAATGTAGCGTGTGCACAACGCGCATACACTTTGATTCTCTCATCTACACAGAAGCAGCAGTTTTCATTTTTGCAAATCATACATTATTATGATAGATAGATAGATAGATAGATAGATATATAGATAGATAGATAGATAGATAGACAATTTATTATAAAGCATACATCTAGCTTACACATTTACCCAAATTATCATACGCCTTTTTAACCGAAGTTAATTTGGGTGGGTTTCTCCATCCCCAACGTCCCTGACGAGAGCGTTGCTCTCCTTGGCTGTGAACCGCTCCTGGCGCGCGTCTGGCAAATCCGCCGTTATAATAGGAATCCGCTTTAGAACAAAGCGCGTCTGCTCTTAAAGGGAATGTGAGATGACGCTCTGATTGGTTTATTTCACGTTACGCCCAAACCACACCTATGAATAATGAAGCTACTTCAGACCAACCCATTTTAGATTTGCGCCTGGCGCAAGAGTCATTTATCCCGCTGGGAAAATAGCAACAGCGCCAAGACCCGCCCACAAAGTTACTTGCGCTTTGCGCTTTGACACTTGCGTTTCAGATCGTTAAAATAGGGCCCATGGACACACAACTGCAAGCCCATGCCAACAACTTGATTCAAAAGAATAAGTATAGCATTTCTACAAAGCCTAAAAAAACAGTAGAGGTTGAAAGCTTATTTGGAAGAGCAGTATCAAAACCATGTATAGTGACGAATGTATGTGACTGCTGTACTTTCTCATATCATAAAAAATGTGCTTGTCTACTACTTGCAAAGGGACTTTTAAATGAGATGAGTGAGACGACATCAAAACATGCAATTAACATTTCAGTGGAGCCTATACAGGATGAAATTGCAGATGAAGATAGGCATAGTACAACTATCAGGAAACTGGAAAGCATATTGAAGACTCTACAGACATGGGAGAGAATTCCTGAGGACATTGCCCATAAAGTCAATGAACTAGAAGTGCAAACAAAGGAAGAAAATATAAACTTTAAAAGATTTGTGCGACAAGTCACGTAAAATACGCCCACTATTTGCAAACAGAAAAAGAAACACTGACAGAAACACTGCCTCAGAGACGAGGACATATGTCACATTAAGTTTTCCTATTAAATCAAGAAGAAAACACAGAGCAATCAGTGGTCCAAAAAGATAATACAAATAAGGTTTGAAAAGTACTTTTTATTCAAATGCAGTTTTGCCATTTTATCAAACGTTGTACTTGTTCTCCAATATGAGTCCTCCAGTAAAAGTTACTATAAAACAATTGACTACGAAAATAAAAGCCTTGTCAAATATCAAATATTTAGAAATAAGCTGATAGCAGCCACATTAGTACATGTGTGCAGGAACATGGGGAACATGCAGGAACATGCAGGAACATGCAGGAACAATACAGTTCATTTCAAAGAGTCCTCTAAAAAGGAAAAGAAAACCTCAGCCGCTGTAGGCCCAAAGCGATGGGTGGCCAAATCCAGCTCAGATTCAGGACCAAGGTTTTCCACATTACTTTTCATTTGTTCAATGCTCCTCCTGTAAATAAATAAAAATGTTCATGTTACTACCTGGGATTGTTACTCTGTTGCATCATAGCCATAGCCCCATATTGTTAAAGGGATACTCCACTTTAAAATTTAAATTCTGTCATCATATACTCACCCTCATGTTGTTTCAATCCTTTAAGAATTTCTTTCTTCTGCTGAACAGAAAGGAAGATATTTAGAAGAATATCAGTAACCAGACAGTTTCTGGTCTCATTGACTTCCATAGTATATTTTTTTCCTACTATGGAAGTCAATGAGACCAGAAACTGTCTGGAAGTGGAGTATCCCTTTAAAAGCACTAGGCTAAATAAATGAAGGAAGGTGACCTAGACTTGAGGACATTATGGAATTGCAATACACATGACATTATCATTCTCACGTTGATTAATTGACCTCTTGATACAGGGTCTAGACAGCAGGCTGAAAAAAATTGTACAATGGTAATGTTAGAACAAAATGCATATTAGGCCAATTAAGTTTAACAAAGGTCAAAGACATCTCCAAAAAGATTATATTTTCTGTCAACTGAACAGTTCTAGAATGTCAATGCACCCTACATTTGTACTTTAAGGTCTGTCCTGATCCACGCTGCTACCATAATATCATAATATGACCTCAGAGGCCAGCAATCCTATACGCTATATAGCCCCTCTCACACAGAGATTCCGGAAAATACACGGATAATGTGACCCGAAATTTTTCCCGGGATTGTTTGATTTTGGTTCATTCACTGCCAGTATTTTTCCGGAATCTGTGCGTGCGTTCACACAACCCGTAAAGATCCCGTAAAGACACGTGATATCGATGTGACGTGAAAGGCTTGTTCGACTTGAACCGGCGCTGCACAGACCGATCGGTGAAAGTACCACGAGAGCAGACGGCTCCGTATGCTTTTGAATCGCTCTCGCGTTACTTTGATGTCATAAACATGTTGACACACTTACAGTGTTGCTGGGATGTCCTCTTCGGGTATACCAGCAAGTAGTTTCTCTTTCGGCACATGTTTGGCCAGTGCCATGCCAAACCCCTTGGCTAGGTCTTCCGCCTCTCCCTCTGTTAAAGTGCTGAATATTGTCAGCTTTGTCTTTGCCTTTCTAAGCTGCTGCAGCACATTGGGTGGAACATCTTTTTTGCCAACCTATGTATGAACAAATAGTGTCACAGATATAAAGCATGAGAGCAGGGCTTTCTAAATATCAATCATGTACTGTACTGCACCATGCCTATCAATAGCCATGAGGGGCAGAGTGGCAAACTCCATATGACTTTCTATCTTCTTTTATACTTAAATGTATGCATATAATAGAAATACAAACCCTTATTAACATTCGGAACATGTTTGTGGACATGTTTTCTCCTTTGACCCTCCTCCTCAACTCATCTTCATCTACCTGGTAGCTCTTTCCTTGCGCTGTTAGCCTTCCTAAAACTTTGTACACTTTCCTTTCTTTTTCCTCCATTCCCTCATCTTCCCTATGTCTTTCTCCGTTGTGTTGCTCATGCATCTCTTCCTCCTTGTCCTCCTCCATTTCTTCCTCACTGCAAATGGCTATAGGTTTTCCTATGGCCTCCAACATGGACATAACAGTCTCTTCTGTTCAAAAAATATGTCAGAACTCATGTCAACATCACAGGTTTACAATGTGGGACAGTCTACAAAAATGAAATTATCAGCTAAACCTTTCCATCAATTGAAGAGGAATGTCACTCCTTCATAATAATTGACATACATGTTTATTCTTTCTATGTCCCAGGGCAGAGCAAGTAAACAATACTTGTTTCTAATATATAAACAAACTGAACTCAGACCCTCCTAGGTGTTCCAGACATTATCAAACGTACACATCATTGCAGCAAGCTAAACTATATAAATGTTGAATTAAATTGAATGTACAATTAAATAGAGAAAGTTTATAGAGCTAATAGATTTGGTCAAAATAACAGATTTTTGTTTAAGGTAAATAATGTTGTTAGAAACAGCATAGTTAAGCAACATATATTGTCTTTAAGCTACAGTAAACAAGACGCAGTCTGTATAGACCATATTTGAGAACCAGGGCAAAGTTTGGCTTTGCTTTGACCTGCTTTCTCTTGGCTTTACAGTGCACTGACCAACATAATTTATGAATGGAATACTTGAAAAAAACAAATTGGCTGTCCCAGGTGAAGTGACTATAGTAGTGTAAATGAGATACAGCCAAAGTTCAGTTAAGTCAGAAAGCATGCAAAAATTAGAATTGGTTACCCTGTTGTAGTACAAAGCCTTCTGCAGATCTAGAGGGTTGGGCTGACAGGTCTGGGTCAGCTGTGTAAAAAGAAACAAGATATAAAAGATACATTTTTATAATGAGTGAGTGAGTGAGTGAGTGAGTGACTGAGTGACTGAGTGAGTGTGTTTTAGTGAGTGTTTGAGTGAGTGAGTGAGTGAGTGAGTGAGTGAATGTTTGTTTGAGTGAGTGAGTGAGTGAATGTTTGTTTGAGTGAGTGAGTGAGTGAGTGAGTGATTGAGTGTTTGTTTGAGTGTGTGAGTGAGTGATTGAGTGAATGAGTTTGTTTGAGTGAGTGAGTGTTTGACTGAGTGAGTGAGAATGTTTGAGTGAGTGAGTGAGTGATAATTTATGAATGGAATACTTGAAAAAACAAATTGGCTGTCCCAGGTGAAGTTACTATAGTAGTGTAAATGAGATACAGCCAAAGTTCAGTTAAGTCAGAAAGCATGCAAAAATTAGAATTGGTTACCCTGTTGTAGTACAAAGCCTTCTGCAGATCTAGAGGGTTGGGCTGACAGGTCTGGGTCAGCTGTGTAAAAAGAAACAAGATATAAAAGATACATTTTTATAATGAGTGTTTGAGTGAGTGAGTGTTTGAGTGAGTGAGTGAGTGAGTGTTTGAGTGAGTGAGTGAGTCTATGTACATGTATGTATACATGCATCTATACACACATTCACCAGCCAAGGGGACTGGGTAGATGAAAAAAAAAAACTGCTTAAATAATAAGTTGCCTTTTTTCTGTTAAAGTAGACATTTCATAGACAGTAGTACAGGGTCAGGTAGTAGAGTCCACTTTGTTATTGCATGACTTCTGCGATTTACTCTTTTACCTTGACATATGTAGCACATGCGTGTGGCTGCACACTCTACATGCATCACTGCCCCACAGGTACATGCCTCCTGTTAAAACAAAACAAAGAGAAAAATCAATAGGGGTGTGAACCACATACACATGACAGGTCGGTAAATTATTATATACATGTCAGGTACAGAGATTATGTATACTATATATGAAAAGTTTCCATTCCTAATATGAGTTCTCATGGACATGCATGTGAGTGTATGGTCTGTATATGCATTTTGTGTGTGTATTGACATGTAAATTATAATGATTATGCTTGAATAAGACATGCAGAATATCACTTTCATATGTGAAAACCGCACTTACTGTCTTTCTCCCTGAAACATTTTTGGCACAAATTCCACATTTTTTTGTTCGATCTGTAAATATATACAGGATATAAATATTTATAAATATATACTTGTCTTTTTTTCTTATTAAAGGTAAATATTAAAATTTTTGACCACTTGCCCCATTTCCGGTTTCATGGACTGATGAAAAGAAAAAAATATATATACATGCTTGACATGCTACTTATCTCCAGTATCATTCAACAACATAGAAATATGGCAAGGGCCCAAAATTCTGAACTTTAAATATATATATTTATACCTATTGATAACATGTCAATCAATAAGGCACATACCTAAAGACTGAAACAAAAGTGAGGCCAGCCGCATTCTCTCTTGTTGTATTGCAGGGCACTAGAAGGAGGTAATGCAGCCACCAGACTTCATGAATTCAGTGGCAAACTTGAAGGAAGGCAAAAGTTTTTGACGAGAGAAAAATTATTTAATAATATCTGTCACTAAATACATAAACAGACAAGTATTGGCGCTTTAATATATCGATGTACAAGGGTAGATTATATATGATAATAGGTTTAAATTCAATTGGTTGACACATGCTTGCAGTGATTTAAACTGGGTAACAGAAATTAACTTACTGCAAGTGTGTGGATACCACATGACACGGAATCGGTTTGCAAATTGTGTTTTGTGGTTTTAATGTTCCACTCTCCTTTCACTCCCCTTGAAGCTGCGAATGCACTGTAATCAACAAAATCACAATCACCACTAACATCTCCAGCAGTTCATTTTAAAATAAATATTTTGTAATCATCTACTCATACCCATGTCAGATAAAACTGTATTTCAGTTGTTGCGTCCTCGTAACAAAGCTAATCTACAGATTGGAGTACTTATGCTAGTCGTGAGCATGACTGTGCTAGAGTCTGTATACTGTAAATAGTGCGAGTTGTGAGGCAGTTGGTTAGAAATCGATCAGCTGTAAAAGGACTTAACTGTCACCCCCCTTTTTGAGAATGCACTATTCAAACTTAAATGGTTGTAATTCAAGAATGCTTTGGAATATAGACCTAAGTTTGGTCGTGTTTTAAAGATAACACTCAGCAGATTATTGCTAAAATTAAAGTATGAAAAAGTTATGGAAGTTTAAATTTACAGTAAATCAAATATACTGTACTTAATATTTTTTCTTTTATATAAAATAAATATTTTACAAAATATTTTTTACTATAAAATTAAAGCCATATATCTAACCAAGTTGTGTTCCAAATTTGAAGTTGATATCACAAAAATTGAAGTTCCCATGATATTTTGTTTAGGCGTATTACCCAAAATAACCACCGGGTGACATTGAATTCCATTGAATTTAATTGTATGCATTCTGCCATAACAAATTAATACATTTCTGTCCAAATAACACTTCTTTCACAAAATACGGACCTTTCTGACAATATGTGTTTTGTCAAGATTAGAAAATATCTTGATAATAAATTATTAAACATAATTATGCCCAAAAGGGGAGGAGCCTGATAAAATAATTTAGAGTACCGTTTCTATGGTAACGCAATGTCCAATTTCAAAACATGATGATAACTACTAAAATATGTAATGTAATAAAAAAGGCGATAAAAAAAGATATTATATTTTAGAGGATAATATATATACATATATATTATACTTTTTAGAGGATAATATTATTTTATAATTTTTTATTGACAAATACTAGATTTTATGTTTTGTTATGACCTTTTAGCATGAAAATAAACATTTCAATTATTGTGTGCGTCGACTTTTTGTGACAAAGGTCAGAACTCCTGTTATGATGTATTGATGTATGATTTTTTGAGGTGCACTCTTGTCATAAATTCATCTATTTCTGTTCCTACATAATTTGTAACAAAAAAATAGTCCTAAAATATCTATTTAGGAGTCTTAGACCTTTCCAACGATATATAGTTTGTCATGATTAGATTAGGATTTAATTGTAATATAGTGAAGTAAACTTAAACGTCCCGCTAGCGGGACAGTGACACTTAAGGGGTTAATGACGCAACAGTGTTAATTATAATTCATTACATTTATATAGCGATTTTCTCGGCACTCAAAGCACTTTACATGGAAGGGGGGGATCTCCTCAACCACCACCAATGTGCAGCATCCACCTGGATGATGCGAAAGGCAGCCATATTGCGCCAGAATGCCCACCACACATCAGTATATAGGGTAGGTACTGCCATTTTACATAATTTGGCCCTTATAGTAGATTTTAGCTCATTAGATGACTGATATCACTATAGTAAACCAAACAATAAATACCTACCACCAGTGTTGAGCAACTGCTTGGCACTGCCACTCTGTCTCTCCAAAGGAGTTGAAGTAGGTGATGCACCTTCTGTCAACATTGCAATGCTAAAACAGAAATATTTGAAGTTATAATAATACCATAAGACACTTATTGCAATACCATTCACTCTGCCTTCTGGCCCTGACATGCTCCAAGTTCCATGGTCCAACACAGAGTTTGAAGTTTGGAGTACTTTTAATTACTAAGTGTTCCAGGGACATGAAAAAAAACTAATGTGAGATGCAGCTCATCACAGTGTCAATCTTTTTTATTCATAATTTGAGCATGTAATAAAAAGTTTTTTGTATTTTGCCTTGAAAGTTGTAATATGTTAATTTTAACATACATGAAATGCTAGCATAACATTTTAGTCAGATTTGTTAACTTTCATGGGTTTTGTGGTGTTTAAGACATATTGTTACATAAAATAGAAACATTTGGAAGTGGTGATTTGGCAGATAACTAAAATTTTTGTATAAATACAGAAATAAATTGAAATCCACATGTGAAAATGATTTATCCTTAAAAAGGTTTGACTCACAAAAAAGCTCCAGTGATTGCCACCCTCGAGATAAGCGCCAAACATCTCTGTTGTCCCTTTAAAAATGTTATTCTGTAATTCAGAGAAATAGAATAGAAATCAAAGGAATAAAATATAACCTAGTGTCTAGAATCTGATTGCTGTTTAATTAAGCTTACTGCAACCTAGCAGCAGCTATTCATTAACATAATACCTAACAAAAAAATGCAGGCCAGTGACAAATCATTTAATCTTCCTTACCTTGAGAAAATAATGGCTCTTTGCCCTTTTTGATCCGTCCAGAATTCACATGCACAACCCCTGGGTGATCCTGATTTAAGGTAGAGGGATAAAATATTTTCCTTTTTAACAGAGTTGAAGAAATAAAAATGTTTCAAATAAATTACATACTGTATAATATAATTCAAATTATTGCTGGTAAAATTACACTTACCTTGCTAAGGACATTACATATGGAATCCATGACCTGAAAATGTAAAGGAAAAATGTGAGGTAAAATAATTGAACTGCTCTATATTTTGAGTCAAATAGAAATGTTGTTAGTCATTTGTCATCAGTCCTGTTCTAGACTGGACTTTTAAGGTACAAAATGCCCAGATGTCAGAGGCATGTTTTGATGCTAAACAAGAGCCAATACACAAAGCATGCCATTTATTTGTATGCATTCTGGGGTTAAGTTCCCAGTTTGTTTATATGTAGGCTATTTCTGTGTTTTTCAGCATCTGACTAGCAAAAAAAAGTCTTTGTGAACCCCATGCAGAAACAAATTTGAAGGCTAAATGCTAGTCAGAGGTCATGGTTGTTTGTTTTGGTGGTAGGGTAAGTGGACAGGAAATAAGTGTAAGAATTTAAATAGCTTACTATAAGGATATTAAGTTACCTCGTCAGAAACCTCGTTGTCCTCCATTAAAGTTTTAAAACTTTGTACTTGTAGATTGTATGGCCCCACACTTCCTATGGTGAATTTTGGCCTTTTAGTTTGGAGACACCTTAATGCCTTATCTACAAAGATGAAGAATAATGAATAGATTACACATTTTGCAAGCACATTGGGCTTTCATTAACAATAAAATTGTCAATAAATCAAATAAATCAATAAAAATCAAATGTTTTATTGTCAAATCAATACAATTTAAAATGCCCATATGATAACATTGCAAATGTATGTTTAAAACAACATGCTGTGAGAAGTTGCTTCTCTTGTAGCTTACAAGAGAAGCTCTCCCCCAATCGCCAGCAAGGTATACACAAAATTCACATTAAATAAATAAAAATATATTAAAAAAAACGTACTCGGTTACTAACGTAACCTCGGTTCTCTCTAGAGAGAGGAACGAGTACTGCGTAGAATACGCTAGGGGAAAATCCTTTTCCACGAGAATACTGAAGCCAAAAAATTATCCTTTAATTTTGCATTAATGTAAAACGCGTTGCTGCAGCATACAGGCATAGGCGAGACAGCTCGCGCGCCTATTGGCTGGTCTGCTGGCAACTGCTTGAGCCTATCGAGCGAGACCTAGAGTGACGTCATACCCAATGACGTCACGTCCCGCCGAAACAGGCGTGGCTTAGGTCTATAAATATCGCTCGCGGGCTCATATCTCTGATTTTTCACAGTGAAGCAACCAGAGCGCGTGCATGCACGGCAGGATACGCAGTACTCGTTCCTCTCTCTAGAGAGAACCGAGGTTACGTTAGTAACCGAGTACGTTCTCTTACGAGAGATTCTCTCGTACTGCATAGAATACGCTAGGGGAACCTAATGTAAATCGTCGTGTGTGCTGGGATCTGACACCATAGACTCAAAGGGCGACGCGAAGTTTAAAGGTTCACCGAACGTGAAGTTGCCAGAAGAGTTCATCTCCCTTTGTGGAGGGAGAACGAATATGAAAATAAAACTTAGTAAAGAAAATAAAACTGAGTTGATGATTCCCTAGCCATGGAGCCAGGAATTCTTTCAGTGCTCGTGCACGTCCTTGAGGATGAGGAGCGCGCGCCGCGGGAGATTCAAGTCTCTTTAAAGTTGAAGTTGTCGACTGAAGTCCGAAGACGAAACAAAACTAAAAGCCTGCAAGGAAAGGAAATTATAAACGGAGAAATGCTCCCTAGGGAGCCATGGATGGTCTCGCTGATGAGGAGGGTTCGTAAAAGGTGCTCCGAGTTTCCGAAGGGGAGAGAGAGAGAAACAGGCAAGTTCCGTCTTTTGAGGGAATCCCGTCCCCGCCCCATTTTACGGGAAGGGCAAATCATCTGTCGAGATTTTTCGAGCGGGAAGATTCCTGTGTTTGTTGGGAACAGCCTCTTGGCTTGAATTACAGTGAAGTTTGACTTGAGCCTTTCGGCTCCAGAAATACGAAATGTGTCAAACAATGTACATTACTGCATTCTGCTATCGAAATTCGACTCTGTTAGATTGCGAGGATTACAGAGATATGAAACTTGTCATAGGAAGATTGTAGGAACACCAAGTTACATAAGATATGCATAATTACACACATTTAAGGTTTGTTCACACGACTATCAAGCCCTGATATCGGCTACTATGACACGGGAAAATTAAATCCATGTTTATACATTTCTTAAGTGGTTATAGAAATAGAAAATGTAGGATTTAAGTAGGAGTAAAGATTAACACTTTAATTCTGCTCCACTGCCAGAATCTCAGTGAGATTCCTGGCTTGCTGACATTCCATTAAGGTCATAAAACAGCAAAACAGGGGGGGGGGGGGGGGGGGCAATTGCCAGAGAGTTCTTAAACTAAACACTTTTGATTCAAGATTACACATTAGAAAACTACACCTCTATTATAAAGCAAAACTAATCACACATGCATAATGGCATTGTACTTATATGAAAATTATATTTCTAAGTTCTAATACAAAGGTGTGTGTGTGTGTGTGTGTGTGTGTATGCATGTATGTGTGTGGGATGACTCCTCAGTCTCCCAGGGGGTGTTGTAAAGTGTTATCCTATAGCAGGAGGGGTCAGGTTACCTAGACCATGTTTCTATTTGAGAACATTACTTATGAGAAACACTTCCAAGTTACACACAAAGAAAATCGTGACTATGGCATAAAAAGGCTACCCATGCAGGCCTTAATACATCATCTTAGGTTCTGAATCATTCTGAATTAAATGCAAGGTAAGTTGTTGTGTGTTTGGAATGTCTCTAGAAAGTTTTGTTATCTCTTTGTGGGTCCTTTTGAAGCTCCCCACAGGGAAGAAGAATGTGGTTTCCAGGTTTCTGGAGTATCTCTGAGGTGCAATTAATGTCGTAAAAGTCCATTTGCTCCAGACAAGCTGGAGCCAACACAACTGATTTACCTTCGGGGGTTCAGAGTGGGACAGCAAGAAGGAATGTGCGTTTGTGTTCTGATTCAATGAGCCATGATTCATAGCCAATGTTGCTACAGAGCGGTCTGCCCTCGAGCAGCGCTCCCCATCCTGATGCGGATGCGTCCGTGGACACCACCATCAGACTCGAGGAAGTCCCCAGGCTTACACCTGAGTGGTACCAGTCTTTTGCCCCCCAAGGGTTCAAAGCTGAAATGCACGCTTGATTGACCTTGAGGCGAAGCCAACCGGAGGCCCACGCTCTGTGAGGCACTCTCTCTCTGAGCCAGAACTGCAGTGGGCGCATGCGCAGCAGGCCCAACTGGAGAACTGATGATGCTGAGGCCATCAGACCTAGCATCCTTTGAAATTTCTTGAGAGGGACTACAGCGCCGCAGCGAAAGGAGCCAACTGCGCGCTGAATGTCCAGTGTGCGCTGAGATGACAGGCGTGTCTATTCCCAGAAAAGATATAATCTGTCTGGGGAATAGCGAACTCTTTTCCCAGTTTACTGTGAGACCGAGATTCTCGAGGTGATCGAGTAAAATGGTTCTGTGCTCCACGATCTCTGAGTGAGATTGGGCTAGAATCAGCCAGTCGTCCAAATAGTTCAGCACTCGTATGCCTCGGAGTCTGAGGGGTACGAGCGCTGCGTCCATGCACTTCGTAAATGTACGGGGTGCCAGGGACAAGCCGAAAGGCAGGACTGTGTACTGATATGCCTGGCCCTCGAAGGCGAATCTCAAAAATCGCCTGTGACGTGACGCTATCTGTATTTGAAAATACGCGTCCTTTAGATCTATTGACACAAACCAGTCCCCTCGGCGAACATGTGCGAGGATTTTTCTGGTCGTGAGCATCCTGAACTGACGTTTCATAAGCGTTCTGTTCAGTTGCCGCAGATCTAGTATGGGTCTGAGACCCCCGTCTTTCTTGGGTACCAAGCCCCCCTTCGCTTTGAGCTTGAGATAAGGGTTCTATAGCCCCTTTGCTCAGTAGTTTCAGAAGTTTCAGAAGCCGGTCGAAGACGCCCTCGCCTCTTCGACCGGCGGCAGGGAGTGGTATCCTCTGTTCTTGGTGTCGTCGACAGCGGAGAACGCCAGAAAAACAGAAGATCGTGTCCTGGCCGAAAAAGGGGAGTTCCAAGACTTAGCGACTTCTTCGTGAAGCTCAGGAAGAAATGGTGCTGGCTTGGATGCAGGCGAAGTGCGCTCCCAGGACAGGAAGTAGCCGTCCAGCCGGTTGTGAGCGGGCTGCTCAGGCGTAATCCAATCGAGGCCGAGGCTCGCCGTGGCCTGAGTGAGTACGCGTATGAGCTCCGCCTCAATGCTCGCTCTCTTTCCCGTTGAAGCACGGGCAGGGGGCGCGAGATCCTCAGAGCTCGCCCAGCCTTCACTGCCTGATGCCAGGAGAGAGCAGGAATCCCCTTCTCGCAGTATCGCGTCAACCTCATCCGCGTCGTCGACAGAAGCGGCGGCAGACCGCGGCCATTGTCCGTCAGGAAGCGAAACTGATGAAGCCGGTGAAGCAGGCGGGCGCACCGGCGAGCTTTGGCAGCTGGGAGAAGGTTCCGGGATTCGTTGAGCGCGGCGCTTTTTACGGCGCGGCACTACAGCAGGTGTGGGCGCAGTCTCGTTGAAAAATGCCAAGCGAGTCCTCAGAGTCGCTATGGGCAACAGCTCGCAGTGAGGGCAGCCGCCGTCAGCGAGCGCGAGAGCTGCTTGTTCTTCACCCAGGCAGGAAACGCAAACCACGTGGCGGTCCCCGTCGCTGAGTGTGGCTCTGCACGAGCCGCAGGAAGGCATCTTTAAAAAGACGCAAGCTCTTTTAGTCAGTGTGTGTCGCGCCGGCGAGCACACACACAGTGCAGAGAAAAGGATATAGGCGCCGGATAGCGCAGCAGGAAGGCGATGAAGGCGGCGCGGCCAGCAGCTTCTCGACTCGTCCCGCTGAGATGCTTCTTCAACAGCGCGGCTTCTTCTCGGATCCAGCGATGTGAGTTGCTTCGCTGAAGGATTAAAAATCAGAGATATGAGCCCGCGAGCGATATTTATAGACCTAAGCCACGCCCGTTTCGGCGGGACGTGACGCAGAGGGCGCGAAGCGCCCTCATTGGGTATGACGTCACTCTAGGTCTCGCTCGATAGGCTCAAGCAGTTGCCAGCAGACCAGCCAATAGGCGCGCGAGCTGTCTCGCCTATGCCTGTATGCTGCAGCAACGCGTTTTACATTAATGCAAAATTAAAGGATAATTTTTTGGCTTCAGTATTCTTGTGGAAAAGGATTTTCCCCTAGCGTATTCTACGCAGTACGAGAGAATCTCTCATAAGAGAATCATACCTTCCATTGTGTGCTGTTATTGCCACTTGGTGTCCTTTAGCCTAAATACAGAAGCAATGATAAAGATTTATTATAAATATGATTATTTTACAGATAGTTCTACTGTGAGGTTATATCATCAGGGAAGCAATTGTTGGAGCACATTTTATTATATTTTATTGATCTGGAGCATTGACTTGAGGTCAACATATTCATATGATGGTCTGAGGACAACATCATGTAACAGAATAAATCAGTGACGACTTGAGGTCAACATATTAATATGATGGTCTGAGGACGACATCATGTAACAGAATAAATCAGTGACGACTTGAGGTCAACATATTAATATGATGGTCTGAGGACGACATCATGTAACAGAATAAATCAGTGACGACTTGAGGTCAACATATTAATATGATGGTCTGAGGACGACATCATGTAACAGAATAAATCAGTGACGACTTGAGGTCAACATATTAATATGATGGTCTGAGGACGACATCATGTAACAGAATAAATCAGTGACGACTTGAGGTCAACATATTAATATGATGGTCTGAGGACGACATCATGTAACAGAATAAATCAGTGACGACTTGAGGTCAACATATTAATATGATGGTCTGAGGACAACATCATGTCACAGAATAAATCAGTGACGACTTGAGGTCAACATATTCATATGATGGTCTGAGGACAACATCATGTAACATAATAAACCAGTGATGACTTGAGGTCAACATATTCATATGATGGTCTGAGGACAACATCATGTTGACAACATCATGTTACAGAATAAACCAGTGACGACTTGAGGTCAACATATTCATATGATGGTCTGAGGACAACATCATGTAACAGAATAAACCAGTGATGACTTGAGGTCAACATATTCATATGATGGTCTGAGGACAACATCATGTAACAGAATAAACCAGTGACGACTTGAGGTCAACATATTCATATGATGGTCTGAGGACAACATCAGAATAAATAAGCTAATTCAAACGTTTCTCCCTGGATCTCGCAGCGAATCACACTGTACTGTCTGACCAAGTTGAATGGTCAGTGTCACGCGCAAATGCTAACGTACTTACAGAGATTTTAGGAAACTTTTCTGTGGCCAGTGCGAGCGCTAACAAACTATCGCACCGGCAGAAAATGAGCTGGGTTTATTTTTTATTTTTTTAGCTAGACACACTATAAAAAATATAAACATCTAAACAATATTTTCATCTTTTATTGTTTTTATTTTTTGAGCCAGAACGTCAGCGATGCTGATAAATTTTAACTGGAAAAATGCAATTCTAAAAACACATTATGTTTAACCGTGGTAGAAGACTGTTGTTAATTAATAGGATAATGTAAAAAGGCATTGGTCTTAACTTACCTTGTAACCTGTGCGCTTGTTGGCAGGGGTGTTTTTTTTTATTTTGTTTTTTTTAACTCGCGGGGGGCTTTTTTTTCTTCTTTTTTTTTTAAACTCGATGGGGGGCACACGGTGATGACATCATAAACGTTGATTGGCTGAGGCAGTTGTTGTCCCAGGGTGATCATAAAGATATTGGTCTCAGGACAGCTCCCACTTGGCAAAATCAGGACATGCCTGTTCTGAGCAGCACAAAGTAACTTTGCAAGATGGCAGAAAGTGACTGTAACAGCAGAACAATTTCGGCTTGGTACCTTGAAAGAAAGAACAAGAAACAAGCTAAGCTTTTGAGAAAAGGACTTGATATAAATGCAAATATCGATGCACAGTTACATTGGTTCGAGTCTCAAAAATACAAGATAAAATCACAAGCATTTCCAATACTGGCAGCTCATTGGATTGTAAGCAAGGTGGAATTTGTTGTGATATAAATGGCGGTCCAGTTCCACTTGCTGAAGCAATGAAGCCTCAAATTGAAGCATTTAATAAGTTGAACAAAATCATGTCTATTAAATGTTCAGATGGAGAAAATACAACCAATGATGATTCGTTTGATCCAGATTGGACAAATATAATAACTGAAGCGGAAAGAAAATATTCACAACCACCAGTGAAATCCGCAACCACAGTAACGCCTCCTCCTTACAAACCAATCTATCCAGCTTTGCCTGAACAATATACAAGTTCATCTAAACCTTTGACACAGCCTCAAGCTTTGAGATCAAATGGAGGTCCAGTAGACAAGATGTACATTGCATCTGCACAAGTAGCTCCAATAATAACAAGATCTAAATTAGCCCAGCCAAACACGGACATGTTACGATGTACACCAGCTCGTAATTATGGATCTGACTGGGGAGATGAGACCAGAGATGATGACATCACAGTTGACAAGATCGGTCCTGAATTTTCTTCACCTGCTGTTAAAAGGGAAGACTTACAATCTGAAATGATGACAGAAGAGAGACCATTCACACCAGGAGAACGTCAAGCCATTCTCACAGCCTTGCCTCCTCTGAAGAGACAAGATCCAAACACAGAATTTTGGCGAGAATTAGATTCTCTGGTTGAAGCGCATCAAATGACATTAAAAGACATACACACCATTGTGAAAGCTAAAATCCCAAGAGACAGATGGGAACGCTTGCCAGCTTCGATAACAACAGCCCAATGGATAAATTTGTGGGTTGATGACCAAGGACGACCTCTGGGTCTTTGGAAAACATTAGATGTGTTTCGAAAAGAAATCCAAGAAATCTTGGGAAGTGGAAAAATTCCATTCACATCAGTGACATTGATTAAGCAAAAGGAAGATGAATCTCCAGATGAATATGCTCTGCGTAAGTGGAATGCTTACGAGAGATGGGCTCTCTGTGCTAAGAAACAACCTGACAGAGATGATGTACAGTTCACTGACACACTTGTGGATGGACTTAGCTCAAAATATCAACAAGCCTTATCACTTGGAGTCAATCCAGGTGAGACATATGATCAAATTTTACAATGGGCTGGGCGATTAGAGATGGCTATGAGATCAAACAATGAAGAAGGAAACAAGCCAAATCGAAGAGGAGTGGCGACAGTTCAATACAACATAAACACAGAGAATTAGTTGAAAATTTGCAGCAACTGTGGAAAGCGTGGTCACTTAAGAAAAGATTGTTGGGCTAAAGGAGGTGGAGCAGAAGGTCAAGGTCCATCATTTAAACAAGTCAGTTTGCAAAACCATGATGAAACCTCTCAAGGGAAGATGTGGACAGAAGCACAAGTTTGTCAGCTCATTGAGGGAATTATGTGTAACTGATGACTGGAGGAGCAATGATTCTATCTCTTGATACACCGCCACCTGCGGGAACAGGAGGAGATTCTACTTTGTTCCAAGAGAAGTTACGACACTATTTCACAATGCTGGACAAAGCTACCAAAGACAATAATAAGAAAGTGCGAGAAGCTCAACAGCAATGGGATGAAAAACATACCACTAATGACATTCCACACATTCCTGAGTTAGGCAGTTTTGTTATGGTCAAACGTATTGCTAGAAGGGGTTAGAATCTAGATAGTAAGGATCATGTGAGATACTCTTAACAATCGATACAAGTGTTTGCCTTAAAAGGAGATGGTATCATTAGTCACAAGTTAAACCTTGCTTAGTGAATGAACAAAATTATGACAGTTGATGGCCTGATATTGAACACTGTTCATGTATTAGCTTTAAAGATTGGGAACAAAGAAGTGATGTTTAATTATTTCTCTGCTTCCATTTCAGGAATCAAGTCCATTGACATTGATTAGAGATGGTTGTAAGTTATTCTCAATACGAGACATATTGATAGAACCGGGAACGGGAAATTCGGTGTGAAATAGGAGATTTTACACATTCTACACTACATACAAAACATAACCTCACAAACAATGATCACCCGCTTACTGATTTTCTACCCAAGGGATAGATCCTTTAACATCAACGTTTATTTTAGTTTGTTGTTTTGGCCAGGAACTTGAGGAGTTAAGTAATTAACGAGTCAAGGCACTGGCAGAAGACTTATTAGTTTTTCTTTTCTTAGATGATTGGGGTTCATTTTTAAATACATACACATAGATGTTAAATGACACATAGTATGCGGGGACATAACATGGGTTGGGGTTCTTTGTTCTTTACTTTTTGTTTTGTTTTCATTTCTGTTTCTAGTCTTCTATTCTATTTCTTGGTCTGCTTTTCCTCCTCACTATCACTTCTATAGGTTGGCCACCTGGGAATGATGGTGGAACTGACGGCCGTAGTTCCAGTGGAGGGACTGAAGACTCAAATTTCATCATTTAATGTTTTTAGTATCATTATTACTTTTTATTAATATTCATAATCAGTAGTATTATGTATCTATTTTATACTTTTTATATACATTCATAATTATTTGTACCCATTGTATTTGTGAAGATGTGGGGGGAGAGAGACTTTGGGGGACTTTGAATGTGTGCTGGACTGAAATGTATATGCAGTGTTTCACCAAGCATAGCATAAGGGGAATACATTCCAACATTAATGGAAAACCATATGTTCTTCTGTTGAATGTATGTGTTCCTATGGTGATGTAGTTTTTTTTCTTGGTCAGTGGTATAAAAATCAAGCCCTTTTGTCCGAAAATGAGGAAGAGATGGAAATGTAGAGAAGATGACTGAGAAGCTGAATTAGACCTTCGCTTGGTCCATTGTCTCTTCCTCCTATGTTTTATAAACCAAATAAATAAGAGATCTCTTGGCAAAATCACTGGTGTCTGTTTCCATGAAATCAAACAACAGGGGAAAGCAAGATTTTTAAGTCAACACCCTCTGTGCAGACTGGTGCATCAGATTCTCTTATGGGCCCAAGGGAAGATTCTCTCGCTGAGAGCAATCTATATTCCAGGCCATCTAAATGTGGGAGCAGACATCCTGTTGAGGCAGGGGCTGAGGCCCGGGGAATGGAGGCTGCACCGAGACGGTGCAGTTAATCTGGAGGAAGTTTGGCCAGGCGGACGTGGACCTGTTTGCGTCTCAAGTGAACTCACATTGTCCCCTCTGGCCGGAGATGTGGAAATTATGGCTCTGGCCCCTGAGGAGGATCAGTTCCTGAATGCCAGTCCCTCTACTGAGGTAGAGACCATCTTAAACTCTAGAGCTCCCTCCACGAGGAAACTATATGCGCTGAAGTGGAGAGTATTCACTTCATGGTGTACAGAGCACCAATTGGACCCAGATAACTGCACGGTGGCTTCAGTGCTGGAGTTCCTGCAGGGTCTTTTCTCGGCCGGCCTTTCCCCCTCTAAACTAAAGTTGTAGCAGTGGCTGCTTTCCATGTTCCTCTAGATGGCAGCTCACTGGGAAGGCATCATCTTATTACTCGTTTCCTTCATGGTACTCGGAGGATGAGGCCTCAGGTTGGAGTCCCCACTTGGGATCTAGCCGTAGTATTAGAAGGATTATCCTTGGCACCCTTTGAGCCTCTGGACACGGCATCAGACAAGTGCCTAGCCTTAAAGATGGCGTTTTTGTTGGCTATGTTATCTCTCAAAATAATAGAAGATTTACTGGCTTTGTCGGTTGCTCCCTCCTGTCTAGAATTTGCTTCGGGGGGAGTGAAAGCTATTCTTTACCCAAGACCTGGGTATGTACCTAAGGTGCCCACTACTGACGGCGGAACGAGAGAAGCTCAGGTTGCTTTGCCCGGTTAGGGCCCTTGAGATGTATGTCAGGAAGACATCCCAGTGGAGAAAAACTGACCATCTCTTGGTATGCTTCGGGCCCCCTAAGAAGGGCTGCCCGGCTACTAAACAGACCGTAAGCAGATGGATCGTTGAGGCCATCTCTGTGGCTTATGAGGTGAGCGGGCTGCCCTCACCTCTGTCAGTTAGAGCTCATTCCACCTGAAGAATGGCTTCTTCAAAGGCTCTGTGGTCGGGGGCATCACTCCAAGATGTATGTGATGCGGCGGGGTGGTCCTCACCACACACCTTTGTCAGATTTTACAGCTTGGACCTTCCGGCGACTCTGGGGTCTCAAGCAATCATGTCCTGAGGTCTGCCTCATTTCACACCGGGACAGACTTCCGTCAGCATGGCGAAGTGGGCATATCATTCCCCATAGTGTCGTCATAGCGACACAGCGCGAGTTCCCTCGAAAGGGAACGTCTCAGGTTTCTCTTGAACCATGGTTCCCTGAGAAGGGAACAAGACGCTGCGTCCCTCTGCCGTGCTTCCGCACACCTGAGAGCGGCTTGCTTCAGCCGATCAGAAGGCTGACAGCAGCTGTGACACTGGCTCCCTTTATAGCTTGCATATAGGAATGACGTTGCACCAATCAGGACTGGACTAAGTTGCACATGTGACTTCAGGAATGCTAACGCTGAAGGGATTCCCCAGTGTCGTCATAGCAACGTCGCATCTTGTTCCCTTCTCAGGGAACCATGGTTACATGAGTAACCTGAGACTATCTTTTGCCTCGATTTTCTCACAAATGTGTCCAGGCAGATTTTCTCACAAATACAACTTCCTCTTCTAAAACAGTAGATGGCGCTAAGATAGGGGATTAATTTAGCGCTAGTCTCCCGGGAGAAGCACTGATTTGAAACTTGCCTTTGCCTACAGCTGAGGAAAATGACCTGTGAACAGGTAATTAACCTTCTTAAGGTTTTCTTTTGTAAAATGTTTATTGCATATCTAGACAGAAAACCACATTAGCACTTAGTAGCAATTCGCTCTCTCTAGGATAGGGGAATCTATTTATCTATAAACTGAAAGCTCTGCCATCATATGTTGCTTTTTTACATTTTTTCTACATCGGACGCGTGCAAAATGACTAAATTAGTGATTATGTCTACACTGAAATAATCTATTTCTTTCATTCTCCATAAATTAATGAGAACATTTCATTTAATTGAAAGGAGGGTTTCATTTGTCTGTCCAAAATAATAATTTGGGCACTGCATATGTCACAGGCAAGTTAAGAAACAACTGTATATTGCAAAGCAGATCGAGTTTGTTTACAAAGTGCTGGATTTGTTTGTTTAATTATGGCACAATATTAACTCCATAGTGAACTGGTTGAAATGCGTGTCTCACGGTGAATGCGTCAGACTTGAGAGCGCATGACCAAAACTGGATAGATGTGGAAAGCGTTCTGAGGCACAGAACAGAAAAAGGAAAAGGTCAAATTATAAGCTTGACCTATTTTATTGACCTATTTAACAACGGTTACCTTTGGTTCAACTCTGCATTTCAGGGCTCGATATTAGTTGTCTGCTTTCTGGGACAAGTTTTTTTTTTTTTTTTTTTTTTTTGAAGGGGCAAAGACAATTCCCTTACAAAAAAAAATCCTGCAGGAATCCTGAAAGACTGTGTAGGGACCATACAGGAATCCTGCAGACATTCTGTCCCCTGTTCTGGATCTTTTTGTTTCCTGTAAGAGTTTTTTGTAAAAAAAAAAAAAAAGGGTTTGGGTGTAACCATCGGTGACCTCATGCGCATGTCCTCTAGTCAACACACACACTAACCATTCGAGGAAATCGCCTTTGGACTATTACTTTTACAAAAACATATCTTCAAAATAATGCCTTCAAAAAATAAAATGGAGCTTGAAACTCGGGACCAACACTGTAAGTTATTTCTGAATACTTCTTGGCATTTGTTTATGGACATAATAACGCTAAATAAATATTAATCATAAACATTGAATGGGTCGTGTTAAGTTACAAATGTGTAGCTATATTGTAGGCTATATAGGCTAACCGAACATGGAAAACGCAATTTGTTCATAAAAAGTAAAGGACTGACGGCTTTTATAGTTCACAGGGAAAGATCACATGTATGGAGGTTTTTTATGGGGCTGTGTCTACTGGTGATCATGAGTTGTCTGGTAAGTTCATTTAGCACAAAGCATCTTTGGTAACACTTTACGGTAAGGGTACATGAATTATCATGAATTCATGTATAAATTCATGCATGAAATATGCATTCATTCATGCATTAATATCTCATGAATCATCAGGAACTAACACGAGTTCAACGTTTTTCATTCATGACTTCATGGATGAACAACACCTTAATTAAAACATTAACTAAGATGAGTACATCATCATGAATTATGATTTATTACGCATGATCATGATGTTTTCTTTGTTCACACAAAAAATTGGTCTTTACCACCCATTGTGGATAAAGCTATGGTTATGGTACATGAATCATCATGAATTCATGCATAAAAAAGTATTAATTCATGCATGCAAGACTACTCTTCGAATTATTAAAGGAATGTACAAAAATCCACATTATCTAATGCATGCATACAGGCTAGAACAGTATATCAATTAATGTGAGAACTTTTTTCTGAATTATGATCTGAGTTATCCAGCATGTTCATGTCTTCTTTATAGTCTGCAGGTAAATGGACAGACCCCAAAATTGGCCAATCACAGCACATAACATACGAATTCTGTTCTGTGGCCCCTCAACTAAAGTGGTGACTTGGTGCTTTGAAACACTGATGAACAATGTGGCATAACTGTGAAATGAATATGAACATGAAAGTTCAAGCCTTTGCAAACAATGTACTGTGGACACAAATGGACTTTGATCTTAACTTTACTGCTTTATTCTTAAGCGGTATAAACCAGTTAAAAACCATAAAGCTGTTTGAAAAAAAAAAAAAGTTTCACAAACAGCTTGATCTCTTTTTGGGTAAAGAGTCACCTTTTAATGTATAAAGCTACTGATGTGACTCCTCCATATCATGAAATTGTAAAACAGCTTTATGGTTTTGTAAAGAGTTTTCAGATATACAGGCACTTAAAATAAAGTTCATGGTGTATGTACTGAATTCCTTCTCAGCTCTTTCCAGCTGTTGATTTAACTGGTTTATACCGTTTGGTTTCAGAATAAAGCAGTAAAGTTACATAACATTATTACGATTTTACAGCTAAAAAACGTACGTTAAACTATTTACGAATATTTCATAATAAAGATATCTGTATAATTTCCCTTTTACCATTTTATAGATTATAAATGTAAGATCCCTTAACCCTACTCCCACATCTAAACATACCCATTTTATAGACAATATTAAAAGGATAAAACGTAATGGACAGATATGTGTAGGGAAATGGCAGTTTTATTAACAATATAGCATTAAAAGATAGTTTGAGCCACTAATCCTACCACTAAACCTAACAATTTCTTAAAACTACGTAACTTAGGCAATTATAAATTAAAACAACAGACAGACAATCACAATCATTTATTTATTGAGAAAATGTCAAAACCGGTACCAAAAGTCGTTCACATGACGATGTGTTGCAGTCCTCTCTGGCAGTAACGTTATAATAGTTTTGTATGAGGTAACGTTACAGAGCAGAATTTAAGTTATTAATCCATGAAAATGTTGATTCGGTTTCGGTTTGCTGTTCGCTCTGTGAAGGCGCGAGGTAATTCTAAAAGGTAATTCTAAAAGGTAGGCTAATTCTCGCTAATTGGGCTTAAGCCCCGAATGTTTTGTCAAAAGCCCCGAATCTTTTAGGTTTTTTAAAATAACTTCAACTTTGTTTCATTTCCTCTCAGTCTTTCTGACTGGAGCGGCAAAAAATGAAACACAAGCTCCATTACCGTGCGTGGTGGCGGACGGTAATGCATCGCGCATCACTCAGCTTGTTTGCCACCTGCCATAAAAACTAACGAACGTCGTTGTCATCAGGTGCTGGCGGGCTGTTGTATGTTTCACCGGCGTCGTAGCGAGCTTACTGGCTAACCGGATGAAGTTAATATGGATATATCAAAGTTTTTTATACGGAACACTAACAGTAAACCTCACCGGCCGGAGAGAGATTCAGAAGCAGCGTCAGACGAACCGCGGACAATGTAATGATATGATGTAATGATGTTTAGGGTAGAGTGGGGGAAAACGCCCCCCACCTGTTTTTCCCAAAATAACCACTAAAAGTAGTCAAGATACATTTTTACTGTTGCTATGCACTACGTTGATAACGGGGATATACAAATCTCTATGGAGAAGCTGACACCAGCGACACATTTGAAGAGAAGAGGATTACATGGTAAATGCTATAATTTTCAGATATTAGTAAATAAGTGTTTAAGAGAATATTGTTCTGCAGGATATCACAGTGATGTATGATAGATGAATAGTGAAGTCTGTAGTTTGAGATCATATATTATTTATAAGGAATATAATTATATTTTAAAAATTAAACATTATTTTAAAAAACTCATAGATTGTGGGGTAAAACGCCCCCTACGCTGAGGGGTAAAATGCCCCCCCCCCCCGGGGGCATAGTTTCTCTATCATAATTACTATAATAAAATATTTCTGTCTATCAAATCCTTTGTTTTACACTTAATGCAGTATAACTAGGTGGTAAAATCAAAATATTTGAACAAAACATGAAAAAATTACCTCAAGTGAGCATTAACTAGCTAGCTTGCTATCACAGTTAGCTCACTGATGGAAGGTAGTTAATTTTGCCTATTTTGAACATTTCTGAAATAAATATTAATATATATACATGTTGATACATTACTTGCCTTTTACCTTTAGAGATTAAAAACTATTGTCTGTTAATTTTGCTGTTTATCTATGAAGCAAACTGGTTGGTAAGAAAGGGGGCATTTTACCCCACCTTGGGGGGCGTTTTACCCCACCGCTGGGGCAAAACGCCCCCTTTGTACAAAAATATTTTCAGTGGAAATACTAATTAAATATGAAGGCTGAGCAATTTTAATATTTGGTGAATAACTCCTGCCATAGTCACTCAAAACCGGGATGGCAATTCTAGTCACATTTATGTTTTGTTTCACTGTAATGTCACATTTTCCTTAAGGGGGGCGTTTTCCCCCACTCTACCCTACATTAAATTCCAATTTTACCTATGTAGGCTAACTTAAAAATAGTCAGATAATGGTTGCCTCTTTTTAGTTGCCAGTGGTGAAAATGAGTCATCCTTAACATTTTTGGTGTTTTGGATTCACTACAGCTGGAGAACAATTAAATACAAAATATCCTAGGTTGTAGGCTCTAGCCTACTGGGTGATTTTTTATTTTATTTTTTACTGAGTAATGTGGAAATTCTTTCTCAACTTTAAATAATAATTGGAAGACAGCTGGAAATTTCAAAAGTTATAAAGATCTTTATTTCTTGCAAGAAAGGCTGTTCACACATCAGTCAGAGTCTGATATGAGAAGCGCCCCGACTTCTCCTTTTTGCCCAGCTTATATACACAAAACACATCCTGGTCTGTCTCAAAAGATCGCCTTAGTTACCTTAAAAGGAAACGTCTTTGTTCAAGATCTCTTGTCCAACATAAATTCTATCTAGACAGCACAATATCACGTCTGCAAAAGTTTCCTGTTTTTAGCTGCTGCTCTTATTCACACATTTTGCCTATCTTTAGTTCGATCAAAGCTGCACACATACTCTTTACACTTGAAGTACAAAATAGGTCACTTGAGTACTCATAGTCTCTTTGCTACCCAGAACATTTTGTTCCTGCAAGCTTATATAATTATATTTCTTTAAATGCTTATGAGTAAAAATAAATGTTCAACGTTAACACAAGTTGCACACATCTGAAAGTAAAAAACACATCTAAATGTAAAATTTCCATTACAATCCACCCCATGTTCATTCAAAGAACATACACACAATTTGACATTTACTTCTCCATAATCATAGTAATTTACAACAGGTAAATTTTTCCCATGGTCATTTCATTTCTTAGTCAAACTCATGTTCGCTCTCGTTCTCGTATACCTCATCTTCAGACACTGTAACCTCAACTTCATCTTCTTCCCAACATTCTAATTCTAGCAATCTAATTCTATTTTCAGAAAAATACTAATCATACCATAGTACATTGCCTTTTAACTTTGAATCAAGCTAAATTTTGAATCACATTGATCTATTAGGCCTTTAACAGGCTGATACTGCTGATTAACCATTTTTCTTAACCTTATTTTGGTAGCTTTTAATTCAAGTATAGGCGATTGTTTTACTTATTCAGATCCATTTAAGGATCTGTGTAATAAAATCTAACCAAAAAATGTCTATAATTTTCATTTTTATCCTTAACACAAATATCAATAATTGTATTATCTTGTTTCAAACAATGTCATTAATTTTAAAATGAACTCAGCTCAAACCAGGTCTTGCCATTTAATCTTTAATTACTTATCTTCCTACAGTCCTATTTTTCCAGAATTAACTGATGGACATAACATGTCCTGCCTCTATTTGTTGGCAATGCGGAATAATTCATAATGGATCCATTGATCCAGATCATTAAATCTGTAACTTCATTCTGAATTAAAAAAGCTTTTTTTTTTATTTTTTTAGAATTTTGCTTTATGAGCAAATATTCTATTTCACTGAAATGTCTTAACTGTTTAGATTCATTTTAGTTTTTAAATTGAACATTTCAACTGTGTTAAATTCAAATTCAAAAGTGTTACATTGTTCTTGGTCTAGGTTTAACTTTGTGCCCCCTACATAATTAATTTTTTTTTTTAACACGTTGAAGACCTTTTTCAACAAAGCAAGTCCATATTTCATTTCTGGAAGCCGGCTAAATAAGCAAGTACTGTTACTGTATTCCTAGATAGACTAGACCCGCAGTCACCTCTCAGATATCAAATACAGACATTAGACAATACATGAAAGGAACATTTCAATAATCACACTGGTAACTTCTTTAACTAATAATAATCCAGAAATTAAATATGTTTCCCAAAATCAATCTCCTTTTGAAAGTTTTTCTTTTTCTATTTTAACAAATGGAAACACCTAAAAAATATTTAATTTAGTCATCAATTAATCGCTATAGAAGTTTACCCTATTATCTATTCGGACCTAGTCCGGCAAAGTAATTTATCCTCTCTTATTAGGGTACAACTATTACATTTTTTTTTTTAGCATCTATGATATCTGAATTAGGGTGCTAAAACCCTCAAGTTTCTTCAAAAATAGTCCCTAGATTATTTATTATCTTTACAGTAATGTACCTATTTAGAGTCCCTATACTCTACAGAATTTAGAGATTTTCCTCTTCTTAATTTACGTGTACCTGAAATATTCAAATTAATTAGTAATTGTTCAAATCATTAGATCTATATCAATTCTCAGTCGTACAGTTTGATTGAACTGAATAAAACATCAATTAACATCACACACAATTAATTATTATGCTAAGCTTAAACCATTAGTTGGTTCACATCTTCCTCCAGATGTGTTGAACATCTCGTTGCCCCATGGACGTTCCATCTTCACCAGGGTGATCCTTTGCGAACCGTCGCAATGGGCTTTCCCTCGTTGGCAAGGGAGGAACGTTACTAGCACGTCCTTGGTCCCCCACTTGACGCTGTGTGTTGTAGGCGTTGGTGTGTGGGGTTGTTGAGGGCTGGTTGGTGTAGTTTAAGTCGAGATGCTTGGACGGAGGTGTCACACACTGCAACCTTGCTGATAGTTGCAAGATTTTTCCTCAGAACACAACCGCAGTCTACTGGACCTTGTTTGTGGAGTGAACCATAAGAATAACCTGTGAATGGAGACCTTAAGAATTTTTGTTAGTGACAACATGTATCATGTCGCCAGACTCATCTGCTTGTCTGACCGGTCATCCTTTTTTGATGAGACCTGTAAAATTTCATGTTAAACAGTAACAAGACAATATTTTATATACATTTGGAACAGAATCAGTTCTGTTCGATGAGATCCATCATGACATCCTGTAAAAGGAAAAAGTTAAGTATGGGGTGGACAGGGCAAGCTTGCTTGCTCTCTGCCTTCCCAAAGTTATACGCTGCGCAGGTGTGGCATTGTTTATTTCTGCCACAACAACAATAACCCAGCTCAGGATAGTTAGCCAAAATCATCCATGGCCATTATTTTGTTGGGTATATTTTAATCTGTAGGCTCATATTTTACCATGTGGGCCCACTTTATAAATTTAGATACAGCTGTTTTGATTGACAATTTATTTATCTCAGTGTCTCTCAGAACACCATCTTTCACACACTCACTTTGACACACTTTCACACACCCCTCTCTGGCCAGAGATTCATTCATTCATTCATTCATTCATTCTTGTCTGCCTTAGCAGTTTATGAACTGAATGGGGAACATATATATTTATTAGGAGTGGAATACCACCAAATCTGAACGGTAACAATGTTCGACGACGACAGAAACTACTGAACGTAGACACACTGTGGCATTCCCCTTGCGACAGTGTCTGAACGTTAGGATATAAATTTTCAATTGTCCGATGCAGTCGCCATGTGATTTACACAGTGGACGTAAACCTAACTTTTCAAAACAAATAGATGAAACACTTTTTGTATGAAAGTTGTTGAGGTGCGGATCTTAAACTAGGTGACAACCGTTACCGATTGTTCAGGCAGAACAATAAATCACTGGGTCCATGTCCACAATAAAGTTCTTTACTGTTGTCTTTGCTTCATACATCAGTATGGGTGTGGTTCTATAAATGAACAATAATAACAATAATGAATATACAGTATACAATGAGGCAGAAACAGTGCTGAAAAAATAAATAAAAGTAATGCAATAGCATAAAGATAAGGACATATTTATATCCAGCAGCTGTACATTTACCTCAGGTTTATACACATTCACTTTAAATAAACTCACATTACATCACATAATATTCAAAAAGTAACACTCAAAGTCCAATTCAGCGTGTTTTATGCTGAAATGAATGTGCGTCGAGCTTATGTGTGCATTGACTACCTCAAAGGAATAAACAAACTTTAGAATTGCAATATAACGTAGCAGCAACTAAATCTACCAATATATACATGAAAGAGAATTTAACTACTTACTTTTAAGATGTACGCACACAGTATGAGCAAAAATCTGCAAGAAATCGGACCAGATCAGCACGGAGATCACTACAAAACTGCCGCGACATTTAGCAACATTACATGTCTCAGCATGAACACATTTTGATTGACATTCAGTTCTCCCGATCTAAACCAATGAAATTACAGGAATGATAGTCAGGTGATTCAGAAATAATATCCTAAAGTGCAACAAATTAAATGTCCAGCAGAGGGCACCAGCGTCATTAAAGCTTAGCCTTTTGTACAGCCGCCCCCAAATTTGTTTAACAAATTTGTAAATAAAGAAAAGGCTCATTAATCTTTGTTGGTGTCATCAGGTAGGGCAGGCAGTTTAATCAGACGAGCCACAGGTCTTGTGTAACTTTTGTCTTTGACATTCACTACAGCTGTGCGGACTCGTCCATCTTGTCCTGGAATTACTTTGGCTACAGTACCTATTTGCCATAGGGCTCTGGGTGCTTGATGGTCCACAATCATCACAACTTCACCAGTTTGAAGGTTTTCTGATTCTGTTTGCCATTTTTGTCGTCGTTGCAAGTCTGGGAGGTAATGCTGTATGAAACATTTCCAGAAATTTTCAGTTAGAATCTGGCTGTGACGCCATCTCCTACGACTGAGCATTTCTGATTCCGGATAGACAACTTGTGGTAATGCAGAATTTGGACGTCCCATGAGGAGGGAATTAGGTGTCACTGGGTCAATATCTGCCATGTCTGAGGAAACATATCCCAATGGTCTGGAGTTTAATATTCCCTCTATTTCCACAAGTACCGTGTTCAGTACTTCTTCTGGAACAGATTGAGAACCAAGAGAGGTACGTAGTGCTGTCTTGATAGACCTAACCTCTCTCTCCCACGATCCACCAAAATGCGGTGCATTTGGTGGGTTTAGACGGAAATTAATCTGTTGAGAAGCCAGATTCACTTTCAAGGTTGGGTGAAGTGCATTGAAGGCATTCTGAAGTTCTGTAATACCTCCTTTGAAATTTGTGCCATTATCAGAGAGCACTTCATATGGTTTCCCTCTGCGAGCTATGAACCTTCTTAACGACATAAGAAAGGAGTCTGTGTCAATGCTCGATAGAAGTTCAATATGAACAGCTTTGGTAGTAAGGCACTTGTACAGTATTCCCCAACATTTTTCACATCTGCGTCCAAACATAACCTGTAAGGGGCCAAAACAGTCAATGCCCGTCGAATAGAAAGCTGGACGAAACAGTCTAAGGTTGGACTGGGGGAGATCCGCCATCATGGGAATTTCTGGTTTCCCTCGCCATTTCTTACATTCAAAGCAACTGCGCTGGTGTCTTTTTACTGCCTCTCTGCCTCTTATGATCCAATATTTCCATCTCAGTTCTGCGAACACGCGCTCAGGTCCCGGATGTAACTGGAGGTTGTCGTAATGTTGAATCAGAAGCTTTACAAGAGGGTGAGCAGGATCTAAGACAATGGGGTGGAGAGTGTTTGCGTCCAAGTGCTTACATCTGCGGAGGCGTCCACCTACTCTGACTAATTTGGCTTTGTGATCATACTCTGGGGCTAGAGTTAGAAGACGACTAGAGCGAGATACAGGTTTACCTAACTGGAGTTGGGCTGTTTCTTCTGGGAAGCTTTCAACTTGAGCACGTCTCAGAAGTTCCTGTTCAGCTTGTGTATAGTCGTCAGCAGAGAGTTCACTTTCGTCTGCCACCCCATGAAGGTAAATAGCAGTAGCCTTAATCAGATCTTGAAGTGAATTGTATTGAGAAATATCTGGAATATCAGTTTGGCTGGAGGATAGCGTTCCACAGAAAGTAGAAGTGCGGTGTTCTTGGATATCATCGCCTGCAGCATCAAGTGGCTGTTTGGGCCAAATACTAACTGGTTGAATTAAGAACTGTGGACCTTGATTCCAGCGGCTTTGTGTTGTGAGTTTAGAGAGAGTGAGTCCTCTGGTAATGTCGTCTGCTGGGTTCAACTCTGAATTGACATAACGCCAGGCTTTTGGGTCTGTAAGGTCTTGTATCTCAGCCACACGCGTTCCGACAAACACCTTATAGTTGCATGAGTCTGATTGAAGCCAAGTCAATACAGTTGTGGAGTCAGTCCAGTATAGTTCTTGATCAATCTTGATGGTCAGTTCTTTTCTCAAAGTAGCAGCCAGCTGAGCACCAGTGAGGGCAGCACAGAGTTCGAGTCGCGGTATAGACTGTTGTCGTTTGGGTGCTACTCTCGATCTCGCAGCAACAAATGCAACCTGAGTTTCACCATGTTTATCACTTGAACTGATATATGCAACTGTCATCCATATGCACGTTCTGATGCATCACAGAATATATGCATGGTTCGTTTGCTAACTGGTAGTTCAGTATTTACTTTGGTGTAACATCTTGGGAATGTGACATGTGGTAGTTGCGTCAGTTCACTCTGCCAAGTCAACCAAGCCTGAAGTAGGTCTTTGGGAAGATCTGGGTCGTCCCATTCACGTTTCTTGTCCCATAAACGCTGGATAATTATTTTGGCTCTTGTTGTGAATGGAATTAGGAAGCCTAATGGGTCATATTGGCTTGCAAGGGTTTTGTAGATGTTCCTCAATGTTGGTACAGAATTTTCCTGTTGTTTGTATCTGTAACCAAGAACATCTGAAGAGCACTGCCAGCGTAGGCCCAGAGTCATCTCTTGTGGGTCTGCTCCACTTTGAGTGAACCAAAGGTGACTGTTTGCAGATTTCAGCTCATCCGGGAAATGAGTAATGACTGATGGAGTGTTAGTGGCCCACTGCCTCAATTCAAAGCCACCTTCTGATAGAAGTTTCTGCATCTTAGTTACAAGAGTCTGTGCTTCATCAACTGATGGGAAACTTTGCAGCCAGTTGTCTACATAAAAGTTGTGCTCTACTGAGGCATGCACATCTTCTTCTGGAGTGCTGTGGTCATAAACGTGTTTCTGCAAAGCGAAGGTTGCACAACAGGGGCTACAAACTGTCCCAAAAGGCAATACCTGCCACTCATAAACAGTTGGGGCTCTTTGCTGATCCAAGTTTCTCCAAAGGAAACGGAGAAAGGGTTTGTCCTCTGGCAGCAGACACACCTGGTGGAACATTCCTTTTACATCGCTGCTAATAGCGACAGCATTTTCTCTGAAGCGCAGAAACACTCCTAAGAGGGTTGGTCCAAGTGTAGGGCCAGGCAGGAGATGGTCATTTAAGCTTGTTCCTTTGTGCTTAAATGAGCAGTTGAAGACAATTCTGTGTTTTTCATTGTGCTGAACAATGTGGTGTGGTATGTACCATGCGCGATGGCTTTTATCTGTCTCCTCTGGTGTCAGCTTTGAGATATAACTCGCATTCTCAAGTTTCTGCACCTCTTTAATGTACACTGACGCAAGATCTGTGTTCTGCAGAAGGCGTTTTTCTGTGCTTCTTAAATGAGCTGTTACTGCTTCTTTAGTTGATTGCAAAGGAGGAAGATTTATTTTCCAGAGGAGGGGTGTTGCATACCTTTGAATGTCTCCAACTGCCACCCTGACTGTTTTCTCCTCAAGAATTTGCACTGCTTTTGTGTCTTGCCTTGATCTCGTGATCAATTTCTCACTCCTATATGGAAGTGTGTCCATTTGCCACAATTTCTGTACATTGTTGAACAGTTCGGCTTCTGGTGACAAAGTGGAGGTTAATAGACACTGCTGGGGTGAGAGCTGACTGGAAAGGAATTTTGAGGGGCCCTGCAGAGTCCACCCAAGTCTGGTTTTCACAGCGGCAGGACCACCAGGAGGTCCGAGACGTACTGGCTCTGTGGCTGTGATTAGATGCGGGTAATCTGAGCCAATGAGTAAGAGTGGTTGAGCCTGCTGCAGTGGGGGAATAGGCAGACCTTGTAGATGTCTGTATTTCTTTTGCAGCAACTTAACAGGGTAAGTGTGTTTTGCGAGGCTCAGTTCTTTGGCTGTGAAAGCTCTTTCAATGGTGAAGGGTTTGTTTGGCTGAAATACAGAAGCTACTGAGAATGAAACAGCCGCCCCATGAACGATCCGTATGTCTTGTCTCACAGTACGGAGGGCTATATCTTCTGGAAGTCCTTGAAGATCAAGTTGCTGTGCTGCTTCATACAGTAACATTGTCCTCTCTGAACCGTCATCCAGTATGGCGTATGTGTCAAGTTCCTTCTCGCCATTTCTCAAGATCACTCGGCTGACCTTCAAAAGAACTTTACTGCTTGCAGTTGGTCTGTCCAGATACAAAGTCTCTACTTCTGAGTTCACAAGACAACTGTTTTCTGCTGAAGCTTTTGTTTCATGTTTAACTTTGGCATTGAAGTCATGCAGTATTTCTAAATGTCTCTTTTCACATTTTTTGCATTTGGCTTTAAGATTACATTGTGAGATCTGGTGATCACGGCCACACTTAAAGCACTTCTGATTTGACTTCAGCCAGGACTCCACTTGATCTTGATTCAGCAGTTTGAAATTAGCACACTGGTTGAATTAATGCTGCACAGTGTTGCAAAAGGGGCAGTACTTTGTGGGTTTCTCCTTCTTGACTGCTGTAGCACTTGCCGGTTTATTCTGTTCACCACCATGCAAGACAGTAGCAAATCGTTGAACTGGTTTGAAGTTCCTTTGCTGGTCTCTCTGTGGCTGAGAGTAGGCTCTGCTTACATTACTAGCATACTGTGTCTCATCCTCTTGTATTCTGAGCTCATATTCAAGCCAGTCGCTGAGTTCTATCAGTGTTGGAACTGGGATTTGAATGGGGTTAACAAACCTTCTGAAGTTTGCTTTAAGATCATGAGGCAGTTTGGCAAGAAGACGTGAAACATGTGACCCACATTTGAGTTCTGTCCATCCTTTAGCTCCAAGTTGGTCCAGCATTCCAACTAATGCGCGCACTTTGTGGGCAAACATTCTAAAATATTTAATGTCACCACTCCTGATTTTTGGGCCATCCATCAATTCTGCAATTCTTTGTAGTGCGAGTTGATGTGGTTGACCATAAAGTGCAGTTAGAGACCTCATGGTGTTGGTGTATGGGTACCTGCTGTTGACATACGAGTCTGCAATGAGCAAAGCATTCTCCTGTTTCAGATGATCAACGAGTATTTGGTACTTGAAATGTTCTGTAGCCTCAACAGGTAGCAAATTCTCCAGTGCAATTTTGAGTCGTGCAAACTCTCTGGGATCCTCACTGCAAAAATTAGGAATGGTGGGAATGGGACCTCTGTAGGTGGGCTCTACATGAGGATATGGAGGAGAAGGAGGACGCACTGGGTGGTACGGCTGATATGTTTCAGGCTGAGCATAATCTGCGTACTGTCGTGGGGTCAAGAATCTTGATTTGTCTGCAGGAGTAGGAGCTGATCGACCATAGCAGTCTGAGTGTCTCTCATAGCGTGCATGGTGAGTTAATGTATCCCTCGGAGTAAGTCTCTCATCTTGGTAGACTGGACTTGTAGCTGAATTACCATGATGAGGTTGCTGATAACCGTGTGGTTCAGTGGAAGGGAAATAGCTGACGGGTCTACTGTTCAGACTATGATCTTTATAAGTCCCATAAGTAGCTAATGTATCTTGGCTGTAGTCCTGAGGCATAAACTGAACAGCTGGGGGAGATTGGCTGCGCTCTCTTTGGTCAGTGGACTGATAGTTATGACCTCTGTGGTCTGTGTTGTAGTAACCACGTAGTCTGTCTACATGCATAATACCAAGATGAGGATATGTAGCATCTTCTTGATGAGCTAACTTGTGCTGGGCTTGAGTTGGTCCATAATGAGAGAAAGGATGACTTGAAGTTAGCCGATTTGCAGAGCCTGGTAGCCTCAGTTCTCCTAGGTTGTCAGTGAGATAATCAATCTCTTTGTGACTGACTGGATGAGAATGCAAAGGGTCTCCTCGTGAATCTACAGGCAGTGCCCTCATGGGCTGAGGAAGATCGTCTTGATCTCTAGGCAGAACTGGCCTGCCCTCAGTGGCTGCTGTATATGGACTTGAGGAGAGAACTCTCTGTTCTGCATCAATTATTCGCCTTGGAGAAGTCCGAGTACTTGGCTGTGGCGGTGACTGCGGCAAATCTTGATATGTCTCCACAAATGAACTCCTTTCACTTGATCCAGTGCTCATACTTTTCGTTGGTTCTGGTCCGCTTTCAGTACGTGGGAACTCTTTAAAGACAGGCCTTTTACCTGGTTCAGGTCCAGTTGCACCAGTTGCTGTTCATCAGAATGAAGTAGCTGACATGGCATTGTGTAGTCAACATAGAAGTCATCTAAGTATCTTGGTGGGATGACTTGTCGACGTGGTCGAACCACTGGTAGATCTGAGGTAGCCTGTCTTTCTATTCTGGACATGGTGATACTGTAGTAGCTGTCTGATCCGGCTCGAAGGACCAAATTTTGTATGAAAGTTGTTGAGGTGCGGATCTTAAACTAGGTGACAACCGTTACAGATTGTTCAGGCAGAACAATAAATCACTGGGTCCATGTCCACAATAAAGTTCTTTACTGTTGTCTTTGCTTCATACATCAGTATGGGTGTGGTTCTATAAATGAACAATAATAACAATAATGAATATACAGTATACAATGAGGCAGAAACAGTGCTGAAAAATAAATAAAAGTAATGCAATAGCATAAAGATATAAGGACATATTTATATCCAGCAGCTGTACATTTACCTCAGGTTTATACACATTCACTTTAAATAAACTCACATTACATCACATAATATTCAAAAAGTAACACTCAAAGTCCAATTCAGCGTGTTTTATGCTGAAATGAATGTGCGATCGAGCTTATGTGTGCATTGACTACCTCAAAGGAATAAACAAACTTTAGAATTGCAATATAACGTAGCAGCAACTAAATCTACCAATATATACATGAAAGAGAATTTAACTACTTACTTTTAAGATGTACGCACACAGTATGAGCAAAAATCTGCAAGAAATCGGACCAGATCAGCACGGAGATCACTACAAAACTGCCTCGACATTTAGCAACATTACATGTCTCGGCATGAACACATTTTGATTGACATTCAGTTCTCCCGATCTAAACCAATGAAATTACAGGAATGATAGTCAGGTGATTCAGAAATAATATCCTAAAGTGCAACAAATTAAATGTCCAGCAGAGGGCACCAGCGTCATTAAAGCTTAGCCTTTTGTACACTTTTAAATAGAAATCGTATAGACCTACAATTGCAGTTGAGAGAATCCGTTTTAATTTCTCAAATGCAATTTGTCATTCTTAAAATGTCATTCAGAAAATAACATTTCTATCTCGTACCCCCGGTGATGACAGCATGTGATTTCAAAAGTTTAGAATTAGAAAACATTGTTTCTATTGAATCTAGAAAATTACCTTTAAATTAAATGGAGTGACCAATATTTTTGTTAAATCACAATTTATATTTAAAGTTGGTCACCCAATCTCATTCCCATATGCACAATGCACAAAAATTATCTTAGTTAAACATACAGTAAACCACTGACTCTTAGAATCTCATAGATCAAAACCATTTTTCCTCACTGTCTCCCAGGGATAACGGGATACAAATTCTAGACGCCTTCATATAGAAAGTATAATATTTAAACGTGCAATTCATATAGTACTATTTATTCATCACTTTAAGAGTTCTGATTCCCTTAATATTTTTTTCTTAGTGACTGTTTGTAAAACCCTCTGCTCTCAGATTGCCACACATTTTTGTCAGTGGTTGGCCACCAATCATCTAGTGCAGGGGTTCTCAAAGTTTTGATAGGTGAGGGCCAATTTAGGAACCCAACATTGAACTGAGGGCCGCCAAAGGGGCGAGGGAGAAAAAGAAAAAAAAACTGAAGAGAAAATCCCATTTGAAATAATTTTAATGACCAGGTTGCATCTCTACAGTTTAAATTGATTGCAATAAACACATTTTAATAACTGAGGCTAAACCTGGCAAAACTTGTGTAAATCTTGAGAAAAATTGCAATTCAAACAAAATGGGGTTCTCTACTCAACAAACAAATTTGGGATATAACAGAGTGTGCAGTACATTTCAAGAACAAACTTATTTAGAACAGTCTCAGTGTGCCTTGCTTCTTAACAGCATATAGGCCTTATTCAGGGGCAATTCCAGCTACCAAAGCACCAGAGGAAAACCTGAGAGAGAGAGAGAGAGAGAGAGAGAGGGGGGGGGGGGAGAAAGAAACTTTTAAAATAGAAGCTTACCAAACAAGTCATCATCATCATGCATATCTATCATTGCCTGTCAGTCGCGTTTCCATTATTACAGATTTGCGCAAATGTTTTGCCCTATTATTAGCCTATCTATCTATTTTAATCCGTAATTGAAAAACGAAAAATGAACGGTTGTTGTCTTTTTGAAACGAAACACTTCTCAAAACGTCTTTTTGAACACCAAAATTTTAATTTGAAACACCAACTGCTGAGCAAAAAAAGTAAATATCGACGAATTTTCAGATTTTTGTTTATGACTTTTTGCCACTTTTTTAAACATTGATTGTTTTATTTTATTTGACAAAAGCACAACGTTTTATTGTTATTATGAGTTCACATAAATAAAAGTAGTTGCGAATAATGTATTATTATTTTCTGTATGACCAGAAATTAGATAAAAATTTGAAGGTAATGGAAACGAGGCTATTAATAAGCTTGTCATTAAATCACACTGAATATTGATTACTTGGTCAACATACCCTTTTAAATTGCAATGGGATTTGTGGTGCTGTTTTCGGTTGGCCACGATTCCTCTGATGTCCGGCTCCATCTCCGTCGTTGTGATACGAAGGACAGCATGTAGATGGCCATCTGTCAGCCTGGATCTCAGCTTGGATTTGTTGATGGCCATGGTCGAGAAGGTCTTCTCACAGATGTATGTGCTTCCGAATAAAGATACCATTCTGACAGCATGCTGGCGAAGTGCAGGGTATGTGGATGGGGAAAGTCCTTTGTAGAACTCGATGACATTCTTGTCACGATATGCTGCTCTGGCCTCTGCGCTCTCCTGCAGGTCGATGAGCTCAAACTGCATTTCTGCTGGCTCTTCCTCAGGCACACATGAGAAAGGATTTTGGAAAAGGTTGAATGCCTTCTCGTGGTCTCTGAAATCGGAGAAGCGGTGGTCGAATTCCTCTCGGAGTTTTTTTATGAGGTTATGGTTCTTTTCTGAACGCAGCTGACGTAAAACTTGGCTCCCATCTGTGTCTGAGTCATCTACGAGCGACTTACAGGCAGGAAAATGAGTGAGATCTCCCTTCCTGAGCTGTCCCTGCAGCAGTTCAAGTTTTCGCTGGAAAGCTTTGACGTTGTCAAATAGTGTGGAAATGAGCTTCCCATGGCCTTGCAGCTTCAGATTAAGATCGCTGAGACAATTATTCATGTCAGCAAGGAACGCTAGGTCACATAGCCATTTAGTGTCACTTAACTCTGTCACATATTGTCCTTTTGACTCCATGAACTCTTTTATTTCTTTTCTCAAGTTAAAAAAACGTTTCAGTGTGGCACCTCTGCTCAGCCACCTGACGGCAGTGAAGTATATGACGTCCCCAAAATCTGCCTCTGACTGCGCCAAAAAAGCCTTAAATTGGCGGTGATTCAGACCTCTGGACTTCAGGAAATTAACGGTCTTCACAACTATGTCCATGACATGTTTCATTTCAAGCGTCTGAGCAGCGAGGGCTTCTTGGTGTATTATACAGTGGTATCTGACTAGTTTCTCACCTCCGTTGTTGACCACTTTCTCAGAGAGCAGCGACACGGCACCTGCTCTACTCCCGACCATTGCCGGTGCTCCATCTGTTGTGACACCGACCATAGATGCTAGGTTCACTTTGTATGCATCGAGACTGCGACACACAGCATCACAAATGTCGACTCCCTTTGTTGTGTCTTTCATACTCTCCACGCTTAGCAGCTCCTCGCCGATGTCAAAGTTCTCAGTGACTGTACGGATGAAAATCAGCAATTGCGCTGTGTCGGAAATATCCGTGCTTTCATCCAGTGCAATGGAAAAAGCTCCCTTTCCTAGCCCCTCCACACGTTTTTCCAGTTGCTCTTTCAGATCACTGGCCAGATCTTCGATTCGCCGTGTGACTGTGTCATTCGACAAACTAATGTCACGGAACTTTGTTTTTTGCTCTGGACATAAAATGTCGGCTACTTTCAACATGCAGTCTCGCACAAATTCTCCGTCACTAAACGGCTTGCTCCGTTTAGCTATTTCTTGAGCTACCACATAGCTAGCCTGTGTTACAGCTTCACCGGTTTTAGCCAAATTTGTGAAAACTGACTGCTGTGCAATGTAGCCTCTTTTAAGTTGTTCAAGCTTACTGGTGCGCTCCTTGCCACTGAATTTATCGTAGGTTTTATGATTGGTATCATAATGGCGTTTTATATTGAAGTCCTTGCGCATTGCAATTACCTTCTTGCAGATCAGGCAAACGACTTTATCCGACCCGTGAGGTTCGACAAAGTAATCGTTTGTCCATTTATCTTGAAACTGCCTTTTCTCCTCGCTAACATGACGTTTTTTTCTCGAAGGACCAGGCTCCCGCCCTGGCTCTCGCTCCATCATCTCCATCTAACGTTACAGACAACCGTTCCGTTGAGGCCTTCTGGGAGTGAGGTCAAGTGTGATCGGTCGGACCACACCTGTAATTACCGCTTATGCCTATAGATGCCGCTAAACACCACTAAACGGAGATTATTTTTTTCAAAGCAATGTACAGTTTTAACAGTTTTACAAATGTTATCAGATGTTATCGCGGGCCGCCAGAAACTTTTCTGCGGGCCGCCATTGGCCCGCGGGCCGCACTTTGAGAACCAATGATCTAGTGAGTCACATTGTTTCACAAAAAGCCCCAATTCTCTCCACTCTGCAGTCTGTGGTTTAGCTAAAGAGATGTGAGGGACGGCCCCCTCCACATCATAATACAGTGATGCTTAGCTATCAGACAATTCAACCATCACAGCACACCATTTATCTGACCAAACTAACTCTGAGGTTTTCAGTTCCTCACTCTCTAGTTCAGACCATTTTTCAGCAAAAATTTCATCTGGCTCACTGCTAACATGAAATGTGCAATGCAAATCACTTTCTTCCATGAAATCATGGTCAGGAGGCATCCTATTTGTGGCTTTGTTTTGCAGACCACACTGAGGAGTGCTCCATTCAAAAACATATAATGTTTCAGTTGGCATTCTCACCATACTCATATCAGCAGTGATGCCACTGTCATCACAATACAAGTTCAGCTTCAGTTTACACATCAAATCTCTTCCCAGAAGATTACAAGGACAGGTAGTAGTTACAAGAAAAGCATGAGAAAATGAGCGATCACCAATCTGACAAGACAAATCTGCTGTATATGGTTCCTTTACCAGATGCCCTGTGGCACTTCTGGAGGTTGCCCATTTTCCAGATAATACAGTTAAATCAGGCAATTGTTCATTTTTAATTACTGAGTTCGTCACTCCATTGTCAATTTAGAACTTAATTTTCTTTCCCTCGACACTAATGTCAATCATTGGTAATTTTGCAAATGCTTTATACATTCGTTCAGTGTCAGCAAGCGAATTTTCTTCATTGCAAGAAACAGCAAGCACATTTTCTTCATTGCAAGGAGCAGAAAAAGAGATAAGATTAGACATATTTACCACCTGGGAGTCAGACCCTTCACCGTCGCTCCCCTCTCCCTCCTTCATTCAATCTCCTTCTGGCTCTGGTGACTGTTGAAATCCTCTCTTCTTTGGAGGATCCGGACAGTCATTTCTCCAGTGTCCTTTTCGCCCACAATTATAACAAGCTTCAGGGTCCATTGCGGGTTTGTCACCCATTCCACGTCCTCTTCCTCCTCTGCCTCGTCCTCTTCTGCCACCTCTTCCTCCTCCTCTTGCGTAATTTTCCATCATCAACCCTCCCATCTTCAGCAAAGCCAGTTGAGTGTCTTTGTCAGTCTTTTTCTGTTTGTTCTTGGCTTGGTCTCTCAGCAGCTTTTGTTGATGCGTTGCGTGTCGTCGGATTTCTTCCAGCCGCGCTTGGTGGTACCCCACACAAGACGTTTTGACCTTTTTCCCTATTTCAGGGTCCAGACCGTCCAGAAAAACAGTTTTCAGATATTCTCCATACGTACTTATCTTTGATTGTCTGGCCTGTGCTTCTCTTTGGGTTGGTGAACATTTACGAATTTTGGAGATGGAGGAGTGTAGTCTGGAGGAGCAGAGGGCAGGGTGATCGAACCTAGCAGGCTTCGATATGGGTGTTTTGGTGGTCTTGCTTGCAGACTCGTTCCCTCTTCTCCTTTGTCTTCCTCAGGATCTTGACCTCCCATTGCTCCTGGTTGTCTTTGTGGTTCGTGGAGGGCCACTGCTGCTGGTGGTTGGTAGGGGGAGTAGGGAGCCGGACAGCGGTCGTCCTCAGCCAGGCGGGTTTTCATGCATCTCATTTCCTCGGAAGAATTAGAAACAGAGTTTAGTAAAGTTTTCCTGGCTTCCTCTGCCTTCGTCTCTCTACTATTTGCACTCTCAACATTGATGTATTGTTTTAATTTATTACTGTGAAGCTGCTTTGATACAACCTATGTTGTGAAAAGCGCTATATAAATAAACTTGACTTGACTTGACTTGACTCTCTAATGGTGCTAATGCTGCGTTTATCTGTCTTCTTTGTCTGGTAATTGCCTCATTTAACCATACATCTATAATTCGACCATCAAAGTCATAATTATCTTTTTCCTTTCTTTTTGGACTTGTTTTTTGGATTCTTGCATTAAAATGGCTCTCATTAATACGCGTTCAATATTGAACAAGTCCTTTATTCTCAATAACTTTTTTATTTCACAATCTCTGGACTTTTTATTCATAACTGAGACGTGGATAAATCACGGTGAACAAATGGCTTTCAGTGAATTGACCCCGCCGGGCTGCAACTTTCTGAACTCTCCACGGACCACAGGACGTGGTGGCGGTGTTGCTACTATTTTTAAAAACTCTTTTAAATGTAAAAGGCTGCCTATGGATTCATATTCCAGTTTTGAGGCACAGCTGTTAAAAATCGATTTCATGGGTCCTCTTTTCTGCGCACTCGTCTACAGACCTCCAAAATTTAACAAGGACTTTATGCAACAATTTTCGGACTTCCTCGCTGGACTTGCGTCTCGTGGCGACAGACTCCTCATCCTTGGGGATTTTAACATTCATGTATGTTGCCCATCAAAACCTCTGGTAAATGAATTCATTTTGCTTACTGAGTCACTAAATTTTGTGCAATATGTCACTTATCCTACTCATAACAAGGGTCACACTCTAGATCTGGTATTATCGTATGGTTTCTCTGTGTTAAACTTAGAGATTATTGACACTGGCATCTCTGACCATTATTCGATAATATTTGAGTCTGTGTTCACGTGCTCCCGCCCTACATATGCTCAGCCTCTATGTAAATCTAGGTCCATTCACTCGTCTACTGCCAATCTTTTTTCAGAATTTTATTTAATGCATTGTTCAAATGATGTATCAACTGGGCTTGACACAGAATCCTTGGTCGAAGCTTTTAATGCGTCTTGTACATTCACACTTGACAATGTCGCTCCACTTAAGCTTAGGAGGTCTAAGATTGTTTCTCAGCCTTGGTTAAATGATGTAACTCGCGCTCTCAGGCAAGATTGCAGAAAAGCTGAGCGAAAATGGAAACGAGACAAGCTTCAAGTCTCTTATGGTATCCTAAAGGATTGTTTAACAAATTATCAGAGAGCTGTAAAGGATGCAAAAGCCAATTATTTTTCTACAGTGATCACTGAAAATGCAAATAGACCAAAAGTTTTGTTCAAGACAATAAATTCAGTCTTAAATCCAAAGGAAAATACTGCTCTAGATGCCACACCAGAGAATTGTGAATTATTTTTACACTCCTTTATTCACAAAATTAAGTTAATTAAACGAGAAATCGTACCTGTTCAGATTGATCAAACACAAACTACTCCAGTATCCAGCTCTTTGACAAACTTTGAACCAGTTACATCAGAACAAATAGCGGATATAGTATCCAAGCTGAAGTGTTCAAGTTATAAGCTGGATTCCCTTACCCCACGTCTTTTCAAAGAGGTTTTTATGACTCTCAGTGTCAATGTAACCGCGATAGTCAACAGCTCTCTAGCAAGTGGTGTTGTTCCTAGCAGTTTCAAACATGCAATTATACATCCTCTGTTGAAAAAACCTTATCTGGATCCGGCAATACATGATAACTACAGACCTATTTCCAAACTGCCTCTCATGTCTAAAATCTTGGAGAGAGCTGTTTATTCCCAGCTCAACTCCTATTTAAATACATTTAACATCTTGGATACATTTCAGTCTGGTTTCAGATGTTTGCACAGCACTGAATCTGCACTACTGAAGGTCACAAATGATATCTTACTCTCTATTGATTCAGGATCACCTGTTGTCCTAGTTTTGTTAGATCTCAGTGCGGCGTTTGATACAATTGACCATGATATTCTGTTAAAACGTCTAGAATATATGGTGGGCATCCAGGGGAAAACCCTGCAGTGGTTTTCTTCCTATTTAAAAGAAAGGACTTTTTCTGTGAACTTGGCCCAATTTTCTTCTGCCTCGTCTCCGCTAGTATGTGGTGTCCCTCAGGGGTCAATCTTGGGACCCTTGTTATTCTCACTGTACATGCTTCCCCTGAGTTCGATCTTTCAGAAATATAGTGTATCATATCACTGCTACGCTGATGATTCTCAATTTTATTTCCCTGTGAGTATAGACAAAAATTGCAACTCTGACAATGCCTTGAATTGTTTTAAGGATATCAAACAGTGGCTGGCTAATAACTTTCTACAATTAAATGAGAGCAAAACGGAAGTCTTGGTTCTTGGCTCTTCCTTATCCCGCTTACCTGGCCTAGCCGTCGAACTAGGCCCGTTAGCATCTAACGTTAAAGACCATGTGAGGAACCTTGGAGTTATTTTGGACTCATCTTTACTTTTCAATAAGCAGATCAGTGCTGTTGTAAAAAGTAGTTTTTACCAGCTGAGACAAATTGCTAAAATAAAATCTCTCCTTACTCCGTCTAACTTGGAAATTGTGATCCACTCATTTATTACATCTCGGTTAGACTATTGTAATTCACTGTACAGTGGACTGCCCCAAAATGCATTATCTCGCCTACAACTTGTTCAGAATGCTGCAGCCAGGCTATTAATGGGATTACGGAAAAAGGATCATATTTCAGCAGCATTGAAAACTCTACACTGGCTCCCTGTCAAATTCAGGGTGGATTTCAAAATTCTGATGCTTGTTTACAAAGCTATAGCTGGTCTTGCTCCTAAATACATCAGTGATTTGATCCATCTTTATTCTCCAACTAGAACACTGAGATCCTCTGACAAATTATTACTGACAGTTCCTTCCTGCCGCTATAAAACTAAGGGTGACCGTGCTTTTTCGGTGAGGGGCCCGAAATTATGGAACAGTCTTCCCCTTCATGTGAGGTCTTCTTCATCTTTAGCCATTTTTAAGTCGTCTTTAAAAACATATCTGTTCTCTCTAGCTTTTAAATAGATCATGAATTGTGTATTTTGATATTGATAGAATGTTTTAATTGATGAATGTTATGATGTCAATCAAATGTTCATTTTATTTCCTAATCTGTAAAGCACTTTGGGTCAACCTCTGTTGTTTTTAAATGTGCTATATAAATAAAGGTTGACTTGACTTGACTTATTACTGTGAAGCTGCTTTGATACAACCTATGTTGTGAAAAGCGCTATATAAATAAACTTGACTTGACTTGACTTGACTCTCTAATGGTGCTAATGCTGCGTTTATCTGTCTTCTTTGTCTGGTAATTGCCTCATTTAACCATACATCTATAATTCGACCATCAAAGTCATAATTATCTTTTTCCTTTCTTTTTGGACTTGTTTTTTGTCCAATTTTCCTTTGTCATTTGCAGATGGCTTACACTCAGACCCCCATTAAATCCATACAATTTAATTAACTGTGGTATCCTATGATGCCACCACGTTCCATTTTTCTTGGTCATGGAACAATAATTCCCTTTTGAGAAATCCACTGTCTCCAACTCTTTATCATTAACATTACCCATTTTTGCACTAATTTTACTCAACAGTATTTATATTTGCGTATTTAAATTTTTCCCCTGCGTGGTCACCACGCACTATATTTACTGTATTAATTCTTTCCCCAGCGTGGCCACCACGCACCTGCCTATATTCGTCAATATAGGACTTTCAAAAATGCCTGCATCCGTTGATGTAGGTCTTTCCCAAACGAGTGCCTCTGTAATGTTTGAAAATTACTATCAGGCTTATTTCAAACAAGCACCCGTCTGGTGTTTGAGAAATTACTATCAGGCTTATTCTCAAACTCTGGCCCTTTTGGGAAAGCAATTAACACATGGCATTCGAGAAATTACTATCAGGCTTATTCTCAAACCCTGTTTGGAAATTACTTTCAGGCTTATTCCAAATCCAAAATCCTGACCCTTTTAGGAAAAATATTCAATACGCAAATAATTTTCTTATTTACTACGTAAATAATTTTCTCTCACCGTCTTTTGATGACCTTGTGAGTTCAGTTCTAGGAGTGCATTCACCTCGGTCGTCATGATGAGTAGAACAATTCTCTCTCCTTAAGATTGAAGATATTGAGCCGCAGAGTATGGACTCTCGGGATGGTCAATTGTTCCCCTCAGTCACGCCGATCGTCGGTTTACTGCATCCCATCCTCCTCGTCGCCATTTGTCCAGTGGCGGTTCTAGACCACAGTAACTGGGGGGGCCAGGCAGGGGTCACTTGTGTTTTTAGGGGGCACAACTTTAACATTCATCTTAACCTATTTTCAGTATTATTTCAAGTCATTTTTCACCATGTCATGCATGACTGCAATCTCTAGAAAAAGCTAATAAATTATATTAGCTAAGCTAATAAAACAATTTCAATTCAAATTAATGTTTCATTATGTTTCATTGTAGTGTGATATAATGATCAATAATAACACATTTTTAGCATCTAAGCACATCTAGGCACTTTTTTACACCTGGGGTGGGCAATATGGCAATAATATCATATCACGATTTTTTTTCAGGAAAATCACGATTTTATCACGATTCTTTTTTCATGTTGGTTTTACTATTTTGCAAGTGACTGAGCATTACAGCCAAACTAATGTCCCTATTTTAAAAACAAAGCATTATAGGTAACAAAATATAAAATAAAAAAGAATGGCAGACATTTAGGCCAAAGTGGCGAAGATAAAAAATCTTTGTCATTATTTTCTTTGTTATTAAAAATTATGAACAGAGATACACAACTTAATATACAAATGAAATAAACAGTGCTTTATTTTTTCAGCTATAGGTGTATTTAACAGTAGAATTGAAGAAAGTAATTAAATAAACAAATATGAAAATAAAACACAACAGACTTAAAGTTCTCAGTCAAGAGCAGTGAATGATTTCCTCTGTGTGTTTTGTTGTTTTATTAACATTAAAGGGATAGTTCTCCCCCAAAAAAGTCATAATTTACTCTCTTAAGTTGTTTTAAACCCGAATAAGTTTCTTTCTTCTGTTGAAAATAAACGTTATTTGAAAGAATGTTGACAGTTGATGTACCCCTGTGACTTCCATAGTATATTTTTTTCCTACTATGTATGGAAGTCAATGGGGACCAGCAACTGTTTGGTTTTGGGTGAACTATCTCTTTAAGGACAAGCGGCAGCATGTTTATTATTAGGGCTACTGTCTCTTTAAGAACTGCACGCGACGCGTCTAAAATACACGCATATGACAAGCAGATTTTAATTAATTTTCTCTGTTTGCTTTCACTTTAGACATAACCAACTTTGTTTATGTAAACATTGTCTGTATTTGACAGTATTAGCGCAATATAAGACTCAAAAGATAACTTAGTCCAGTAACAGGCTTTTAGTGCATGTGCCCATATTTGAACAGCGCATCAGCAGCAAATGACACGTTTAACCGGCAAGGCTTTAAAGCACATGCAAATAATGAACTTTTGTGAACTGCAGTGTCCCGTTCCTCTGCGTTAACATTTGATGTGAATATACGTCGTGCTGCAGTGTAGCCTATAGATGAAGGCGCCGCAACTGATAAAATGCGCAGTTGTTTGGTGTGATTTTACGATTCCAAATTTAGGGGGGCCAGAGGGGGGGCCAAGCTTGTTGACACAGGGGCACTGGCCCCCCCTGGCCCCCCCCTGGAACCGCCACTGCATTTGTCGTGGAAATTCTTTCTCAACTTTAAATAATAATTGGAAGACAGCTGGAAATTTCAAAAGTTATAAAGATCTTTATTTCTTGCAAGAAAGGCTGTTCACACATCAGTCAGAGTCTGATATGAGAAGCGCCCCGACTTCTTTTTGCCCAGCTTATATACACAAAACACATCCTGGTCTGTCTCAAAAGATCAACTTAGTTACCTTAAAAGGAAACGTCTTTGTTCAAGATCTCTTGTCCAACATAAATTCTATCTAGACAGAACAATATCACATCTGCAAAAGTTTCCTGTTTTTAGCTGCTGCTCTTATTCACACATTTTGCCTATCTTTAGTTCGATCAAAGCTGCGCACACTCTTTACACTTGAAGTACACAATAGGTCACTTGAGTACTCATAGTCTCTTTGCTACCCAGAACATTTTGTTCCTGCAAGCTTATATAATTATATTTCTTTAAATGCTTATGAGTAAAAATAAATGTTCAACGGTAACACAAGTTGTACACATCTGAAAGTAAAAAACACATCTAAATGTAAAATTTCCATTACAGTAACTATCATCATTTTCCCAGATAGTGTATAGATTTTTAGGCACTCTATCTAAAACAGCCTGAAAAATAGTGCATTTAGCTGACGTAAATGGGAAAAGAAATATAATATATATTTTTTTTAATTAAAAGGATTTCTATATTTTATCCACTCAATAGCCTACAATATAATAGCCATATAAACGTAGCGTAATTATAATAATAAAACAGTGGGATATTCAGTGATATTGGCTGTGCAATATGATTGGAACTGACCAGTGTACTAAATCCATAAGTGTCAAGACAAATACAGCAACTGTCACGATCCACACCAGGAAACACAGGAGAAGATCCAGTTGCAGAAAGTATGTTTAATTAGGGAAATCCGTTACTCAAAGTCCAGTCCAGGCAATAGTCGATATCATAATCCATCCAAAACAAGAACATAAACAGGAACACAGAAGAAACAGAAGTGGCGTGATAAATACAAGGACTCTGTGACACATACTAAAACAGAGGTCCATGGAGGGAAACGGGGACAGGGAGTGACAGTTCATCTGGCGGCCAGGGCGGAGACGACAGTCCCTCGGGCGGCCAGGGCGGAGACTCTCCCTCGGGCGGCCAGGGCGGAGACCTTCCCTCGGGCGGGCAAAGCACAGGAACAGGCACCACCGGCTCAGGAACAGACACCACCGGCTCAGGAACTGGAACAGACACCTGTTCAGGAACAGAAACAAACACCGGCTTCAGCACAGTGTCCGGGGTTCCAACCGGACTGGAGGCTGCCATCTTGGTAGTGTGTGCAGCCCAGGCACGCCAGACAACAACCAAATAAAAAGTGAAGACAGCCCTCTGGGCCGTGGCAGGGCTGACGGGTACAGCCTCCGGCACAGGAACAGTCTCTGCATCGACAGATGTGACGTGAACAGTCTCTGGATCGGCAGACGTGACGTGAACAGTCTCTGGATCGGCAGACTTGCTGTGTCTCTGCGTAAAAGAGAAAGACAGCCCTCCTGGCCGTGGCAGGACTGATGGTGGGCAGCTCCGAGACAATCCTCTTGTCCAAAGACACAGGCTCGGCGGCGGCCATCTTGTCCAAAGACACAGGCTCGGCAGACGTGACGTAAACAGGCTCGGCGGCAACCATCTTGTCCGCAGACACTGGATCCCGCTCGGCAGCGGCCATCTTGTCCGAAGACACAGGCTCGGCAGACGTGACGTGAACAGGCTCGGCGGCAACCATCTTGTCCGCAGACACTGGATCCGGCTCGGCAGTGGCCATCTTGTCCGAAGACACAGGCTCGACGGCGGCCATCCTGTCCGAAGACACAGGCTCGGCAGACGTGCGTCTCTTACACCCTCTCCGTCTGCGACGGTGAGACGGTGGCTCCAGTTCGTCCCTCACCATCCCAGAATCGAAAGAGGGCCATGGAGGAAAGTGGTGTTGGACTTCCTCTCGACCACCAACTCCTCTGCGACCTCCCCGGGTCCCACGAAAAATGACTAGACGGGTTCCCTCAAACATATCTCTCCTCTCCCGCTCGGTGGCTGGGGAGGAGAAGTTGGAACACATACCGCTGGATCTGTCTGTGACGGAGTCCTTCTGTCACGATCCACACCAGGAAACACAGGAGAAGATCCAATTGCAGAAAGTATGTTTAATTAGGGAAATCCGTTACTCAAAATCCAGTCCAGGCAATAGTCAATATCATAATCCATCCAAAACAAGAACATAAACAGGAACACAGAAGAAACCAAAGTGGCACGATAAATACAAGGACTCCATGACACATACTAAAACAGACAGGGTTATATACACAGGGAAATGACAATGCTAATGGGGAACAGGCTGAGTGCAATGATCAGTGATAAGGGACAGCTGAGTGCAATGAAAAGACAAGGATCATGGGGGATGTAGTTCAAGAGTGTGATGGACACCGTGGGGAAGGAGGACATCTAGTGGTGACCCAAGGAACATAAACCAGACACTGTGACAGCAACAAGCAAAGAGGCATTGACAGAGAGTCAAGAAATGATGATGAGAAGAATTATTATTAATATTTCAGTAAAGTTCATTAAATCTATTCTGTTGTTAGTGTGGTCTTTAAACTTATGAACTGTGTATGGACTGACAAAGGTGTTACATGAGGAAGCAATTTGACAACAATGCAGTAAATATTTTAGGTGCATCAAAAAGCGTGCTCGTTAAGATACCAGCAGACAAGCTAATCCAGCACAAATTAGTGCATAAAAGGTCACCAAAATGAAGTATTTGAACCTCATAATTAAATACAAAAGGAGGAGAAAAACTGCAAAAAGGTCCACTTTTTGAAAAAAAGAACCCCCCCCTTTCAATAGGCTGGCTACGGACCTGAGTTTTAGTGCTGTAAATATGTCAGTATTATACGTTTCTGTGTGTATAAAACGTAAATAAATGTACGTATGGTAGAACTACACTTTACGTAAAAATACACACGTATTCTCATGAGATCACGTTGCAAGTTAAGATCAAAGTCCATTTGTGTCCACAGTACATTGTTTGCAAAGGCTTGAACTTTCATGTTCATATTCATTTCACAGTTATGCCACATTGTTCATCAGTGTTTCAAAGCACCAAGTCACCACTTTAGTTGAGGGGCCACACACATGATGAAGTCATTGATAAATAATGCTTAGTTAATGATGACTGCTGTATTTGAACGGCAACAGAATTCGTATGTTATGTTCTGTGATTGGCCAATTTTGGGGTCTGTCCATTTACCTGCAGACTATAAAGAAGACATGAACATGCTGGATAACTCACATTTACAAGTTCTCACATTAATTGATATACTGTTCTAGCCTGTATGCATGCATTAGATAATGTGGATTTTTGTACATTCCTTTAATAATTCGAAGAGTAGTCTTGCATGCATGAATTAATACTTTTTTATGCATGAATTCATGATGATTCATGTACCATAACCATAGCTGTATCCACAATGGGTGGTAAAGACAAATTTTTTTGTGTGAACAAAGAAAACATCATGATCATGCGTAATAAATCATAATTCATGATGATGTACTCATCTTAGTTAATGTTTTAATTAAGGTGTTGTTCATCCATGAAGTCATGAATGAAAAACGTTGAACTCGTGTTAGTTCCTGATGATTCATGAGATATTAATGCATGAATGAATGCATATTTCATGCATGAATTTATACATGAATTCACGATAATTCATGTACCCTTACCGTAAAGTGTTACCGCATCTTTTAATCAAACTAAATAATATATATGCTACAAGTGTATGGTTATAATTTTTTCCCAGTCGCATTGCTTCCCTGCTGAAAAAAAAACAAAACAACAACTTTGTGATTGATTGATTGATTGAGAACTTTATTGAACAACAACAATCAACACGAAGTGTTCAAAAGGATAAAAAACACAAAAAGCCCATAGGTTTGTTTCCATTGTGGTCCTTAAGATGGAAGATGAGTAAAAGTACATGTACTAACAACATTGAGGACAATGAAGAAAGGGGGCATAAAAAATACAAATAAATAAAAAAACACAATAAAAAACACAATAAAAAGAACGAAACAAGGACTAAATTCCCAAAAGACAAGCAGACACACAAGCAGACAATACAGTATTCCTACTACTTCAAGGATTTCTATTTCCTTTCTTTTTCTTTTTTTTTTCTTTATAAGTTTAATAACCAATTTTTTATTGAAGATTTAAAATGATAATAGGAAGAGCTCAACAGTTTAAGGTTTAAAGGTAAACCATTCCACAAGGCAGCTGCAGAGTATAGGAAAGAGTACTTTCCCACACAGCTCTTAAAGCGGCAGGGCCTGTAATCTGTGGAACTCCCCCTGGTGCAGTAATTATGCGTATCACTAATTTTTGAAAAGTAATCACATAAATACTTGGGTGCCAGATTATTTCTTATCTTATAAACTAAACACAGTTTAAGTTGAGAAACCCTCTCCTCCACTCTGAGCCACCCAAGACTTGAGAAATGGTCAGGAAGAAGATGAGTTCTAGGATGTAATTTAAGGATCACTCTGATTAGTTTATTTTGACAGATCTGTAGCTTGTCTTTAAGACCTTTAGTAGTGCCTGTGTACCAAGATGTACAGGCATAGTCAAGATGACATTGAACAAGCGCATCAGCCAGGATTTTTAATGTTTTACTATCTAAGAGGCTGGATATTCTTGCCAGGAACTTAGTCCTTTGGCTTACCTTTGAGATAATTTTACGAGCCATAAGCTCCCCTGATAGTTTGTTATCTAATATACAGCCCAAGTAAGTAACTGCTTCCTTGGCTGTAATTTCAACATTACCTACGACTACCCTAAACCCCATAGCCTTTTTCAGTTTATCTCTGGACCCAAAAAGAATTGACTCTGTTTTGCCAAGGTGGATAGACAACTTGTTGTCTGTTAGCCAAACACTGAGGTTAAGGAGTTCTGAACTAAGCAGCCTTTCCACCTCTGATTTGTCTTTATTAGAGACTAGAATAGCTGAGTCATCTGCAAATAAAAACAAATTACAATTTATAGCTGACGACATATCATTGACATATAATTAAAAAAAAGAGAGGACCCAAAATACTCCCCTGGGGAACTCCACAAGTTAATTTAAGTGGTGAGGACAAGGTCCCTTCTACATCTACCACCTGTCACGACTACCTGGCTCACAGTAGCAATGACATAGGGGAGACCACACCGTTTGTTAAGTTAAATCCAAAATAATTTATTAAAACATTAAATTATACAATGAAATCATAATTTGAATCAATAAATGTATCAAGTCAGTAAATGAGAAGCAAGAGAAAGCTAATCAAAAGTGTAGTGCAGATCAGTAAAGTGTAGACTATGTGTAATGCAAAAAAGGCAAAAAAGGAGTAGGATGGTACTGCTGCCAGCCAGGAGGCCAGAGCAGAGCAGAGATGCGCAGCCCAGAGCAGAGAGCCAGAACAACTGGCAGGAGATGCTTTTAAACAGTCCCGCCCATCAGCTACTGTCAGATGGACCGAAAACAGACAGCTCCCCCTTCAGACTAGGGGGAGAGAGACGGCCCAAACATTATTCTGTTCATGGGGAAATGAGCACACCCAGCACGGCAAAGCAGGGCGTGACACAACTGTTTTCTGCCCACCAGGTATGACCTCACCCACTGAAGAGATGCAGGAGAAAATCCTAGGGCTTTTAGTTTGTTCAAAAGGACATCATACTGAACCGTATCAAAGGCCTTTTGAAGGTCTATTAACACCATGCCACAATAATTCCCCTTTTCTACCTCTTTCCTAATAAAGTCTGTAAGATAAAGCAGACAGGTATCAGTGGAATGGGCCTTTCTAAAACCTGATTGGAAGTCAAATAAAAGGTTATGTTCTGCTAAATAACTGTCTATTTGCTCATAAATGATCCTTTCCACAGTTTTTGATATTGAACACAAGATAGATACAGGGCGAAAATTTCCAGGATCAGATTTGGGCCCCTTTTTAAATAAAGGTATCACTCTTGCCACCTTAAATTTACTAGGGAAATTATTTTTTTCAATAGATAAATTAATAAGATAAGTTATGACAGGAGTGATTATTTCAGCAGCATCCTTAAGAAATCTGGCAGGGGTGTTGTCAAACCCAGTAGCCTTGGAAAGATTTAGGCCTTTGAGTTTTTTTAGTACCAGCTCCTCTGTTACTTGTTTGAAATAAAAAGTGTTTGGCTGAACTCCCTTTTCTTCATAAAACTTATGCACCCTCTGTGGATCACTAAAAACACCTGACGCAGATGGAAGCTTCTGCACCAGATTACTTGCAATTTTTGTGAAGAAACTATTAAAAGTATCTGCCACCACTTTTTTTATCATACAATATGGACCCATTAATATCTAGGCCTATTTTACCTTGTTTTTGCTTAGGGTTCTCTTTTGTCCCCAAAGGCCTAAGAGTTGACCACAATTTCTTGGGATCCTTTTTATGCTCCTCAATTTTAGACATAAAAAAATCATTTTTCGCCTCATCCACCATTCGCTGAACCTTATTTCTAAGAACTTTATATTCTTTAAAAAGAACAGGCAGTTTGGTTCTTTTAAACTCACTTAAGATTTTATCCCTCAAGTAAATGGTGTCCAAAATATCATTATTTATCCAAGGCTGTGATCTTTGTTTAATCCTGGTCTCTTTTAATGGGGCTATCTTGTCAAGTATTTTCAAGAAAATAAGATTGAAAACAATCCCATGTTGTATCAACATCACATATGTTGGTAATTTCCATCCAGTTGATTAAGTATGTCCTGAAAATTATTAACATTATACCCTTTTAAACTTCTGCTCTTCACAGATTTGTGACATTTAATCTGAGCCCTCTTGACTTTCCTGGTACAGTAGGTTAAAAAATGGTCACTAATTCCGTACACAATGACACCACTTTGTAGGATTTTACTTGTGTCAGATACAATGATGTGGTCAATAGCAGTTTGGCTATGCTCAGTTATTCTGGTTGGAACACTAATTAATTGGGTTAGACCATGAATTTTCAGAAAATCACAAAAGCCATTGTATAGTGGACCTTCTGTATTCAAAACATCAATATTATTATCTGCCATTAAAATGACTTCCTGGTTTAAAAAATCATGACAGCCTGCACTAACACATTCCAAGGTTTGAATGAAGTCATTTTGATTTGGAGGTCTATAAACAACACCACACAAAATTGGTTTGCTTTTTGGAAGCAAAATATCAATCCACACAGCTTCAAGGTTAACATTGACCAGGTCCTGTCTTATATTGAAATCAATATCAGACCTCACAAATATGCAAACCCCACCCCCTTGTCTGTTCCGGTCTTTGCGAACGATAACAAAGTTTTCAATTTCAACTTCAGAGTCAGTAATATAAGAATCTAACCATGTTTCTGAAAAACATAGTATACTTGCCTTGATTTTCCTGGCCAGCTCACGTACCTCTGTGATCTTTGGCAGTAGGCTGCGAATGTTTAAATGAAAACAATGCAAACCATTCGATGCAAAAACGGATATTTGTTCCTCAGTGAAGACCAAGTTGTTACTTCTCACAGTAGTGGCCTTCGATGTCGATTTTGTAGCCGATACTACTGGTGTCTCAAGACAAACACAGTGGTGTCCGCATCCTCACCTCCCCCGGGTAGCAGTCCCGTCAGTGTTGTATGTCCTCCAGGCGCCAGAGACTCCGTTGACCGCAGCCGTCCCGTCCTCGTCCCCTCCAGCGCCTGGTGTCTACTGGCGTTGGGTATTTCAGCCTCAGCAGCACACCGCAGCCGCATACTCGCCCGCCTCAGCACCCGACATCCGCCGGCTCCTGAGTCTACAGCCGCGCTCGCACCAGGCACCTCCCGCCGCGACCGCCGCAGCTGCCCGTGTCCGTTAGCCACATCGCCAACCACATTGGACGGCACAACATCCAGCAGACCCAAAGACAGCCCGTTCACCAGGTCCACGCTCTCGACAGCAGCAAGTTGCAGGTGGCTGATCGCTTCCTCTATTTGTGCCTTTGTTGGAAGGTTTCCTCTGAGTGCAGTCTCTGGACCAGGGCATTGGTGTATATCACTAGATAGCAACAAGTAGAGTGAGATTATCAAACCGTTGTTATTTTGGCGTTTGCTCACGGCCCAGGTTTTACACTTTTGCCCAGTGCGCGGAGACTTAGCCCAAACGCAGGTATGAATTACACCCCTTCCAAAGCCGAAATGTTTGTAGCCTGTGCCCGTTGTTTTTGAACTTATACTGATATGGATTTCAACTCCTTGGCATTGGGAGGAAATATTTTTCCTGTTCAGATTAACTTCAATGCTATCAGCTGGATTTACACAAAGGCTTGATAATAAAGCATACTGTAAGAGAGCTGCAAGCACACCTGTCTCACCCACCGCCATTTTGTTTGACCAACTACAGTGGTTTCCACTACAAAACCATTACAAACCATCAGCCGTTAACCATTAAAATCATTAGCAATTCTATGATTGGGTGTCATCAGTCATGGTCATGGAGTATACACAGGTAATATTCAGTATCAGTAAACTCCACCCGCTGGAACAGAAAACAGGCGTGGCTCGCGCGGTAAACGCGTGCATGCTAGAAATAGAACCGATGCCTATTTTTCATGCGACACGCAAGCGTGTTGGAAGCGTTTCCAGGCAAAATAGAATAGGAAAAGATGTTTATATGTCATTTGACACAAATACATATTAATAAATGACATTTTGATGTTTGAAAGCATTTTTTTACAGTCTATGTTTGAAAGTCTCTAGGTTTACACCGGCACGCGCATGCCCAGTGTTGGTGAATGGTCACGTGATCCGCGTTTTCAGTCGTTTTAATGTGGACGGAGATTAATTCTAATATGCAGCTAAAACGCTGGTGTGGTTGGAGATCGTATTCGTTTTAATTCTCCGTTTCTAAGGCCATGTCCACACTAATACGTTTTTGTTTGAAAACGTATTTTTCTCTCCGTTTTGGACTTCCGTCCACACTGAGACGGCGTTTTTATTGATGAAAACGAAGCGTTTTTGAAAACGCACTCCAAAGTGGATACATTTGAGAACGCCATTTTCCCGTTGTAGTGTGGACTGTGAAACCCGTGGTATTTAAAAACGATGACGTAAATTTAGTCATGTGACGCATATTGTGCCAATTAGATATTCATGTAGGCTAGTATTGTGCCTGTTATGTGCTATTCACTTTCACATTGTTGCTAAAAATATTCTACATTGCACACTCTTCATATCACAGTCCTGCAAAGATGACAGAATTTACTCACATTTGCTGTCCTGCGGCAAAACATGAGAGTAGTCGCGTTTTAGACCAAACATATGGTCCTGCGGCTGCGTGCGACCTGGACCGCATCAATGAATGGTGAGATATTTTACTAAATAAAATGATCCTGTCAGAAGAATTGCGCGATAACTTCATTATTTATTTTTCCATCTGAATCATATCAGTGATCTTTTGTGGGGGTTTACGCATGCGCAGTAAAGGTGAATGTAGCGTTTTCAGACGTTTTTCAAAAGTTTCTCATCCACACTGAAACGTCCGAAAACGCCTGAAAATGTTAGTGTGGATGGAGAGCGTTTATAAACGAAAACGCCGTTTTCAAATGTATCCGGATTAATGTAGACGTAGCCTAAAACGCAGTAGTGTGGATGGGGCCTAAATAGCAGACAAATCAAGTGAAAAACTAATGAGTGTGAGCGAGGCTACATTAGAAAATGAAGTTGTAGGTTGTGTTTGAATAATTACGTATCTTATTTAGCTCCCCAGGGGAAATTTAACGCAATACTCACGTATCCTTGCTCGATGAAGAATGAGACAACACAATCAGCCCAACGGGCGGTTGAAATTTAAAAGGCTGATTTTCGCACTTCAGGGCAGTGAGTGACGAGTACTAGTGCTGAACGATTAATCGCAATAAAACCGCACGCGATTTGGCAAAGGCTGCGATTATTTTATGCACAGCTTGTCAGTGGAGTGTGGCTGATTGGTAGTAAATACTGCCCCATTTGAACGCCAGAGGGCGCTCTCATGCAAACACGATAAATATGCTCCACCGCAGAAGTACAATAATGCGCATCATTCCAGGAAATCCCTATCGCTGTAGCTGAATAAACAGAAGATTGAAACGCTTTGATTAAACATGACTTATAAATACACGACTGCCTTATTCTGTGTAAGAAGGCACATCATCTCACAGAAGGATGCTCAACTGTCGTTATGAAGTGAGTTTGGAGTAAATGCATGTTATTAAATGTTGTCTGTTGTTGGACAAGATCGAGGTTCATAAATGCTTCTCATGTTTTGGAAAGATGTTTGACGCGTGTTTGACGCGTGATACATTATAAGTGACTCAAACTCACAGTGCTTTCAGATGGAGCAGTGTTTACAGAGCTGTACATCAATGACAAGCTGCGCATAAAAAAGCCTTTGCGATTTTAAAATCGCGATAAGCCATCTCGATTTAAGTGTGATTAATCGTTCAGCCCTAACGAGTACATATGTAGTCCAGTGGTTGTCCAGACACCCTAGGCACAACCTTAAGCAATGGCCCTGAACGGTGGTTTAATGTCAATATTGTGACAACGCTCTAACAATCTTCACCACACAACGTAGTTATAGCAACCTTTTGGCCATGTTGTTAAAACGTTGTTAGAAGGTTGGGAGCTGGGATGTCAGGCAGAAAATCCAAACGTTTGCGAAAATCCATCGACCTCAAATATGGCTTATTATTTGAACCATGTAAGTAGAAACTTAACATGACTGCTCACTCTAACGTTAACCTATATAAATGTACGCTATTATTAGGTGCATATTGTGTTTGTGCGGAGTGTGGAAGCATTGCATGACATGGAGGCGCCGGCATGATCACTGGCATTTAACCACGCCCGTCATTTTTGGTCTTACATCAGTAGCCTAATACATCATTCGAAACTGATTATTTTAGGATTTGTGTGCACTCACAATAATTAAACGTTGTGCTTTTGTAAAATAAACTAAACAAAGAGGGTGTGCTTTCTCCCATCTGTGAACTTGAGTGCGTCAAAAAATAAAACAAAACTCAGCGTGAACTTTACTCGCAGACATGAGAAATACATCTTTCGAAAGCTTGAAATGTCTATTTTTAGATGACAAATTCAAATATCTTAGAACATAAGATTATGTTATGAAAGCATAATACATGTATCCAGCACTGAAGATATCAATGTGCTGAAAGTGTGCTGTCTGGCAATCAATTGCCGTGTTCCACGCATATTTCAGACACAGGTCGCACCTGATGCCGTTCCCATAGCGTTATGACGCATTGTCTCATTTCCTTCTCAGGGAACCGGGATATATACATATCCCTAGACATTTTTAATTTAATAATCTACAAGCATGATTCCTACATAGACAAAACTTTTGATTAATAACAATCTTTGTATTTGCAGGTTATATGGTCTTATACAGGTAATGAAAGGAACAAACACCCTCCACCCGGCTTTTTGTCTCTGCACTTTGCAGGAATATATACAAACTCCACTTCTCCTTCAGTACTTAGTTCAGAAGAGTCAAGCTCATTTTACTCTGAAAAAGGAGTCAATTTAGATGACTACTCCAGGTTACAGCAAGATGTGTACTGGGCCGGGCCTGACAGAGCAATCACAAATGTGTCCATGAGTACTAGCCCAGGCCACACCAAATTCATCATTCAGAACCTGAAAGAGAGCTATCAAATTGGTGAGGAGCTTTATGTTACGGTGCACGCAAAGGATTTTGACAACAAATCCAAGCGTTATGGAGGCGACTTTTTTCAAGCCAAGCTATTCTGGTCTAAAACTAAGGTCAGTTATTGTACACATTAGATTTACTAAAACTACTTGCCTGATTTATTTATCTCCCTGGGTCAGAGAGAGTTGTACTGAGAATGTACTTCTGTCACAGGCCAGTGTTTTTGGGGAGGTGGTGGACCTGCTCAATGGCTCCTACTCTGTACGTTTCCTCTTGCCGTGGGTCGGCAAGGCACAGGTGGCTGTGCGTCTAATTCACTCCAGTGAAGCTGTGCAGGTCCTGAAGCATCACAGAGGCACTGACTCTGACAGAGTTTTCTTTAATGGATATTATGAGGGACCAGGACCAAATAAGACCAGGCTGAGTGAAAAAGTGATGTGTAATGTAAAGTGGGACAACAATGGACTAGAGCATATGGGAACAGAAGACTGCTGCTGTGAATACAGCGATTCCCGTGCCGGAGAAACTTGGCACTGTCAGAGACCCAAATCGCTGCCATGCAGTGCCCTTGTGTACCACTCTATGGGTGGTTATAGAAACCGCCTGACTAATAAGGAGAAAATGCTTATGTGAGATTAAAGAACACTTGATTGACTGTTTGTTTGATATATTTGATGCATTGATGGAAGACAGAATGACAAACATGTTCTCTTTGGCAGGAAGCAAACTAACAAAGGTATCAATGGAGATAAAAGGATCATCAACATTTTTCATTCAGAGGGAAATGAAACTATTGGTATGTTGGTCAATGGTTTAACCCAGCAGAATAATACAGTACAAGGAGGCAGATATGTTGGGAATTGTGTTGCACATAATACATTTTCTGACATTTAGACAATGCAAGTCAAATAAAATCTCCAGTTCAGGCAAATTTTTGAAAACTTATACCTATGACACAGAACTTACATTTACTCGTCCTGCAGAAGTTACAGAGAAATGTCACCCTGGTTTACACACTCCAGTTCCAGCTGGCTTTTACTTGAATGATGTGTGGACGTCATTCGTCTGTAGCACCCGCCATTTTACAACCCAAACGACAACAGAGTGCCTGAAAGACAAACACATCTACATGATGGGAGACTCTACTATGAGACAGTGGTTTGAGTTCTTTGTGAAAGCAATACCAAGTGAGATAAATAGTTGCCTATTTGTTAATTATAATTATTTATACAGTGCATAGATGCATTAATTGTGGGTCTGTTTTTCAGCCCTGAAGCAGATGAACCTGCATGTCCAATATAAGTCAGGGCCGCTCATAGCAGTGGATGTGGATAACAACATTGACTTACACTGGAGGGCTCACGGCGTTCCTTTGCGCAGTGTGAAAACAGCATTTGCTGATCTGCACTACATCAGTAATGAGATCGATGACCTGGCTGGAGGACCCCACACAGTCATTATGTTCAATCTGGGACCCCATTTCACCACGTACCCTCTGGATTTCTTCACCCATAGAGTGTTGAGGATTCGCAAAGCTGTTCTAGCATTGTTACAGCGGGCACCTGATTCAACTGTTATAATCAAGACTGTCAACACTGGCTATAAGGTAACGTTTAGGCCTTCATCACACTTCAAAAGCAGACGCTTCAAATAGTAGCGTAAAATCACTTCTGCTGTAGCCTGGATCAATGGCAGTACCTGTGGCACAGGATTGTTGTGATTTATTTATGTACAGTTAATCACAGATATTTCATCAACAAATCAACTTCAGTTTACTATCATTAAGAAAAGAAAAATGGTCTCATGTTATTCCGGCACATATTTCATGATTTACAGGGGAGCGCACAAGCCCACTGTATGTCTATGTGCAATACTTCAGAGTCTGATTACCTTTTTTTATTTAAAATAAATGCAAGAATAGAATACAAACAACATATCACATTAAAGACCATTAGAATTAGACAATGTTATACTGTACATCCCATTAAACAGAGGTCTTCAATCCTGTTCCTGGAGGGCCACTGTCCTGCAAAGTTTAGTTCTAATCCTAATCAAACGCATCTGAATCAGCTCATCAAGCACTTCAGAATCGCTTGAGTATTCAAAGGCAGGTGTGCTGAAGCAGGTTGGAACTAAACTCTGCAGGACAGTGGCCCTCCAGGAGCAGGATTGAAGACCTCTGCCATAAAACATTAATTGCATTGCTTTCTTGCACTCTACTTTCTAATACAATAATTAAGTACTGGATCAAATTTAAGTTCAAATAAAGGAACATTTCCAGCCCAGAGTGAATTATTCAAAAGTAACTGGTTTTGTTATCTTAAACGAGTCTTATTCTCAAGGTTTGTTTTCAATGATGGGATAGTATTGTATTTCTATTATACCTCCAGCAATAACTTGTATCTCTATATCTCTTAAATATTTTATCTCTAATGGAAGATTGTACACATGGTAGGGTATCGTTTAAGGGTAAATAAACCATTTGAAATATTGACGTTAAATGTCAAATTGCTACTTTAATTATCTTGACAAAATTAGCAACCGTCCATTCATTGACAATAATGCAGGTGGAAAATTAATTACACTACTAATAGGAAACGGATGTGACAATATGCGGACTGTGATAAATGTCTATAGAGTAACAAGTGTTCAAATAATTAAAGCACTCTGTGATGACAAGTTTGTGGATAATTTTGTGTTTCTCTGTCTTTATAATAGGATATTTTTGGCAGTGACTGGTATTCTCTACAGTTGGACAAAATTCTGCACTGGGCTTTTCAGGATGTTGGTGTTTATATTCTAGATGTGTGGCAAATGACCGCATGTCACCACAGCAGAGAGAACATTCATCCTGGCCCTATCATCATTAAAAATGAGATTGACATTTTACTCTCTTTTATTTGCCCTTACTGAATTTAAATTAAAGTATCTTGACAATTTTGTGTTCAATAACTGTTATTACAAGATTAAAAACTGTCTAAAAAAACGGAAAAATACTGTTCGACTTCCATGAGTTGTAATTAAATTGTCCAAATTATAAACCGCTTGAATTCTCAAAGTCAAAGTTTATTTATAAAGCACTTTTTATGAATGAGAATGAGAATGGTTTAGTACATGTCAGAGACCTCATTTTTTGTTTTATCATCCTCAAATTGGAAAAGCAACTTCTTTGACTTACTAAATAAACCTGCTGTCCGTGTCATTACTGTTTATCAAACAACTTTAGTAATAGCTTTAATAATAATCAGTTTATTTGTAATGAATACACTAAAGATTAGACTAAGTGATTATTTTTACGTTTATTACATTTCTACTTTTTACATTACATTATTACTTAAATACTTCTGTTAAATAGATGTAAAATTAAATAAAGCACTGTTAATTCAGTTTGTTGCTTTCTAATATTGTATTTGTTACTGTTTGTTATTTGCAACATTGCTCTTATTTTTAATAACAGAAATAAAATAATTATAATGTGATTATTAATAGTAGCCTAATTATTAATAATAAAAGAATTGGAGGAAAAGATGAAAAGAAAAAAAATTTATAATCAAATTGTTACACTTTGAATCGTAATTGAATCAAATTGTGAGGCAAGATTTACACATTTTATATATTCATTTTATTTTTTGCAAAAACTGTTTCCATTTTACCATACTTCAGCTGTATATATGTGTATATATGTGTGTGTGTGTGTATATATATATATATATATGTTACCGGCAAAGTGTGTAATCCGGAATTCTATAGAATGCCTAGGTAATGTATAGAATTAGGTAAGGTATTTTTTGCAAAAAACATCAGGAATTCTATACATTGCCTAGGCATTCTATACAATACCGGGATTTCACACTTTGCCGGTAACATATGTACACACATATATATACACACACACACACACACACACACACACACACACACATATATATATATATATGTGTGTGAGTGTGTGTGTGTGTGTGTGTATATATGTGTATATATATATGTATATATATTACATGGCGGTCTGTTATTTCTTGATAACAGACCGCTGCGAACACACCGTTGCCATGAAAAACAGAGCGTTGCTATGGACGCAGGATTCTAACCGTAGAGACGGAACGGACTATTTTCTTTAGCAGAAGCAATACAATCGTTTGTAAATCAATAAACTCCTTTTTAAATCAATATTTTGTGTCAAATTATTGATTCATTTGGTGGGCGTCGGGGTCCGGATCAGCCTGTCGGGGTTGTATTCGCTATAACAACCGCCTCGCTCTACATTATCCCTCGCTCTACATATATATATATATATATATATATATATATATATATATATATATATATATATATTGTTAAGTGAGCATGCAATTTATTCTGTTATAATGCCTCATATATAGGCTGATATGATATTAACCACAATTGTAACTTTGGAAGTGGAATATATATGCAATGTATTCTGTATTAATCAATGCCTTTTATGTATAAGCTTATGTATATTACTAACCAAGTTTATGACTTAGTAAAAAAGAGTGTTGTATAAGAAAGACACTGCAACTTGTTTTGTAAGTGTTTTTATTATGAATCTGGTTTATTAAGAAAGACACTGCAACTTGTTTTGTAAGAGTTTTTATTATGAATCTGGTTTATTAAGAAAGACACTGCAACTTGTTTTTATAATAATTTTTATTGTAATAATGCATGCAAGAAACAACAATATAATGTACTCATGTTTAAGCATTTAATCAATGTAAAGAATAACATATAGTAGATAGAAATAACACTAAGTAGTGAAAAGCATGTATCGTAGTGAAGTAGAAATGGAAAGTATTACCTGTTTCTTTTCAGACCAAGCGTAGAAGACGACAATGAATCCGAGCAAGGAAAAGAAGAACAAAAGAGAGGAAGGCTTTTTATAAGAAGTTCTTGGAGGAACTGAAAGGGTTAACAATAGATCAAGATTTTGGATTGGATAAATTGTCTATAAGTGATTGAATATGTGATAAGGGGGTGTGATATTATGAAGTATAAAAGTACAGTGTAATATGTCAACGTCAGACGCTGTAAAGACCCTGACGGCCTCTCCTCAGTTCAATTGTCCAAGCCTGCCACCTGGAGCTGAAGCTTGTGAACTGCTTATTGTATGCTTTGGTTTTTTTGTTTTATTTCTTTTTATTATTTAGTATGTAAACCAATTGATTTTGAAATAATAAAAATAATTATAATCAGTATAAAAGAACCAGCCGGCCTTGAGTCTCTGCTGTAGAAAGAATTGAGCTGAACTAAACCACGGAGCAGTCTTTCGACTGAATTGTAAGTATGGAAATTCATATACTTATTGTTTAGACCGAATTTGACTTACTTTACCTAACCTGAGAATAAATAAAATAAGGTAGAAGGTGTTTGGGAATACGCACCATAAAACAATATATATACACACAGTATATATTAATTCTGAAACTTGAACTCTAAAGCTCCAAGTAAAAAAATAAATAAATACACTAGATCTACTATACTATACTATAAAATTGTGGCAACAGATTGCAAGCAATATTATTATTTCAATTTAACAACACTTAACAATTGAGTGATAATGAATCAAATGAGATCCTTACAAATCAACCATTCAAAATGAGTAACTGCAAATTGGTTTCCTTGGACAAAATAAAACACTATGCTAATGAATACTACTAAATGGAATTGTTTTGATTTAACACAAAAACAAGTTGGTATTATTATTTTTTAATGAGTGTGGATTAATTAAAATAATTTAATGAAATCTCATTTCAGCTATGAATAACAGACATAGACGTCAAAGATGAATTATGAACTCCTTTATTATTGCCAACAACAGTCACAAAAATAGCATCTATTAGTATTCTCATAGTGAACATTCACTACTCTACCATTTTTTTCCAATTACCTTTTAAAGGCATATCAATTCACACAGGATGAGAACAGTGAAAGTTTGCAGAACAAGTCTATTTTTGTGTTTCTAGGCACAAATTGTTCAACATACACAATGCAGTTGCGTTGTTTAAATAAAATATAAGAAACAAGGTTTCTAGATTTGAACAACTAGACTTGGTTAATCTAATAATCTCATATTAAAACAGCAGTGAAGACTTGTGCAACTGGACTCCATTTGACAGCTTTGAAGCATCAAGCTCCAAGAGATTTATACTTTGACCTGTATACTTTGCAGGTTTGCAATAACGGGGCCCAGGCCCACTGCCGCCAGCGAGCCTGTCACTGTCACTGTCGGCATCAGAGAAGGACTGGGCAGCGTCCGAACTGGACTTGCGAGAAAGTCAGCACGCCATCCTCGGCTACCAAACCTTCATCCTGACAGATCGGTCAAGAGGAGGAGAGAGTTCGCTGGAGGCCCCGCCCCCAAGCGCCGTGTTCTGCATCGTGTCCCCTACGTTCCTAGCGTAGAAATCTAGACGCACCCTAGCGGCAGCAAAAAAAATTTTGCAGCCAGTGTGGTCTAGCAACTCTCTGTTGACTTTCGAGCTGGAAAAAACTAAATCAGGTCAGGCCAATCACATTGTGTATAGAGTAGGCGGGGCGGGCTTAACATAATGACGACAGAGTTTCGACGGTTCCCTGCTACTTGAAAACAAAGAATGGCTGCTGCTGCTGGCGAACAGCGGTCTTTCGAATCGGCTTTGGCCGCGACTGGAGGACTTGGAGTTAAGCTTTTCTTTGAGAAAAGAGCAAAGAACGGTACTTAAGTCATTTTTAAAAAAGGAAGATGTGTTTGGAGTTTTGCCGACTGGATACGGCAAAAGTTGAATATACCAACTAGCCTTCTTCGTTGCTCTGATTGGTTGTAGCGCTATCCTATTGCGTGCAGAGGGATTTTGAGAGACAACCGTTTATCCCGCCCCTCGGATTGAGTTGCCAGACCTAACATCTTGATGTAGGTCTGGCTTGCCAGGCTACTATGTTCCTGCAGCAGGCGACAAATGCAATGTTTGTGTAAATGCTGTGTCTGTTTGTGTGAGTTCCACAATAAAAACACTTCGGAACACAAATGAAGATATTTTTGATGAAATCTGAGAGCTGACTCACTCCATAGGCTTCTATGGGATCGAAACTTGCCGGCCCAGAAAAGTTATTAAAGACATCGTTAAAATAGTCCAAGTGACTACAGTGGCTGAAACACAAGTTTATCAAGCGATGAGAATACTTTTTGTGCGCAAAACATAACAAAAATAACGACTTTATTCAACTATTCATTTTCGTCTGTGTGGGCCTGAATGAATTCACATACAGTAGTGTAACAGTGCAGTGCGTCTGGGTTGTACGTCACCACATAGGCTCACTATTGGCCGACGCTGGTCGTGTGTGTGATGCGTATGAAGTACAACACAGAAGCGCTAAAAAAAAGACTAGACTAGCCTACCACAAGTGTGAGTTGTGGGTATTGAGTGTGGGGCAGAAATCCAAGGGCCTCTGCTGGCCATCTCCCTCTTTACTTCTGTATTTCTTTCTATTGTACTTGTCATGTGATTGAGACCTTGTGTGAAATTGTATTTACTGGATTATGTCAGCTTTGGCATTCCATACAGACGCAATCACACATTGGCGTTCCCAAAGCATCATTGACGCAGCATCTCATTTCCCTTGTTCTCAGGGAACGAGGTTTACAGTCGTAACCAGAGACGTTTTCTAAATGTACTCAAAATTGGACTGAATTCCATTAAAAAAAATACACATTATGACCAATAAATCAGTAGTTTGCTTTGCATTGAGTCATCTAAAAGAAAATCTCACTTTTATCTCAAATGTTTAATTCATCGCTGGAAAAATGGGCTTTTAATAAAACTTGGCTGCCTATACAGTAAAAAGTCAAGGTTTCACTTTATTTTGATGGTCCCTTTAACACATTCTGTTGACTATAAGTAACGCTGCACCTACATGTCTACTAACTCTCATTAGAGTGTTAGTTAAGTATTGATAGACTGGTAGGGTTAGGGTTAGATTAAGTTGAAATGTAGTTGCAAAATTACTTATAGTCAGTAGATTGTCTGTTGGAGGATCATCACAATAAAGTGTTTGCAGATATTAAGCAGACAATCTACTTATACTCCAATGAAAGTTAGTTGACATATAGTTGCAAAGTTACTTATAGTTAACAGCAAAAGGGACCATCAAAATAAAGTGTTACCAAAGTCAAATACATTTTTTGAACTAAGTTAAAAAAAATAATAATAATTTGCGCAGCCGTCATGTTCTAGCTTGAGCTGGAAAATAACCGACCAATGCATTCGTAAAGAGGGTTTTTTATTCTGCTGATGATGACAGCGTGCATGGACAGTCAAAGGAACCAGTGTGGACCTCATCAAAATTCGTTAAATACAGCTGCACCAGCCAGGACTTCTTCTAGACATACACTGGATAACATCCTGATTAAACCTGATGCATCCAAGATACTGTTGGAAAACACTTGCATCAGAATAATTTCTGTCAAGCTTGTGTATATTTTTGTTAAAGCTGTTAAGTTAAGCAATATCTTCTGTGTTTTATATGAGGTGCCCTTGGAGGTGCACTAGGCACATGTTTACTGGTTTTCCATAAAGAAATATACGTTGTTGTTAAAAATGAAAGTAAAAAAAGTGATTACAAGTGAAGTGAAGTGAAGTGAAGTTTTTACAGTGAAATGAGAGTTCCTTGTTTTTATTAAAATCAACAAATACAAATTCAAGATGCACTGAATCCAGTAAATGCATGGTGCAATGATTACATAATCTAATAAAGGAAAAAAAACTTGCCACTACTTAAGGGAATTTATTTTAGAATAAAAAGCTATTTTTACCTACTAGCCTTTTATTCAGTTCATTATATTTAGAACTAGTATAGACTGAATAGGTCCCATAGACTAAATTACATCGTATCACTCGAACCTGGGCAAATTAAGTGCCAGTCAAGTTTATTTGGTGATTTAAAACGTTAGTATCCAAAGTGATGGCAAATAGGCTTTACAACTAATGTAAAAAATATCAGTATATTTGTATGGTAAAATAGCAGTGAACTTTTCTATCACACACATGTCCCACATTCACTCGAAATCACATCTACAGTACTGTCCTGCAACAGAGCAATAACCAGGTGGTCACCAGAGTAGCGGATAATAGACCCTATTCAGAGCAGCTCCATGACAGGTATGAAAGTGAGGCTTACCATGTTTCCAATGGCATCCACTGTAAAAAAAAAAAAAAAAAAAAAGCTCCTAGATCACTTATAATTTTCCACACCTCATGTTGTCTGGAGTTTGTTGTCTACTGAATTTTTTTGGGGGAAAAATATGTTTAGAGAACAATCCAAAAACATTAAATATCAGTACAACCCATTGAAGAGATGTATGTCTATCCCTCACAGCCTCGCTTTCCTTCCCGTTAAAAGATGGCGCTGCTGTGAATGAGGTCTATTGTGTAACGTCAAAGAAATGCAACAAGGCAAAATCATTTGATCATTTCTCCCAACATTTTATCTGACTTATAATACACTATGATACATTTTTACACAGTAAGTGTAGATACAAAATAAAAATAAAATCATGCAAACTTATTGACCATAAATACGTAAAATACAGAAAAGGAATAGACTACTAATGTACTGTTGTTTTGCCAAAAATAAAACAATCTCGTTCTTGATAATAGCAAAAGTTAGTTTGAAAGCGTTTGATGTTACTAAAGTTATTGTACTACAGTATATTTATTTTGCAAAGTAGAAATAGCAGTGGGAAAACAACACACATAAATGTAATAAAAAAATTATGTCATGGATGGATCACCCATCCAGTATATAGTACAATTCATTCATCCATATAATAATAACAAGCCAATAAAAATGATCAGTGACTTAAAACCACCTGTATTTATACAATATCAATACCGTTCGTTCATCTAGCACTTTTGGATATAAAAGTAAAAGTTTAATTTGGATGAATATCAATGCCATCAAGCAGTAGTAACAGTAGCAGTAGTATACAAGACTCTCTCGGCAAAAGATTCAGACTTCAAACAATTATTAAAGCAGTGACAACAGAAGTGCTTCTGAAATTCAAGTACACTTTCAGACTGTCAAAATCCCGAGGAGAGGTAGAGAGCAACCACTCCGAGTCACTATGTGTCTTTGCGTGCCCAAGCAAATAAACAAAAAGAGGCACTTGCAAATAAAAAGTGATTTGAATAGGGGGGTCCACTGTTGGGAAATCAAACCTCTGAACTGTTGTTGCTATCAAGGACTTGCGTCATCATGGGCTCTGTGCTGTTGGAGCTTTTGACGTTCTTCTCCCGCCTAGATCGCACCACCAGAACGACGAGAACGACAAGGAGAATGGTGAAGAGAAGACCTACCAAGATTCCTATGATTAAGACAAGCCGGTCATCACTAGAGTCCCTGTGATTCAGTTCTCTGGGAACGACACTCTCCGCTTGGGATTCCTTGTGAAGGTTGGGTTGTTTTTGAGTGCTGCGGTCCAGCGTTATATGCAAGATATTTGTGCCACGATTATTTTCTGCACCAATATCCTGAGCCAAATCTGGAATGCTGCTGGCTGACCTTTTGGAAATTGAATGGCTGTGTGTCACAGAATGATAGTCAAGGCTCCTTTTCCCAATGCCCTGATTTGCGTTGTCTCTGGACCGGACGGTGTAGATGGTGTGAATGTACCACTCCCTGCCTGCCGTCACCTGGGAGGAGTGTTACAGTGTTAGCATCAGAACATGATCGCAACGTTTCTTAATGTGCCGGCTGTTGTGTGCATCTCACCTGAAACAAAGCTGAGGAATCCATCCTAAAGCCATCAGAGCCTGGCTGCCTTACCAGCACCAGCGCTTGAGGATCGTCTACAGCGAGGAAAGCATTGAAACTAATGCTACCAAATGTTCTCGCCTGAGTCTCTGGCTGAGCTTTGTCCTGTAAAGCAGAAGTTCAAACGTATGTTATACTGTCAAATGATCCTAAAATCAACGAAAAGCCAATGTTGTTCTCCATGCTATCAATAACAATTATCAATCCTGAACAGTGGTATAGTTAATTAAAACTAAAACTATTAACTCTTTCCCCACCATTGGCAATTTTCTGGCAATCCATGTTTTCAGTGTTATACGGTAGGGGGCGCAATTACGCATCTTCTATAAGAATACAGAAGCTCCGGATCCCAAAACAAGCAAAGAAGCATTGGGAAAAGGAGCCTAACGCAAACGTTAAACAGCATAAAAATCAAATCCGCCTAATATTAGTGAATGAAATGTCGACCCAGGAAAAGGTATAGGACTTGAAGGTATAGGTGTTGATGGACTCAATCTATGTTTTGATCATCGTTCTGAAGCCGATCTGGATGTAGTCTTTGACAAAAACATCAACACTTTGACATTTTCTCAGCTTTTTGTTCAAAATGTTGCTTTTTTATGAAACTTGCCCACATTCAAGTGTTGATAAAAAAGAATGCATTGTTCTGGTCGCCATTATAGTTTTGTGAAAATGATAAAAAAAATGCAGGTGCTGGCTGGCAGCGTTTTTAAAAAAGCTGGTGAAGAAAGAGTTAAACAACATTTATGATGTTTAATTGTATTCTACGTCTGTTTTCTAAATATGATTAATTGTAACTACAATTAGCTGTTTGTATGTATTTCTTTAATGCAACTGCATGTGTTTTTTAGTTTTAGTTTTTCTCAAAAACCTACTAAAAAGTAAATATTAATTTATATTAATTAATATTTTTTACAATTGACTTTAAAAGTCAATATTCAAATAAAAAATTCCAACTGTTTATGCAAAGTTTGTGTCAATACTTACAATGATCTTGAATCGGTACAAAAGAGATGGTGAATCAGCTAAGCAGCCGTACTCAAAGTTGTCAGGGTTGTACTTTGGGATGTAGCCTATCCATCCGCCCCTGTGCAAAGGAACACCTTCTCGATGTTACAGATGAACAAGTCTCCAAGATTCTGAACAGGATCTACCATTACACGGCCGTAGATGACATCTCCTAAAGAAGTGCAACAGCCCTGAATTAGTGAGAGGTGTCATACTTCAGTTCTCATAATCTTTACTTTTGGTCACAGGATCAAATCACATATATGAATAAAATGTTGTTTTTAGCATTTTACCCTCTGAGAAAGCAGTATCACTCTCCTGACCAAAGCCCATGGAGCCGTCTGACAACCAGAGAATCCTCTTTGAAAGTAGGAGCATTTGTGTGTTAAGACTGAACTCTGCTGGCACTGGATCACTCACCTAAAGGGAATAACATGCACATTACTTTTAACTAAAATTCAATTAACACAAAATTATAGTATCATTATATATTATAGCCTATAATTAGAATTTTACTAGATTTTGAAATAGAGTTTGATGTACTATGAAAAATTACTGTAAATACTAAGTCCAAAAAGAATTTATTGAACATAAGTTGCAAATATGACTTAAGTTTCACTTATGAATGAATGAATGAATGAATGAATGAATGGAGGCATTTACATAGCACTTTTACTGTGTATTGTTGTACACTCAAAGCACTTCACAATCATAACAGGGGTCTCCCCTCAACCACCACCAGTGTGCACCTCCACAGTACAACGGTGCCAGTGCGCTCACCAGACCACACACCAGCTATAGGTGGAGAGGAGAGAGAGAGATAAAGCCAATTTAGTAGATGGGGATTCTTATGACTTTATCTTGTTGGCAGTGTTGCCAGATTGGGCGGTTTTGAATTTGATTGTGCGGGTAAAATTTGGTTTGGGCGGGTGGACAAAATTTGAGCTGGTTTAGGGTCAGCTCGGTGGTTTTCAAACTTCTAAATGTTATATAATGTCTTATAAATCGCATTAATATTTTCCTACACAGTTTATAAAATATATAATATTTTATTTTTATATGTTAAAAAGACATTTTTCGTCACAGTTCGACAGTGTCACCTTATCTGTTCAGGCTTTTATTTTGAAAAGCGCCGTTCTTCTTCTTGGAAAGTTCGGATTTTTTTTTTTTTTTTATGACGCTAAAACTTCCTGTTACTCTCTCTGCACAATGTGCTCGCGGTTCGTCGGAAGAACGCAAGCGGCAACCTCCCCGTCTCTTTCTTGAAACCAACACTGAAGTGAGTTAAACTGCAATTCGTTGACTGGCCGCTTGAGGCTGATGTCAAAAGTGAGTCAAATCTGTATCTCCCCCATGTTAAAATGCCAAATTTTACAGCAGAAAAAAACGTGTTTACAGCCTGGTGTTTGTATGTGGCTTTGGTCTATACAGCTATTTTTGCCCTTCATGACAACTGTGAGGGGGGTGAATTTTTTTATAACTCATCCGTTTAGTTGATTAATATTTAAAGTTCTGCATAATTAAGGGTGTGGCCACTTGAGTGACAGGTGGGTTGTCGCTGATGTCAATGCTAGCCGCTTGTCTGTTGTCTATGGTTGTTACTAGCCGTCACTTCACCTCAGCAAATGTTAGCTGCTGAACTTGCCATCTCTGCCGTGTTTTGTGCTTTTTTTTCGGGATTATTTCATACAATTGAATACACCCATTAAGTAACGTTAACTTCGCCAACGGCTTAGGATTGTTGTCGTCGAGTATCGTTCGAGAGAACAACCAGCGCTGTATTTCAGTTTTCCTCTGTGAACATGCACTAATGGATGTCTGACAATTTCGTTGCTTTTTGGAGTTTTCAGATTTAAAAACGTCAATAAAGGCTCGTTCGTTCTGCTCTCACGGAACAGATATAGATTATAATATGCTTATGTACCGTCAGATGAAATCATGCAGGCGTCGGCGCTTTCTCCGTCCGTGCTATAAATGCACATCCATGAATGAGCGCGGATTTTCTAGCGCATTTACTTGAACTTCATAGGCAATATATCTATGGTTTAACCCATTTGAGAGGCGGCCAAAATCAGAATTTAAAATGGACTGAATAAGCTCTCTACGAACTTGACGAGCGATGCCGTGCTGACGGACCATAAGAAAGAGTTACTGACATGTGCACATAAATCACTGTCACACACAAACTCTCAGAGTAATATTAAGTTACTGCATAATACATTTTCAACTAACGTTAGCAGAATAGTACAGAATCACAATACACAGTCTCACTTGTAGCCGTGTCTTTTAAATATTATAATATAATATTTCGAAGGGCAAAACAGGAACTTTTAATTGGCTTTACATCATCAGCTAACTCGATCACGTCGAGCCATAGATATAAACAGTGTTTATAGATATATCATAGATATAAAACAGTGTTTATATCTATGACGTCGAGCTAGGTGATTTCGGCTCCTCAGCTCCACTCACGCCCCGCCTGTTTGCCTATTTTCTGTTATCCGGGAGTGACGCGAGGCCAAGATGGCGACGGCCGGCTCCGCCTACTTTAGGCTTCAAAAATGCTCTTTAGAAACCTACGGGTGACGTCACGGACACTACGTCCATATTTTTTTACAGTCTATGGAAGAACGGTAAAAACTTGTAACCCCTTTAATTATTTATTGTGTTCATCCATTTGAATCTTGTAAAGAAAGAGTTTACATTGTGATTTAATTTATTTTTGTATTGCTCGTACATTTTATTTTTTAAGAGCTCCGAACTGTGATGGTGTGTCGAGCACATAGCACATCGAATTAGCGTCCTTGGAGAAGCGGAATGAGGTATGAAGGAAAATGTAGTTTGTATTATCAAAAAGAGATTTTGTATTAGGAAAAGAGAATGTCAATACTGCATTTGTTTATGGGTTTATTGCACGTCATCAATATAACAACATTTTTCTGTGAACAATTATAATATATTGCATTTCATTTAAAAGAAGCATGTGATATTTCATTTGTCATAAAGGCTTAAAAACATATTTCATTTCATATTTCATATTGGTCATCTGTTGAAATGATTTGTATTGTGTGTAAACATGATTCATATGTGAACATAATTTATGTGCAAATTATTTGTGAAGCTACATGGAAGCATTTTGTATTTCTTCTGTTTCTTCTGTAGTTTTCACGGTGTGCATGGTGCTCGTTGAGAGGAAGAAATAAAATTACACCCGTTTGAAACTCTCTGCGTCTTGATGAATATATCCAAGGGGCCGCTACATTATATTCTACTTGGTTAATAAACAAAACTAAATCATGACGTTACTAAACACATGGTACTTGTAGCTGGATATTCAAGTGATCGCTATGCCAAAGTGGCATAAATATACAGCAAGTTGTATCTACAGTAAAGCCTAGGAAAGTAACCCAACTCTCAAAATGTGGATTATACCTGTGGTGGGAGACGACTCAAAGGCTCTTTATAAATATAACTAGGCCTAACTGCTGCCAGTTTTTTTATTTTTTTATTTTTTACTTTATTTTATATTACTACCTTTACCAGTGATCATTTTCGAATTCGTCATTCAATAAAATGATTATAAAATAAAATCATGAATCTGTTAGTCTTGACTGGCAAGGCTACGATTCGACTTTAAGCCTCAGCCAAACGGTTAAACAGAAAATGCAAGCAGCACCCGATGATGGACAGAAAACGGCCAGGGGGAGCAGAGAGGGAAAGGACAAAGAAAAAGAAAGCACTCCAAGAACAAGCAGCAAAATGTTGCAAAATGAATGACCTGTTCAGGGCTTCAAGTGCAGGTCAGTTTCATCTGTAAATACTGTATTATTTTCCTCGTTAACTTGGTATTGAACTGCTAGCAAATGTAAGCGGTAGCGCCCCTATTACTATTGTCACTCAAAATACTGTATGATAAAGGAGATTAATATTATTTAGTGTAAAGTTACATTAGTAATTTAGCAGACAAATATTAACATTTATATGGTAGGTTGTAGCAACACTGACTTGGCATCCGGCCAGATGGTCTGAATTAGGCGAATCCTGGCTTTTCAAACACAGCCCCTTTGTCAGATGAGAAAACAAGAGCTTTTTGTTTTTACTCTTCTGCAAAATGTAAGAATAATGCACAATGTCTAGATAACGCCCCAGGGTAATTACCAGCGCCGCTCTGGCTGGGGTCCCCCTGGCGTATGACACATTTATAACAAGCTCTGTATTGTTAGCAAATGATTCGACCAAGTCCCCTGATTTTCAATCTTGTGACTTTACACCACACACACCCACACATACACACACACATACACAAACTTTACACATTAAACCTAGAATATAAGCATGTCATATTTCATATACTCCTGTGTGTTTCCCAGTTTATTTTCACTTTGTTTATGACGTTTATTTGAAGGAACAAACTTAAAATGCCTATAATATCTTATGTAACTTTGTATTCCTATAATCTTCATGTGACGTGTTTGATATCTCTGTAATTCTCTAAATCTAACTGAGTCAAATTCCGATAGCAGAATGCAGTAATGTGCATTGTTTTATACATTTCATATGTCTTGAGCAAATCTTCTCAAATTCGATCTCACTCATGACTCATTCGAGTGGGCGTGTCTAACAGGACAAAGGAAGACCTTCCGCTCGAAATGCTCTAAGATGATTCGTCCTCCACGCCAAATGGGGCTTGGACAGGATTCCCTCAAAAGACGGAACTTCCCCGTTTCTCTTTCTCTCTTCTCCCTCCTTCGACTCCTCCGAAAACTTTGGAAACCCAAGTCCGGACCGGCTTCGGCCTGCTTCTCTTCTCTTTTATTTCTTTGTATGTTTTCTATAGTCTAGTTTCGTTTTCCTATTCGCCTCTGTTCATTCACGAGCTGAATGAACTTAGCCTGAATCCTTCTCGGTAACGTTACGTTCAAATGAACCTTCAAATCTTCCCGCTGCACAACTCCGGAAGAAACCATGACACGCAAGCTCAGCTCTAAAAGGGACACACCGATACCTTTTTCTCAGCTCCACAAAAGAGTGCCTCAAACTGCAAGTATCTGACATATTTTAAAGCTGAATCTAGGTGTTTCTCAAAAGGGTTATTTGTTAGTAATAAGTTGCCAGGCTCTTCTTCAATTCTCTCTCTCTCTCTGTCTCTCTCTCTCTCTCTCTCTCTCTCACACTCTCTCATTCTCTCTCTCCGATCTCTCTCTCTCTCACTCTGATCGTTCATTTTGCTTTCACTTTCCCTCGCTCATCCTCACTCTCTCATCCTATCGTAATGCGTTATTCATCTTCTTGTAATGTGTTTTGTCTAGTTTTGTCTTAATGTTTCTGTATATACATATATTCCGTGTATAACTAGTATGCATTATTAGTTCAATGATTAAAATTCATTATATCCTAGTTTTGATTCTGTCTATATTCCTCACATTACGGGTCCCTGAAATGTTTTGATCCTATAGCTACAAGCTTTACAATTTGATTATGGTTTAAGTAACCTAAATTTTATAAGTACAGGAGAATGGTTTCCATGGCCAGAAACTATTTTTCCTGGATTTATAAGAAGTGATACTTTTTATGAGAAGTTGATAAGTTAATCTTACGGTCTTTGCTGGACAAACAACTGTTTGATAATTACATTAACTTCCAGTAAAAGATATCAGGATAATTGATCTGAAGAATGGTTTATTGATATATTCAATTTATCTATTTTTCATAATTTTAATGTAACTGTAATATGCAATATATATTAATTATATTCCTGATTAATTATTAAAATTCCCTGTATATCATTTGAGCTAATGCGTTTACGTTACAAGGTACTGGGAGCAGGGAGACAGGAGTGATCGTGCAGACATCAACAAAAAATAATGCAATAACATTTTTTAGACAACTAAGACAATTATGTCTGCCCATTTGTGAGGTTTAAAACTTTTTTTTCCTTTTTTTTTTTTTATCAAATGAAGGTGGAGACAGTCAACCTAGCACTAGCTGTGGGGCAATGATCACACATCAAATTCAGCCAGGGAGTGAGATGACATGTAGAAGCAAAATAAGATATTTTTTTTTTTTTTTATGTTGGATATTTAAGTAATTTTCAGATAAAACCAACAACATTTTGTCATAAATATAATACTTCGATTTTTTACTAAAATAAATGTAGATTCTGGGCAAACAATATATGTATATATATATATATAGATAGATATAGATGGTCATGTTTTAGTTTAACACTAGTACTCCACTTTACTTAGTGTAAGGCTGATCCTGGTGGAAGGGAGAGATGGAGAGATATTAGGGAAAATGAAGAGAAGGAAAAGGGAAGTGAGGGTACCGTTTAAGAGAAAGCCTTTAATTATTTTTCACGGCCGCAGCCTAAAGATTTAGACCAATAAATGTAATTTAGGAAAAAATAGGGTTGTCCGTGTTTCTAAATTTTATTTGGGTGCACAGGATGGCCTGGATGGGTGTAGGATTTCCCGGCCTGAAATTGTGTCCCAGTCCGGCCCTGGTGAGAGCACAGTTGAATGACTTAATTGAAATCGATTATGGGACAACTCCTGTCCATGGACCAGGACACCTGCAATTTTAAAACCATCGAGACTACACTATACTCATCCCCGACAGCTGCTGAAAGAGGTTTGAATCAACAATTAATCAGTTTTGACTGTGCTAAGTTCTGCTTTTCAGAATTGATTGTTTTGTAAACCTGTCAGACTGTAATGCAGGCTTTGCAGTATATATTATGTGGTGAATGGAACACGTATGACACGTGCAGGGGCACACGCAGGGTCACATAAGACTGCACCAGGTTCAGCACCTACACAGGACAGAAAGGTCAATACTCTAGTAACTACCCAGATAACAGTTTTTGGAACCTACCTGCGAACCTACCCAGAATGAACATAATAATGTTCTCTATTAATTAGTCAGGAACTCTTTCTTTACATAAATAGAATGTTCCCTTTAGGTTTGGAGAAGGTTTAGATTTGGTTAATTTATGATTATAAAAATCACTTTTAGTTAAAGATCCATAAAGGTTCTCTTTAGGTTGTTACCAAAAAAAACTTCCTGCAATGTTCTGGGAAGGTCAATGTATGTTTATAAAAATAAAACCTACAGTAAAAATAACTGTAAGAGAGTTCTTTATAGGTTCTGTACAGGTTGTCACAAAAAACCTCCCTGAAACTTTCTTAAAAGATTTGTTTTTGGTTACAAAAAAGAACCTACATATTTTTTAGTCCCGAAAAACAAAACAAAAACATGACATTATAAGGTCGTTCTGTGTTTGCTGGGTAGACAGTCTCAAATAATTTAGCACATGAGAATTAGACTTCTAACCTCATGATTATTACACACATACTTTGGTTGCCAAATTAAAATCTTAACTATGTTAAAGGAACACGCCGACTTTTTGGGACTTTAGCTTATTCACCGTATCCCCCAGAGTTTGATAAGTCCATACATACCCCTTTCATCTCCGTGCGTGCCGTAACTCTGGACATGTTGTGATTTGTATAGTCCCAGCATGTACACGCGGTGACTATACAAATCACAACATGTAAATAGGAAAATGTTGGCGTTATTTTGTCACTTATTGGGAGCAGTATGCTTGCTGGAGCCGTTTACCTCCAGTCTTTGTGCTAAGCCAGGCTAGCGGTGGTGCGTCAGACAGAGTTATGGCACGCACGGAGATGAAACGTGTATGTATGAACTTATCTAACTCTGGGGGATACGGTGAATAAGCTAAAGTCCCAAAAAGTTGGCGTGTTCCTTTAAGAGAAGCAAAAGGCTTTTGGAATGACTGTATGTACATATGTGCCACCAGCAGATGGTGCTGTTGCTCTTGCTTTACGTTAACTCTGCAAGCCTCATCAGTTTACCCCATAGACTGGTTTACACTGAAAAGAAATTATAAATGAATTGAAAAAAAAATGTAACTCATTGACATTGACAGTCAGAATCACACATTTCTAATAGAAAAATGTATCCTAAAAGATTTGCAGTAAACTCAAATTAAAAGTACTTTAGCTGTGAAGCACTGCAGCATAGTCCACTAACTGCTAACTCTTTAAGAAAGTGTTTTGGATAACTTCACAGATCGACTGCACCGAACTTGAATGTGGCCTGTACACCCATCCATCCCTGTTTAATGACACTAGTCTACTTAAATTAACTGCAGAGTAAACCAACAGAGCCTGTGTCTATGGTGAAGATGAACGACTGGCTCAAACAGGCATGTAAACAGTTGTCTTCCAAGCTTGTTTTAAGGTCTACCCTTTCCAAGCTTGCTGTTAAAAGGGAAGAACAGAAAAAAAGAAGATTTTTTATGATCTAAAGGTCAGTTTTGACTCATTGTTGGCGAAAGACAAATAGTGGGCTGCTTAAACTTGAGGTACATAAAGCAAATGCCTTTGTCAATAAGCTAAAACGGATTGCCACAGCATAATGGTTTGATGTGATCTGATCTCACAACTGTGAAATGAGTTTAATATGTTTGGCATAGACTGGAAATCCATATATCAAGAGCAGGAGTCTAAACCTTGAAATTAATTAAATACATTCCTGAATTGACATTGAAACAAAACAAAAGAGCAATGTTAGCTGCTTTTAAGGGCACAAAATACATTCTTACACTACCGTTCAAAGGAAGTCTCTTTTTCTAATCAAAGGCTGCAGTTATTGGATAAAATCTATTCTTGTGATGCAAAACTGAATTTTCAGCATCATTAGGGGAGAGTGGGGTGATTTGTGCCAGGGGGGGAAGTAGTTCCACCCTTGTTTCTGGAAAACCATAGAAGAAATTGGTCATGTGACCACATAATTTTGAAAAGCAATCACTTTTACTCATCCTCCAAAGAAGAGAGACACATGGCATGAGAGTTAAGCATATTTTAGTGCAAAAAACAGTTTTTTCCCTTTCAAAGTAAAATTTCTATGATTTAGGTTTTTTGATTGTAGTGTCTGAACAATTATAGACAAGTTTGAAAACATTTCACACATGTTTTAGTGCTTTAGTAGTCTACACAATGAGTCTATACAGTTAGCATGATGTTAGCTCTTAACTGCTGGATCATGCTAGTTTTTCAAACTTGTGGGTCTGGGGTGATTTGTGCCAAAGGGCCTGGGTTAAGTTGTGCCAGATCCAGACCACCTAGACCTACATACTCACAGGGGATAATCTTGAGAAGTGAGGAGATGGGCATGCCTCATCATTGTTTTACTTTGGCCTGCCTGTTATTTGTTTAATTTAGCTAACACTGATTTCAGTTTTGAGTTTGCACTATGTTATTAAAGAGAAGTTTTATTCCATTTTTAAGTGGCCTATGTCACAATAGGATGTTTAGAAATTAGCCTAGTCACTTTATTCTTATATGTTACATAATTGACAGACAGCGCTGTCAACAGGCATCTATTGCCAAAGCCTTTTTGCCTGAAATGATTCACAAATATCATATATTGTGTTGCTATGGTGCTCTAAATGGTTGCTAGGGCGTAGCTTGATAGCTTCATAATGATCCTGAGAGACTGATTGGTCGTCTGAGTAAAATGAGCCCGCCCCCTTGTCTCTATGACACTGTGATCCAGAGTTATGTTCAATACAAAATCCCTATGCAATTGACCATAGTAGGAAAAACGCATGCTATGGTATCCCAGGGTGACAATATCTAAATAAACCTTAAATTAGTCATTTTGTATTGAATTTATCTTGCTTTCATATAGCATTACGGTTCATAACATTAAAATGTTCTGTTTTACTTCAGAAATCACTGGCACAATTTACCCCCAATGTATTCCCCCAAAGGCACAACTTCCCCCGCACCAGGGGCAAGTTGTGCCATGAGACCACTTTTTTCCCAAGAGCTATATTTCTGAAACCGTTTATTTCAGATCCAAAGTTATTGTTCTCAGGGATGCACCACATCCTGAAATATATGTACATCCTTAAGTTGAAGGCATTACTGCCATGGCCTCACTTTAAAGTCACTTTGAGTAAAAACTGGCACAACTCACCCCACTCTCCCCTACTCCAGTCTTCAGTGTCACATGATCCTTCAGAAATCATTATAATATGCTGATTTGGTGCTCTGATTTTGTGCAGCTTAATATTTTTGTGGAAACTGTACTGATGAGTGCCACATATGACGCTGCCAGTCGTTACTATAGATGATGATGTCATCCAAGTAAGCAGCGGCATATGCAGCATGCGGCCAGAGAATTGTGTCCATGAGATGCTGAAGGGTGGCCGAAACCCTGAACAACCCGAAAGGAAGCGTCACAAATTGGTGTAATCCAAACGGTGTTGTGAAGGCTGTTTTTTCTTTAGATAAAGGAGATAAGGGGATCTGCTAATATCCTTTTGTTAAATCAAGTGTCGAATATAATTGAGCAGTACCCAGCCGATCAAGCAATTCATCAACCCGTGGCATTGGATATGCGTCGAACTTCGACACAGCGTTCACCTTGCGATAATCCACACAGAACCGAATCGAGCCGTCCGTTTTAGGTACTAAAACTATCGGGCTCGCCCAATCACTGCTGGATTCCTCTTTTACTCCCATATCTAGCATTGCCTCCAATTCGCTCTGAACTACCTTTTTCTTATGTTCAGGCAGGCGATATGGCCGGCTGCGCACTACCACGCCCGGCTCTGTCTCAATATGGTGCTGAATAAGGTCTGTTCGGCCAGGCAGGGGCGAGAACACATCGGCAAGACCCACTGTGCGGTCTTCTTTGGCAGCCGCGCCACGAACTGCTCCAGCACCACCTTGTCGATGATGGCGTCCACGCCGCTTCCCCCGGCCATCAGCCATCTGCGGCATGAGTCCCGGAGCTGTTGCGTCATCACGAAGGGTCGCTGAAGGATGGCGTGCTTCAGGTCTTCATAGACCAGGAGGTTCCGGACTGGTAACTGCTGTGCGGCCACCTGCGCCTCTCCGGAGAGCAGAGGAATTAGCCGCACTGACCAGTCCGCTTTTGCCCACCCACATGCCTCAGCGGACCTCTCAAACAGGTCGAGGAACGCCTCGGGCTCCTCCATGCGGACCCATCTTATTGAGAGGCACGTGAGCAGGCTGGTCAGTTTTAGTAGCCGGAACCTCCCGGTCAATCCAGCTCCGGAACTGCTCGCGGTCTGCCTGCTGGGCCTGGATGAGTGCGTGGAACCGTCGCTCCTGGTCTTCCCTCAAGGCCAGCAGTGCTTCATGATGTTCTCGATGCAGACTCGCGAGCGATTGTATAACATCCGCAAATGGCGACCCTGGCGGTGACTGCATGATGGCGGCGGGCCCTCTTCTTCCTTCCCGGGTTTCGGCACCAGTGTGATGAGGCTCAGTGTGGGTGTGAAGGAAGAAGACAGGGTCGGCGTGACTGGGACTCGTATGGCTCTTTTATTTAAAGTAAAAGAAAAATAAACAAAAGGTGCGCCACTGCGCGTTCACCATAGGTTTTAACTACAGCACAGAAAATTAATTGACAGTTCACACAAGCTCTTCCCACTACAACAGCTTTCTCTGGTTCACGTAAACTCTTCCCGCTGTCAACAGCTTTCTCTTGCCACTGTCACGCTGCGTACGAGTCCTCAGTCCTCCTCTCTCCCTCTCTCTCACTCCCCGTCGGCTTATATCCGGTCTCTCCACACCGATTACTGCAACAAGACACAGGTGTTCGTCATTTGTAGGTGCCCCTAGTCACCTGTAGGTCACCTACTTATTGGATAAGTAGGTGACCTACTTACGCGCCGCTCGTCTCCCTTCTCTCGGAGAGATGATTTATTCATCACATGAATAAATTATATTTAATAACATATTCAAATAGAAAACAGTATTTTTGATCAAATAAATGCAGCCTTGGTGAGCATAAGAGACTTTTATCAAAAACATTTAAAAAAAAAACATACTGACTCCAGGAACGCGATTTCAATCGAGGAGGAAGAACCCGATTAAAATTGTGGGGGACACATTTTCCACCAAGGAGAGCCCCCAGCAACAACCTGGATACCCTAGTTACAGCCCTGCTCATAGCTTATCACCTATTAGAATATTTAATTTATTTTTTGTCATCTAAAGGCATCTCATAATGAATACGCACCAGTTTGGATCATTGATTGGGCCTCATCTCTTCGTTCAGCTTTCAGTGATATCCATTGGTTGGTGGCATCCAGGTACCTCATGGCATGAATAGCAGGAGACATCTTCACCATAGTCTACTCCGCACAGCCAGTGGGCAGCTGAATGAGTTTATCAACACCCTCCAGGTTTAGACAGTTTACCGACTCACCCATCACACCACCTGGAAAATAACAAGGTCATTATCTACTGTACCTCAACTCCATCCATCCATCCATCCATCCACACACACATAGGCTCACGCTCTTCAGAAACATTCACAGAATAAGAATTAACTTACTTGATCATTGGACTGAAAACTTCCCTGGAGTTTAGCGGCTTAAAACCTTATACATATATACCACCTCACCTTTTAAACTCAAAAAGATGTCTGAGTCTGTCCCACCAGGGATCTCATCAACAGGGACTGGAATATCAATCTCTAATTTCCTCACTGCATAAAAAGACAAAAAAAAGTTTACTGCAATGATGGAAAGCCTATTTATATGCTGGATTCTTACATTTTGGATCAATGTTGAACTCCCTGTCAATAGAGGTGATTTCTCCTTCCCCCTAAAGATGAAGAATTACCAAGAGAGTTTTTGGATGAATACTGAATTACTTGTAGGAAACAAGAGCATTCCCATGAGAAACACCTTTAATTTCTCAGGTATGTGACACTGAAGCACAGTAAAATCGTGGTATCGTGGTAACCACACTTTACCTCCACACAGAGCTCCTTTTCTACTCGATCTTGGGGAGTGTCTGAGGCGTAAGCCAGCACGGTGATGGGGATATTTCCGATAACAAGGGGCACCACGGTGAAATACATGGCCACTGCAGAGTTACCAGGAACCGTGACCTCCTCCCTCACCTCACTGCCGCCAGCAGTACACAAACCTTCCTCCTTATTCATCTTCACTATTACCTAAAGAGACACATGATATGGCATTCTCGGCCCTTAAACAAGAACTAGAGTTTTGCCGAGTTTCAAAGCATTTTAATCTTGTTTATCACACTAATCATTTTTCAGGCACATGCACTGTTTGCTGGTTAAAAAGAATAGCACCTGAAATAAAGATGAATTAAATTTACCTGTAAACTCTCTTGCTTGTAATTGTACACAACAGCTTTAACCTGAAGCTGTTCATTTCTCTTCACAGAGTAAGGTAGGTTGAAAGACAAAAAGAAATCTTGGAAGACCTTCAGGGGTTTTGGCTCTGCAATGCAGAATCCTAAATAATAATAATAATAATAATAAACACCTTTTGAAAAATAATCAGCATCTAAATAGCACACCAAATGGCAGATTTTAAGTAAATAGCAACCTTTTGTGGAAGAAATGCCCACAGCCTGTATTTCCCAAGTGGTTATAGAATCAGGAGCAACTGCATCATGCCTTTAAGTTTACAAAAGACAAAAAAGTATTTACATATTAAAAAAATGATGTTAGAGGTGATTTATTCTATTCATCAGTATATATAGTCAAACTCATTATAATATTTATTTATTTATCTGATTAACTGGTAACCTGATAATGCCAGTCCTATCTGATTCAATGACTGTCCACATCCATGATGGGAAATATTTACGAAGGTAGATTGCATCCTCATTAATAACAATTTTGTCCAGTGTGTCGTCAGTGACTACAGTGACAGACAGAAAAAGAGTAGATTTCAGCCTCTATATACTTTTTTAAATACATTTTATAATTTAAATTGATTGCATATAAGTGTAAGCAGCCAATTTAGTATTAATATTGACAATATTGTAATAATAATTATAATAATTATGATTATATACTAAATGACTTCACTGCTCAGTAACATTTATACTATATTTTACTATACTATATTTTTAAACTATAGTGGCAGTGAAGCCACTGCTATAGACAATATTTTATTAATATTATTATTAAGGATATTAACACTAATAATAATAAAAAAATAATATTATTATAAAATAATAAACTAAACTGACTTCACTGCTCACTCATTTCTTTGTTTGGTTTGATTTAGAATGTCAAATCACTGCAGAATTGTGCAATAAATGTGGTTTTAATCTAAAAAAAACCTTCCAAGAAGTTATGCAAGACAAATTGTACCTCTTCCAAGGCTGGTTTTTCTCCTCTCAAATTTCTCCTTCTTCCTCCTCTCATTTGCAGCTTCGCAGCATTGTTTAAAAGTCTTACGACAGCTGTCTGATGCTTTTACTCTTTTGAGACGCTCATCACAGGACGTATGCAGTTTGCTTGGCCTTACACCATCAAGACAACATTTCCTGTATTTGTTCTTATAGCTGTTGACTGTTGATGATATTATCAATTGACATATGATTAAAAGACAAATCATGTGAGGAATGATCAAACGGAAGGGTTGTCAAACTGTTGTTTTGCATCTTACCGACTGCATTGTATTTTGCAACATAATCCGCTGCTCTCCTGATACGAGGGTCAGGTTTAGAGTTGTAACACTTATGCTCTGAGAAGTAAAAAACTGTGTTGATCACGCTTTCATGCTCTTATGGTTCTTGAATAATAATTCACAAAATAGATTGTCAGCAGGTATTTTACCCATGGGTAAAGGGGTTTTCAGATCACAGTTACAAATGAAAGTTAGCCCAGCTCTCTGCAGAACAGCACTGGAGTCCTCTCCTCCTCCGACAGAGCAGGCCAAGTCATACAAGTTCATATATTCAAGCATCTGTGGGAAAAAAACAAATCATCTCCATCATGAGCGGCAATACTAAAAAGGTACATGCAGTACTTTTAGGAGTACACTAGCATAGCGTACTAGATATCCACAAAACTCTTTTGATTTTGTGCATAATATACAGCACACAATCCCAAATGCATTACCTTTTGAAGGCTTAGTTTGTTTTTGTTCAGAATGTAAACAGCTGAGTCCACTGCGGCAAGAGCCACCTTGGCCTTTGGATCTGTTCTGACCGTCACCTTAAACTCAGTTGCAGGTTTTATCTCAGCCATTGGATCAATTTCTACCTATACAAACAAAACGGTATGTGGAAACACTCGCTTCTAAACCAATATTTCACCATATTTAGATTCTGAATGATAAATCGTCTCTGCTGTATCTTGCCTTTGCAGACATCTTTCACATCGACCCACACAGAGTCAGCCACTATTTTTCCTTTTGGTGTAAGGCCTGTAAAATAGTAGGCGACCAGGCGAAAAGAAGGCACCATTTCCACATTGAATTTCAGATTGATTGTTGTGATTTCAGTTCTTGGCACCCTCCCCACCTGCACAATTCGTCCTTTACTCCAAACCTGTTTGGGGAATTATTTATTTTTTAAATGATGGAAGACATTAGATTGAAGATAAAGCAAATCTGTTAAAGTTCTTAGTGATTGTTCTTAGTCTTACCATAAAATAAAAGAAAGTTGGTTTTCCTGAACCCTGAGGTGTAATGTCCCGTAATGTGGCTTTTAAGTCTTCTCCAGGCTTTAGGAACTGTTGTTTCACTTCCATACTAAGATAGCTGTTTTCTTCAGCTTTTATTGCACTGGCTGTCATCTTTTTATCACTACGAATTACCTCCTGGTCTCCCCCTTCGGCAAAAACCTGCAAAATAAGGACCATATTAAATGGACAGTCCCAGTCCTGGATGTTGATTGGTCAATACCAAAGCCACAAGGATACACAAAAGGTTCATACTGTTGTTGACAGCAGATTTAAAACAAGGTCACTGTATATTGTGGCCACTTTGGAATGGTAATAAAGATATATCAAATATCATGTGAAATCTCACCGTTATAGCTAAATTCTTAGCCTGTGGTGGTATTTGAAAGGACATGGCTACATCTCCCATTTCATTTCCCCAGCCCTCATTGCTCAGAATCTGCTCTGGTGATCCTTTTATTCTAACAGTGGCTGTAAATTTCAAGTTTGGGACTCTTTGGCCATCTGGATATGTTGCAGTAGCCTTCAAAAGAAATGCAGTAATCAAAAAATAATTTAATTTATTTGTGTATGCAGGTGCCTTGAGTGTTATTTTTTGACGCTGTCTTTAAGACCTTAGTGAGTACTTCTGTATTTGTAGTGCCATCCTCTACCTACATAACAGAAGAATATAAACAAATAAACCAAATCAGATACTGATTTGAAGTACATTTTACACACACACATATACTGTACATACATATCTACGTTATATATATATATATATATTTAGACAATAGACTTAATTGTCAGAAACATTTGAGCTTTTTTCTCCAGCAAAATTATTTACTTACTGCTATCTGCTGTTCAGTGCCTGGGAGATATATCTTATTCCCCATTTCATCAATAAGTCCAAATCGAACATATGCTATCCCGTTGACCCCCTTCCCATAAGTATATCTGAAAACACCAAAAACTGATGAGTTACATGGCAAAATATGAAGTCAACAACAAACCCCATCAGCATGTGATGGAGTAGTGTACATACCTGGCAGAGATGTTGAATGGAAAGGACTTGCTCATCAAAATAAGGTAAGGCTGTGTAGACTCAATCTTAACCTCAAATGTGGGCAAAACTGTGATAAATGAAAGGTTAAAGTGACCGATTAAACGAGAATTCTTCAAATAGATGCACCTGCAATTTCATAATACCTACCGTATTCCTTGACCTCAAACTCAGATGCTGAGATAGATTCAGGGTACTTATGGAATGATGCAGTGATTTTCCATTTGCCAGCCCTGAAGGATGAATAAAATTACACACAATATATCAATGAGGTTCATTACAAGTCCATAGCTGTCCCCTATAATGTAATGTTGCCCATTGTATAAGAATATGTATACTATATGCAAATGTGATTTTTACAACCAGCGCTTTAAACAATCACTATATACACACTTTATTTAGTGTAAGTGTTGTTTAGTGTTCATGTAGTATTCATGTAGTTAACTTACAGCTCCACTTCCGGTATAGTGATAGTTTTTTCCAAGATTTGGTCAGAAATCAAAATATGATTGTAAACAATCAAGCCTTTGCAATTCTGTAAAAAGAAAGTTTTTCACCTGCTCATTCCACGTATTTGTGCATATTATTCGTGTTTCATCATGGATAATAACAACTTACTGCTATTTGAACTTGAATTTCATCCTTTATGGGGAGCAAGTAGTTGTCTAGGGTGAAGATTCTGTATTTTACTGAAAAACATGGAATAAAGAGAAACTAAACTAATGTGGGCATTTTTAATACTGGTAAACAAATAATACACATTTAACTAGATGCAAAAGTTCGTCGAGACAAACTTTAAGTTGGCTTGAGAAAGTTTGGACCAGAACGTTTTTCGCTAGGCGGCTGCTAGGGTGTTCTGGATGGTTGCTATGGTGTTGCTAGGCGGTTGCTAAGGTATTCTGGGTGGTTGCTAGGCGGTTGCTAGGGTGTTGTTAGGCGGTTGCTATGGTGTTCTGGGTGGTTGCTATGCTGTTGCTAGGTGGTTGCTAGGGTATTCTGGTTGGTTGCTAGGGTGTTCTGGGCGGTTGCTAGGGTATTCTGGGTGGTTGCTATGCTGTTGCTAGGTGGTTGCTAGGGTATTCTGGTTGGTTACTAGGGTGTTCTGGGTGGTTGCTAGGCAGTTGCTAGGGAGTTCTGGGTGGTTACTATGGTGTTGCTAGGCGGTTGCTAGGGTATTCTGGGTGGTTGCTAGGGTGTTCTGGGTGGTTGCTATGCTGTTGCTAGGCGGTTGCTAGGGTGTTCTGGGTGGTTGCTATGGTGTTGCTAGGTGGTTGCTAGGGTGTTCCGGGTGATTGCTATGGTGTTGCTAGGTGGTTGCTAAGGTATTCTGGGTGGTTGCTAGGCGGTTGCTAGGGTGTTCTGGGTGGTTGCTATGGTGTTGCTAGGCGGTTGTTAGGGTGTTCTGGGTGGTTGCTATGCTGTTGCTAGGTGGTTGCTAGGGTATTCTGGTTGGTTGCTAGGGTGTTCTGGGTGGTTGCTATGGTGTTGCTAGGCGGTTGCTAGGGTATTATGGGTGGTTGCTAGGTGGTTGCTAGGGTGTTGCTAGGGTGTTCTGGGTGGTTGCTATGCTGTTGCTAGGCGGTTGCTAGGGTGTTTTGGGTGGTTGCTAGGGTGTTCTGGGTGGTTGCTATGGTGTTGCTAGGCGGTTGCTAGGGTATTCTGGGTGGTTGCTAGGCGGTTGCTAGGGTGTTCTGGGTGGTTGCTTTGGTGTTGCTAGGTGGTTGCTAAGGTATTCTGGGTGGTTGCTAGGCGGTTGCTAAGGTATTCAGGGCGGATGATATGGTGTTACTAGGTGGTTGGTAGTTGTCACAGATGGTTACTATTGAGTTTTTATAGAGTTCTTAGAATGATTTAACACTTAACTAATCGCTATTAGCATGTAGCTATTCACTGCTAGCATGTGTAGCATGTTGGAAGTGCTGTTTGCTAGCATGAGTCAAAAGAGCCAAACCTCATCTCTATCCACAAGTTTCCTACGTCCCATGAGGCATTGCGTCAAAAGTGGGCGCGACTTCCGGTTCGAAGTAAACAAGCGGGAGTTGACACTCATTCATTCATTAGTTGACCGTCATTCAAGATTTAGCGATCCAAACTTAATGATGTGGGAACACAACCTCAACGAAATTAAAAGGGGTGATATAACAGTACCTTTACCATCCGCGGTAGACGGTTGGGAGGATGACGTGAAGAAGTGGCCTCGTATCACGTATGGTAACATTTTTAGCTATTTTGTAGATTCAGTAGCCTGTGATGGTAAAGCGATGAGCAATCTGAAAAGCTCAGAAGCATATCAATATCTACACAGTGATAAAGTAGGTCGAGTGTTGTTTAAGGACGTCGGAAACGACCTTGCATATCTAAAAGCTGACATTGAGCCGAGCCAGAGCCTGCACGTAACACATCATAAGGCTTGGGTGCTAGTTTCAGTGACAGGTGAAGTACAGACAGCGGGTTGTTCATGTATTGCAGGGCCAGGACGCTCTTGTAGTCATGCAGCAGCACTTTTGTGGAAGGTCAGTAAAGTCAGGACAATTAAGGGCACAAAATGTATTATTGTATTGTGTATTATTGTATATTTTTAATTAATTAATAAATGTACTAAACTGAAATGTTTACTGTGTGTCATTCATGTTCTGTATATGTTGCTTCACAGTAGCCTTGACTTAAAATATTTATTTTAATATTGTTGGATAATAAAATTGAATTCAATTTAGGTTGAAAATGCAGTCAGGCAGGGAAAGACAGGGATGGCATGCACTGATGTGCAAAGGAAGTGGAATTCAGGTGCGAAGAAGAATGTAGGAATGAGGAAGGTGAAGAACATTAATTTTAACCATCACAGGCCATACCACATTTATCCAGGCACATCAACAATGCAAGAATCAACAATGCCTCCCCAACTTTTTAAGAACCACAGAGAGTTCATAGCCCACAGTAATTCATCAGTGATGGCCCCACTGTTTCAGCTCCAGACAAATGGTCTTATTCAGTTAAGTTATAGAGCAGATGTAGACAGCAGCAAGGCAGGCCACAGCAAACATGGTCCAACCCACAGTAATACACTCTGTCATACTGAACACAGCACAACACTAACATGTCCAAAATGCACACATTTTTATGAGGCCTACATTAAAGTGTCCCCTACACAAGCAGCTACACTGATGGAAGAAACCAGGATGCAAAGTGCTTCACAGTCATGGCATGATGCTAGAAAGCTTCGTCTAACAGCCAGCACAGCAAAACGGGTCCCAAAACGAAACACCACAGATCCTCAAAAATTTCTAAATGAGCATCTGTACCCAACATTCACCGGCAATACAGCAACACTGCATGGCAAAGAAAATGAGATAAACGTCATCACACTCATGGAAAGCAGAGGGCATACTGTGGAGAAGAGAGGCCTGGTCGTGCACCCTGACCATCCTTGGTTGGGAGCCAGCCCAGATGGGATCCTTGACTCAGCACAACTCCTTGAGATCAAGTGCCCCTTCAAGAGTTCCATGTCACTGGCAGAGTTTCTAGGACGGCCAAATGGTGACATCAAAAGTTTAGGTGATGGACAGTACCTGATTTGTCCTAAAGGAAAGGATGGATACTACCTCCAGGTGATTCTTTAATAATTTAATAATAAAGATTATTGTTTTTAAATAAATGTATTTTCTATATTTAGAAATATACTTTTTAATATGAAAGTAGCTCTATTATTAGACTAACATTGTATTTTAAACTTACAGGTGCTTCTCAATAAGAATGTCGTGGAAAAGTTAATTTATTTCAGGAATTCAACTTAAAATGTGAAACTAATATATTATATAGACTCATTACATGCAAAGTGAGATATTTCAAGCCTTTATTGGTTATAATTTTGATGATTATGGCTTACAGCTTATGAAACCCCCAAATTCAAATAAATGAACTTTTCCACAACATTCTAATTTATTGAGAAGCACCTGTATGCATTAATTAAACAGATTATTTTTACAAATATGTACTCTTAATCCTTTCAGACACAACTGACCATGATGTGTCTGGGCCTACAAAGTTGCAAGCTAGTCATCTGGACACCAAGTGAGGACATCGAATTGGAGATTCCATTTGATAAGCACTACACAGATGCACAAGTGCAACATCTGCAGAACTTCTTCTTTGTACACATGCTACCTAGATTGGCTGATGATTTTGCTGACAAGAAAATACATCTCTGTCCAACATACCTGCAGATGTTTAATGCGTAGTTGGAGGAATGTTTACACTGTTCTCAATATTATAATAATATTATTAATAATCAATACTTATAAAGGCATGGTTACAGTTGTGTGAGGAAACAAACCACAATTAAAACAAAAAAATACACACTGAATAAAAACATATTACACACTTAGTCATTGGCTTTTGAGTTTATTTATAAGAATAAATTAATGTCATTTGCACATTTGGTTAACAGTGGTATTCAGAACATTTCATTAAATAAAAATAGTAATACTATACTGTGAAAGTACACACACTTCTCTCTTTTGCAGAATATTACGAGATTGAAAAATATTAAGAATTTAAACAAATTTACACAGCAAAAAGAAAATATCTATGAAACAACAACTAAAAGAAAAAGTGTTGGTATATCAGTGCAAGTAAAAGTTGTGTATTGGTTTATACAGTTGATAAAGTTATAGAGAGAATTGAAGATTTAAGCTCAAGCTGATTGTGTAAAATATTGTGTCTATGTTCTAGAAATAAGCTCTCCTCGCAGATTTACGAGTGCTGCACAGATTCTTAGTATTCTGTCGATTTTAGGGACAAAATTAATAGGCACAGTTTGAGAGAGGATCTTGTACACCTTAAGACGTCTGATTGCTCGCTCAATGTGGATGCGGACATTAGCAATGCGTCTTGTGCGAGTGACCTGCTCATTTGTCAGCTGGCATTTCTTGCGCGTAAAAGCTGGCATGATCAAACGAACATTCCGTTCCTCTAGCAGATCTCTGATGGTGAAGCCACGGTCCCCCATCACCTCATCTCCAGCACGCAAATGGTCGAGAAACCCAGAGTTCTGTGTGATGAATCTATCGCTACATTTGCCACCGTAAGCCTCTGAAATGTACATAACCATACCAGATGGAGCAATTGCTACCAGATACTTGACAGTATTGTTTGCATAGTAGTGACTATAAGATTCAGTTCTTGAGTCCAGATTTTTAGCCTTCTGCAAGACACTTTCTGTGCAGTCAATGACACAAGTTGTGTTGGGGAAATTGTCCTTAAAAATTTGCGGCAAAGTGGCTTTTATTGTTTCGCGCGGCAGCCATGGAATGAGATCCTGGGTGTGCTCAGCAATCACATCTATCCAAAATGTCAGTGTTTTACTGACCTGACCAGGTGACATTTTGAAGCGTCTAGCTAAATCGGCAATAACAAAGTTCTGTCTAAGCTTCATTAAAGGTGCCATAGAATGTGAAATTGAATTTATCTTGGCATAGTTAAATAACAAGAGTTCAGTACATGGACATGACATACAGTGAGTCTCAAACACCATAGTTTTCTCTTTCTTATTTAAATCTCGTTTTTGAAAAACACCCCTGAAAAACGGGCGAATCTCCACATAACACCAACTGTGACGAAACCGATGGGATCATTAATATGTACGCCTCTAAAAATTTGCATATGCCAGCCCATGCTCAGTGCTAGGCGAAACTGCACAGCCGAATCATCAGAAGTTCTGCAGGTGAAGAAACAAGCAGGAGGAGGATCATAGGGAAAATGGCAGATCTATCTATAATCTATCTATCTATAATCGGATACCGCTACAGTTTAATTCGAAGTTGTTTAGTTGCTCTGCCCATTTCACCACGGACTGTTACAACAATATCAAGCAGCCAGGCTTCTCTCGGCGTCTCAAACGGACGAAGGGGGCAATTTCAACTAACGTTATATTCCCGCAAGCGGCAAGTAGGGATTTTATTAACGATAATTTACATTGTGTTATCTAGATCCAGCGCGATATTGTTTTTTCCTCGAGAGACATCATGGCTTGCAAACGAGCGAACGAAGCATGGCAGTTGCTCAGTGTTTGGTTGTACAAATGAACACAAAAATATTTTTTTGCTCCTTCATCCGAGCCTCTGGAGAACCAGTGGGTTATGTGAATTTCTGATGTGTAATTGTTCAAATTCAGACAGATAATCTTTCTTTCAAAGTCGTTCAACACTGTTTATGCATCAGTATATCGCGTTGCAGTGATAAGATCTTCATTCACGCGATCAACAGGCTGTCATCTGCTCAGTGCTCATCACTGAAACCTTTTATGTGATGGGAATAGATCTAAATACTTAAAAAAAAAACTTCTCATGATTCGTTAATCCCGATAGCTGTAATAGTAAAAACATATAAAAGCTGTAATAGTAAAAGTTTTCCAGATAGCTCTACATGTAATGCCAGATATTTCATATGCAAGCATGTCAGCCAATCACAGCAGTGGGCAACAACACTGAAGTCTCACAGCAGACACGCCCCTTCAAACAGAGTGTTCAAATCAATGGATGAAATCAGGCTAGGAAATATGCCTTTTATTTCTAAATTATAACAAATTTTGATCTAAAAAACATACTAACATTATAAGGGCACCCCAGGAAACATTATAAAATAATAAAATAATCCATTCTATGGCACCTTTAATGTCAAGAGGATTTGGTCCTCTGCTGAAAATGCTGACGATGTGGGGGCAAAACGTTGCAAGCAAGACACAAGGGTTTTGAATTCGAGAAGTGGAATCCCTGTGTACAGCAGACAGTCTGTATCGTCTTTCAAAACAACATCTGCAACAGGCAGTGTCCTCTCAGTGGATGGGGCAGTTGTCATACCACATGTGATGGTAGGTGCTTTGGAGTAGGTGTGGTCCTCCATTGTTGGGTCTGACCACTGTGTCTGGGCATCATGGAAGGTCCGTGAGGTAGGATCTGGGTCCCCAGAAACCTGCATCACATCAGGCTCATCTGCAGGGAATACATTAAGTACATATTTAGCTGGTTAGTCCTTCAATGACGATTAAAAAAACAATTAGGGGGCATTAGAGTCTTGAAAAACATCTAGACTGCGTTTAATATCATCAATATAGATATTCTGTAACATTAAATGTTAACTAATAGAGGAAATTAAATTAGCATCTGTCACTGTGTACCATTGTGCCCTCCAAGCTCGTCACAATAAAAGTTTATGCGAGGCAAAAACATAAGGCTACCTGTCTACCGTCATGGCACAGGTTTTCATATATTAATAATAAGTAATTCAAGAAAAACAAACGGAAAAAAAACAAGCTAGTTGACATTACATTAATGTTAAGTTACCTGTTGTTGTTGTTGTTGTGACATGTCGAATCCTAGGTCGGCGTCTCTTCTCCGGTTGCTTCTCGTAACCCAGAAAGAGCGTTGGGTACGGGTTATCCACTGTTGGCTTCTTGTCCACGAAGTGAAACGAGCACACAAACAGGTGTTTTGGGGGTGTTTTTAAGTTTAAGTTCTTCCTCCATATTCTATTTGATTCGTCGTCTTTTGGGAGGGGATGGAAACTGTATAATCGTTCACAGGAACACTCAGATTTAGTTTTAGGCTTATGTTCAAAACACTCACGTTTCAGCCACTGAATTAGTTTAGTGCGGTTATATGTACAACCACGAACAGCACATGTTGTCCCTGAGCTCCGTAACGACATCTCTCATTAATGTTTGCGACTTTAAATAGTAGAAAAATGTACTCGAAAAATACCTAACCTCTCCGCTATGTAACACAAAATACCGTCGATTTACTACTTCCGCCACCTAACCGGAAGTTTCACCCACGTTCTATTTTACAGTAGCGCCCCCCGGAAACAGGTGGATACGATGTTCTGATACAGAGATATAGGTCTTGCAATACGGTTGCTAGGGTACTCAAGTTTGGTTGCTATGGAGTTGCTTGGGAGCTGGGAGCTTAAAACGTAAGAAGTTTAAAGTGGTTTGAAGTTTAAAGTAGTTTACAGTAGTTTGAAGTTTATGACAGATAGATAGATAAATAAGTTAGATAGATACACACACACACGCACACACACACACACACACACACACACTAACTCGCTCACACACTCACTCAGACACACACACACACACACTCAGAGTTTATGAGTTTAGAGTTTATAAGTGTATAGATTGATGCGTTTATAAGTGTACGAGTTTTTGAGTTTAGAGTTTATAAGTTTAAATGAGTTTAGAGTTTATAAGTTTAAATGAGTTTAAGAGTTCAGAGTTTATTAATTTATGAGTTTAAGAGTTCATAAGTCTATGAATTCATGAGTTTATAAGTTAATTAGTTTATAAGTGTATGAGTTTAGAGTTCATTAGTTTAAATGAGTCTCATTGGCTAATATAGTATATAGAACGGCAGTTTGGTTTAGTCTTCAAGGTATTTTGAGTCGGGGGAGTTTAAGTCAATGGGAGTTTTTGAATGAGTTTTTTCGAGTTTTGATCGTCATTTTTAGGAAAACCGTAAGTCCGATCAGTCTGAAAAGATATAGCACACTTGGTCAGATCAGTTTGAGTGTCTGAGCCGAGTTTGGAGTATGTAGAGTTAAAGCTCTAGGAGGAGTTTGAGTTAGAAATTTTTCCGCTCAGAATAATAATAATAATATGTTTAAATAGGATTTCAGTAAGTTGGCTTTCTCAAGCCAACTTAATTAAAGTAAATAAGTAGAAGAAAAGAAAAAAAGAAGAAAGTGAATAGTCATACAGTACCTTTTTCCCCTGGATTATAAATGGGCTTGTCTGTTTGGATAAAAATGTACCCCCTTTTAGTTGACAAAAAGATGTTGGCTTTTTTTACTTTTTTGACTTGGTCTGCAAAGACATCATTGCTTTCAGCTGCAAGCTGAACATATGGATCCATTTTTGTACTTCCATACCTCTGAGGATCAACCTACAGTACATTGGTTTGAAAAGACATTGGCAGAGTTTGCTGTGGAGAAATATATTTTAACACTTTTAAAAATCTCAAGTGTACAGACTTACTTTAAGTTTCACCACAGCTTGGTAGTTATTGTCCTTGTTAAGGATTATAGATTTCGTTTCTGACAGTTGCACTGAAGAAATCTGTTTTTCAAAGTATAGCTGCATGCTGGTTTCTTTAGTTGCTCCATGAAGCTGCACACTCACAGTCTCTTCCACACCCAGGTGAATTTTATTTGGAGCAACAATTAGGCATCTGCGGTATAAATGCAAACACATGTATATAAGCACTGATAGGATAGAACAAAATGCAAGAAGTGGGTAATTATGAGAAAACAATTTTTTTTTACATTTTGTAAAATTAGTCAATAATTCTAGTACTTACGTGGGTCTTGCATCCACTTCAAGAAAAACCAAAAATGCAAAAAACAGAGGGCAGATCATCTTGCTGTTTCACCTTGCTCATATGTGATTATTCCATTAGGACAGCGACTAACATCATCTACCAACTAACTGAGAAAAGACTACAAGGGCTATTTCCCACCTCCGTCAAATTGGGCTTTGACACTGAAAAAAAAAAAAAACCTTGGCAAGAAATTGCATGGTCATGTGGTTTACAAGAAATCTTGTTTATAACAGAACACAGCAGGAACAGCAGCTGTCTGGAGCAAAGGCAACGAGAAAAGAAAACACCAGTCTAATTAATACAGTAGGCCTACATTCTAAATGTTATGCCACGTCTTTGTATTCATTTTATTAATGTGATTGATTGGTTTGTATCCCTTAGACATTCCACCAATATGATAGGGTTGGGTATGGAAGCTTGTTTCCGCCACAGGATAAAAAAAAAAATTTAAAGATAATTGCGACTTTATATCTCACAATTCTGACTTTTTCTCATATTGAAAGATATAAACTCGCCATTGCGAGTTATGTCAGAATTGTGAAACAAACTCGCAATTGCAAGAAATAAAGTAAGAATTGCGAGATACTGTATAAACTTGCAATTGTGAGGAATAAAGTAGACTTGCGAGATGTAAATTTTTTATATTTTCTTGCAATTTTGACTTTTCTCAGAACTGAGATATAAACTCACAATTGGAAGTTATAAAGTCCAATTCTGAGGGGAAAAAAGATTCTGACTTTATAACTCGTAATAGAGTGGTGAAGGTATGAAAACTAATACGCCACTGGTTCCAGAGATTTTCCTATGGGTTTTTTCGATTTATGTGTAAAACCCCATAGGAAAATCTAAGGAACCAGCAGCGAATTAGACTTCTGGTTTCTGACATCATACTGAACCTGCAACTGTCAGGGATGAACGAGACAGAAGTAATCACAAATGCAGTAAGGTGAATTTATTAGAATTACAGTAGTGTGAACAGCAGGCAAAGCCAGTTACAAACTGGTACAGAGAGTTGTGGGTATCCACGCAACAACCAGAGCCACAAACAGACAGTCCATAAACAAGATCTGAATTCATCAGTGTAGCAATCACCAGGACTGGAACAGGACCGAGGCAAAACTGTGAGCTGGAAAACACTGCACAATAAACACCAAACTTCTGACAACACAGAACAGAAAAGGCACAGGTTAAGTAGAGTTGTGCTAATGAGGACCAGGGGCCTCATGTACAAAGACTTGCGTTGAATTCATACTAAAACATTGCGTACGGAGAAAGCTGTAAATGTGCGTACGCACCAAAAAAATCAGATGTATGAATCTCTGCGTACGCAGCATTCCACATACATTTTCTTTGTACATCCCAATTAACGCGAAATTGAGCGCACATGCACGAGCACAACACCACACCCTGTCTCCTCCCTCAATTAAATTAATTTAAATATGGTAATTAGTCCAGTTTGGAAAAGAAACCTGCAAGAACATGGCTAAAGCAAGCAAGAAACGAAATTTCACTGAAAATGAATTAGAGGTGCTACTATCAGAGGTAGAAACAAGAAAAAATATTTTATTTGGAACTTTGTCCTCTGGAATTAATAATAAAAGAAAGAAAAAAGAGTGGGAGAGTTTGTCTGATGCCGTTAACGCGGTGGGATCTGAGAGTCGCACCGTAAATGAACTGAAGAAGAAATGGTCTGACATAAAGGTGGAAGTTAAGCGGAGAACTGCTGCGCACCGACAAAGTGTGGGCAGAACAGGCGGTGGTACAGGGGCCGATGAACTTGCACCCTTTGATCAGAGAGTTGCCTCTATTGTAGGAGACACGTTAATCTCTGGAATCGTATCCGTTGATGTGGGAGACTCGGATATACTACAGGACTGCCAGCAAGGTGACTAATTTAAAATGTATTTCCTTAACTTTGATACATATAGCCTACCAGCCACCATTTAATTTTAAAATGCATGCAATGTGGCAAAAAGTACACCAGAGATTTTACGTATCCACTGCTTTTATTGCAAATGCGTGTACCCATTAATAAGGAACTGACTCAAATTACAGTTAACATGTGCCTGTGTTTATTTGGACTTAGGAACCGCAGGAACAACAGCAGGAACGTCCACTGGCACGCACTCAGAGTCCGCACCACCCGAGCAGCCAGAGCCCATTCAGTCCAGCGTCTCCGGTGTCTCTAATGCTCCCCCCAGTGCTGAACCCCGTCCATCTGGCCGCGTCTTGACGCATGCTGTTCTGGAGTCACAACAGCAAATTGTTAGGGCCATTGGAGAAATTAACAGTCACCTGAAAAATGTCACTGACGCACTCACAGAAATAAACCATTCATTAAAGGAATTGGTCAAAAAATGAACTTTGTGTCTGAGTACCATTTATATTGTCGCAATTACACGTTGACGGGCCTGAATGGCTTGTTGATTGTGCTGCACATATACTGGTCCTGGGTCAGGGTCATCTGGCGGTGCCCCCACCTCACCAAGGGGTATGCCATGCCTGTGCGCGACATTGTGCAGCACTCCACAGGCCAGTATGATGCGGCAAACCTTGTCAGGGCGGTATAACAGCATCCCCCCGGTCCTGTCAAGGCAGCGCCACCGACTTTTCAGCTGCCCAATCGCCCGCTCCACAACTGACCGAGTGCGAGAATGGACATCATTGTATCTGCGCTCTCGGTCAGTTTGTGGGTTGGTGAGGGGGGTTAACAGCCACGTCTTTAGTGGATAACCACTGTCTCCTGATGGGTAGTTGAATAATTACACACACAAAAATTTAACTTTTAGATAGAACCATACATTTAAATAACTTACCAAGTAGCCACCCATCGCGCACCCTGCCAGCTTGGAGTCTCATGCCAACCATGCTGTTTGTAAGGATATATGAATCATGGGTTGACCCAGGCCACCTTGCCACAATATTTGTTAGGCGCATTTGTGCATCACATATAATCTGCACATTTATTGAATGAAAATGTTTCCGATTCACATATGCAAATTCTTCTTCAGATGGCGCCTTTATAGCAATATGTGTGCAGTCGATCGCTCCGATTACATTATGAAAACCGGCTATCGCTGCAAATTGCGCTTTAATATTTGGCTGGTCACCTGCATCGTATGGGAACGTTATATACCTGGTAGACAAGCGGATGATCCCGTCCCATACAGCTGGCATTGCACGGCTCAAACACGACTGGCTTATTCCTGAGCGGTCTGCCAGTTCTCTTTGGAAAGAACCTGTTGCCAGGAAACCAAGTGTAGTAAGCACCTGTAAAGGAACGGGTAATGCGTGGCTCCTCACTGTCTCTCTTTCCAAATTCGGACCCAACTCAGCGCAGAGCTCCAAGAGTATAGCCCTTGGAAATCTGAAACGGCTGATAAGCCAGTCATCATCGTGGGCCAGAAAATCATTGTGGTCCCTAAAAACTCGTTCTCTCCGGATTCGTCCATTGAAAATGTCCTCTAATAAAGCCAACACTGCCATTGCTAGATGGGTTGTAGGCTATCAATTTGCACATGCTTTATATATGTTCTTACTTAATTGCATAATTAATAGAATATTTTAGTAAGACTCGTGTGACAATAATATGTCAAATAATTTATCAATTACAAATTATAAGCAATATCTGACAGCTGGTGGTGCGATAGAACAATTCGTAATGTAATGTTTGCCACTTCACTTTATTGCCTCTATGAGTCGCCAACGGACAAAAATCACGACAAATGTACGTACGCCAGGCATGAAGTTTACGTGGAGGAACGCACATTCTTACGTTAATTTCACTGTTAGTACATCTGACCGTGAACGTGAAAGCTGGCGTACGCCGTGTTTTTGTGCGTACGCAGTGTTGATACATGAGGCCCCAGGTGAGATGACTCAGTCAGCACTCAGGAGCACAGAGAAGCTGTGTCCCAATTGAGTTCGCAATTAAGACCCGCCCCCTTTAGTTATTAGGCTTGTTTGAGATGAGCAAAATCTGCGCAGAGCCGATCACCGGTGATCAGCGCGAGATGCATGCCGGTTAGAAATGTGTCCTAGTGCAGTCCATAGATATCCATATAAGGCTAGATGTCTTAAGGCAGAGTCTCGAACGGCATCACCGGCGGCCATCTTGTCACAGGGAAGCTTTCTGGCGAGCTCTGTGGTATCTGAAGTAAGGTGAGTGATCAGCACGAACACAAATCCTCTTATCTCGCTGAAATCTTGATGTATGCAGTGTCATATGTATGCAGTGTCATTACTACATCTCTGACGTTTATAATAAACCAAACAGTTTGAAAATCGGTAGAAAATTGAGCAAGTTATGGTTATTTAAAAGTACATGCACCATTAAAACACAATGTTACGAGTGAGCGAGCTCCCTGTGGCAAGATGGCCGCCGTGTGCGGACGGTGGACCTCCACTGGCCAGAAGCGCGGATGAGACATCTAGCCTTTATTATATGATATCTATGGTGCAGTCCGCCTTGCTCTGATGTCATGCTGACGCATGTAAAAAAAAAAAAAAAAAAAAACTCGCAAAAAACGTGTCGAATTCTGCAGTCGAGCGCAGTTGCTCTCCACCGATTGCGCTGATCAAAAGCATGATGGGAAACGAATTGCTGAAGACACAGCTTAATGCTCATTGGTTTAAACAACCGTGATGTATTGTTCTCTTTTAAACTGTTTGATTTTAAAACTCTGATCTCATGTTTTTATGTGTATAAATTATGTGTTAGTATTCCCAAACTCTCTGACAGTGTGATCTATGGGTTATTTGATTGTTGTCATATTTATACAAATATATATAAAACATGTCTGTAATTAAAGTAAAAATTATTGATAAACACGTCTTTGGTATGTTATTAAATGGGTGTCTTGTTCATAATTATTTTCATATAAAAGCAACAGAACTTAAATTACATCCAGTTTATTAGCAACACTGTGCACGAGCGTGAATCCCGCAATATCCATCTTTGATCTCACAGGTGTCAGATCCACTGAGAGAAGAGAGAACTGTCCGTCTTGCCTGCGCTTTTTTCTCTCCTCCCCTCACTGCAGCCGCCTACTCTCGCATACATTTCAGGCGAGGCTAGGCACCATAGACTGTAAAAAAAGATGGACAACGCCCCTTCGCTCTCTTCCATTGGTGAGAACTTAAAGCCGCCAGTGTCCCGATATGGCGCTGACATCTTGGAACTTGAGTCTGCGAAGTAGCGATATCGGGACCAGACCTGCGCAGTAGTAAGCAGGAAGTAAAGCCGCAAAATCAACGCTCCGCCCCAGGGGGGTAATCTTTCAGAAAAAACTGAAGCTTCCCCGGGGGCTGCCATTGATTAGCAGACCATCACCTGCTGTTAGCATTCCATTGAGTCCCATTCATTTTGGCGTCACTTTGACAGCGAATAACTTTACATCTGAGGCGTTTAAAGACTCCATTGTCCATGTCCATTATTTATTTCTAAAGAAACACGAAAATGTATAAAAGACTCCTTTTATCTTGTATCTTACATTATGGCCCCGTAGAAGCAGTTTTTGTAAAAATAGGCTAGCGATTGCGTCATAACCATGCGACTCTCTGTCGCACAGTAGAGAAATTACCGTATGGACAGGAGGAGAAGCTCGCGGGCAATCGGGGGGACGTGGAGGCAAAAATGACAAAATAATTAAATAATAAATACTTAGCAAAAGTTTCTCCTGCTCTAAGTGCTTCTAATTTACTTCACTTTTCTCCGTTGAATCCAATGGGGTCGCTGTGTCCATTTCTTTTACTGTCTATGCTCCGCCCTCACTCTTGCAGAATGCACTCTCCCTGAGTGCACTTTTTTAAAAATTGATTGCAGTACGGCAAGAGGCTTGTTAAAATAAAGTAAATACAATCTCCTCAGTCCTCCGAAGATCCCGAAAAAAATGTCCGTTGGTGCTTCAGTAAATACTTCGCTCAGAGAACCTGTCAATCATGATGTTACACCCTGTTTTTATAGCATCACGTAACTAACTAAAAAACAACTTATTTTTGAAACAAACACTTGAACTTACATCAGCGTGATAAAAATGACAGCAAATGAAAGAAACCACCTTTGGAAAAAAGATATTTGAAGTGTAATTTAATTGTTTAGTTGGTCTCACGTCCCGTTGAATAACACGGGGAGGCGGGGTTTATGACCTATACTAGGACCAGTCGCCAGGGGGCGATAGAGACGTTTTGGCTTCACTTTTCAGGGCTTGTGCGGCATGCTTGCTAGGCACATCTCGAACAAGCCTATTTCCTGTGGGTGACCTTTGCATTTGTGCAGGTGTAACGATCAACAGCTGGAGTGCCCTTGAGAGCCACCAGAGGGCACTCCACATCAGAATATTAGGCTTGTTTGAGATGTGCCTAGCCTCGCCTGAAATGTATGTGAGAGTAGGCAGCTGCAGTGAGAGGAGGAATGAGCTCGGACTCATCTCTTCAACAGGACTCATTTGTTCACCACACCGGACAGTTCTCTCTTCTCGCAGTGAATCTGACACCTGCGAGATCAAAGATGGATATTGTGGGATTCACGCTCATGCACAGAGTTGCTAATAAACTGGATGTAATTTAAGTTCTGTTGCTTTTATATGAAAATAAATAATGAACAAGACACCCAAAGTACTTATTTAATTCCATTCCAAATACATGTTTATCAGTAATTTTTTCTTTAATACAGACATATGCGTTTTCTTTTTAAATAAAAATTACAATGCATAAGCCATAGAGATCGCACTGTCAGATAGTTTGGGAATATTCACACATAACGTATACACATAAAACATGATATCAGAGTTTTAAAATATATATTTTTAAAAGAGAACAATACATCATGGTTGTTTAAGCCAATGAGCATTAAGCTGTGTCGTCAGTAAGTCGTTTCCCATCATGCTTTTGATCAGCGCAGTCAGTGGAGAGCAACTGCGCTCATCTGCAGAATCCGACACGTCCACCTTGCGTTCGTGAGAGTGTTTTGACATACGTCAGCATGACATCAGAGCAAGGCGGACCGCACTCGGACACATTTCTAACCGGCATGCATCTCGCGCTGATCACCGGTGATCGGTTCTGCGCAGATTTTGCTCATCTCAAACAAGCCTATTGTCATTCCCTCACAAACTACATCACCCATAATTCTCTGCCTGGACTTATGAGCGCTCATTGTTTTCAGCTGTGTCTCATTACCTTGTTTAACTCACACTATATTAGCCTGGTTTTCACATTCATTCCCTGTGAATGACAGAGAAACAACTGCGGAAAGTTGGGCACGAGCCGAGCGGACGGGGGACTCGACTGCTTTTGGAAGTTCTGTTTGGGTGGACTGTTGGACTGGGCTGGACTGTTGACATATTTCATTTCTGGTTTTTAGAATTGCAGATAGCGATCTGACTATAAGGATTAGTTGGAACTGATTTATTGGATTCATTATTGGACACTGAACTGAGGACCTTTTGACTTGGTAAACGGTAGGTCGTTAGTGGAGAGGAGTGTGGGAGTACCGGCCGACGGCCTGTATAGGTCCGGTAGCGGTGCTCCTCCTCTACTTTTCATTGACTAAATAATATCAAACTTTTCAGGATGACAGAAAGAGAGTCAGTATATGAAAACAGCATGGAATGTAGAGATCAAGAAGAGGAAAGTGAATGGGAGGAGGTGATAAGGGGACCTAGAACTAATAAATTGCCTAGACATAAAAGAAAGAAAAATGACTCAGAAAGTTTGGGTGGAACGGAAAGTGAGGGAAGAGAAGTTGAGGTAAATGATTTGAGATCAGAATTGTTTAATGTAGTAGTACGTTTTGAGGGAGAAGGGGGAGTAAAGAAAACTGACCCGTTAAAACTGACTAAAGTCATTAAAGCACAAATAGGAGAAGTAAAATATGCAAGAGTACTGGGAGATGGAAACTTACTTATTGGATGTAGCTCTGAAAAACAGATAGAGAAGGCAAAGAGAATGAGCACTGTGGGAAAAATAAAAGTAACAAAAGTGGTTAGAGTTGGAGGAGAAAAGGACGAGAGTTGTAAAGGAATCATGGCAGGAGTTCCTCTTATGGTGGGTATGAAGGAGATCGTAGAGAATTTGAGGGTGAGAACTGGATCAGTTAAATCTGCTAAAAGAATGACAAGAGGAATTGACAAAAAGGAAACGGAATCTGTTCTGATTGAATTTGATTGTAAGGACCTCCCTAAAGAGGTATACTTTGGTTATATTAAATATAACATAAGAGAATTCATAACTAAGCCTATGAGATGTTATAACTGCCAGGAATTTGGTCATGTGGCAAGGGGATGTAAAAAGCAAAGAAGATGTGCTAGATGTGGAGGAGATCACGACTATGGGAAGTGTGGAGAAGGTGTTAAACCAAAGTGCTGCAATTGTGGAGGCAATCATAGTGTTGCTTTCTGGGGATGTGAAGTAATGAAACGAGAGGTGGAAGTACAACAAATTAAGGTGAAGGAAAAAATTTCATATGCTGATGCTATCAAGAGAAGTGAGGGAAAAAAGAAGGATGTGGATGAAGAGTATGATAAAGGAAAAAAAATGGAGGTGAGCAGAAAGAATGGAGGAAGATTTGGGAAGAAAAGAAGAAGTTAGTTACCTTTATAGCAGGGGTAATAAATGCAACATCTGAGATTAAATCTAAAACTGAAAGGATTCAAATCATAGTTAAAGCGGCAGTACATCATTTGGAGTTAGTAGGATTAAAATGGGAAGAAGTAAGAGATGAGCTTAATATGCAGTCAAGTCAAGATCCAACATGGGTGGGTTAATAATATTAATTATGCTAATTCTTCAATGGAATGCCAGAAGCCTAATTGCAAATGGACAAGATTTTAAACAATTTATAGACAGCAGAGAGGAAAAACCAGAAGTAATATGTGTTCAAGAAACTTGGCTAAAGCCTAATTTGGATTTTGTTTTAAATGGATATATAGCAATTAGACAAGACAGGAAAGAGGGAGGAGGTGGAGGGTGTGCTACATTTGTTAAGCAGGGAATTCCTTATAGAGTTACAAGAGTGGAAAGTGAACAAGAATATGTGGGAATAGAAATTTGGGGAGGAAAATCAAAATTATCAATCGTAAATTACTATAATCCATGTAAAAAGCTTGAAATAAACAAACTTTTAGAAATAGGGGGACAGTGTGAGAACAGTATGGTATGGTGTGGGGATTTTAATGCACACAGCACATTGTGGGGATGTAAAAAAACTGATAATAATGGTGTAGTATTGGAAGAGTTATTGGAAGAAAGGGAATTAGTGTGTCTAAATGATGGAAATAAGACACGGATTGATATTAGGACAGGAAAGGAATCAGCTCTCGATCTTACTTTGGTATCAAATAATTTGGCATCAGTTTGTGATTGGAGAGTACATAAAGATGGGACAATAGGGAGTGATCATTATCCGGTTATATGTGAGATTAATATCTCTGTAGTGGAACAAATAGATGGAAGAGGAGGGAATTGGGTATTTGAAAAAGCTGATTGGGAAACATTTCAAGCAAAAAGTGATAAATATTTAAGTCAAGTTGTTAACTATATAGATATAGAGTTATTAAATAATGAAGTAAAACAAGGAATATTATTAGCAGCAATAGAAACTATACCTAAAAGTAAAGGTATAAAAAGGAGGAAGTCAGTACCATGGTGGAATGAGAATTGTAAAACTGCAGTAAAAACCAGAAATAAAGCCTTCAAGTTATTGAAAAGAACTCATAATTTCCAACATATGATACAGTATAAACAAGCACAGGCAGTTGTAAGAAGAACAATCAGGCAAACAAAGCGGATATATTGGAGGGAGTTTTGTAGTTTAATTGGAAGTACTACTCAGATAGGAGAAGTTTGGGGGATGATTAAAAAGATGAGTGGGGATGTAAGGGAGTGGAATTATCCTGTGTTAAATGATGGACATAAAGATGCTGTTACTAACAAAGGAAAAGCAGAGATGTTGGTAGATGCATTTGTTAGTATACACAGTTCAAATAATTTGTCAGTGGAGGGAAGGAGAGGTAGAGAGAGCACCAAATCTAAGAACATGGAAATTTTAAACAAAAAGGAAATCTTTGAGGACGATCTAAATAAACCTTTTAATATAGGAGAAGTTGAAAGAGCTTTAGCTAAAACTAGAAACACTGCACCAGGAAAAGATGAAATAAGCTATACTATGTTAAAACATTTAAGTATAGAAAGTAAGGAAAAATTGCTAATGCTATTTAATAAGATATGGGAAGGAGGAAGAATTCCTGAAAGTTGGAAAGAAGCAATAATTATCCCGATAAGGAAGCCAGGAAAAGATGCTAGTAAGCCAACAAATTATAGGCCTATAGCATTAACGTCGCATATTTGCAAATTAATGGAAAGAATGGTAACTGAAAGATTAATGTATTTTTTGGAAAAAAAGGGTTTGGTAACGGAATTTCAAAGTGGGTTTAGGAGAGGAAGGGGTACAATGGATGCAGTGTTGTGTTTAGAAGACGATATTAGGAAAGCTCAAATAAGTAAAGAATCTGTGGTAGCAGTATTTTTTGACGTTGAGAAGGCGTATGATATGTTATGGAGAGAGGGATTAATGATTAAATTGCACAAAATAGGAGTAAGAGGTAAAGTTTTTAATTGGATTTTAGATTTCCTAAAAGGAAGATCGATTCAAGTTAAAATAGGAACAGATATTTCAAATAAACACAAAGTAGAAAATGGAACACCGCAAGGGAGTGTTATAAGTCCTACACTTTTTTCCATTATGATAAATGATATATTTAAGAATGTACATAATGGCATGAATAGATCATTGTTTGCAGATGATGGGGCGCTTTGGAAACGTGGGAAAAATTTGGAATATGTAGTTAAGAAAATACAGGAAGGAATAAACCAGGTTGAAATGTGGGGAATGGAATGGGGTTTTAAGTTTTCTGCTGAAAAATCAAAAGTGATGCTCTTCTCTGGAAAGAAAAATAAAGATATTAAATTGAAGTTATACAGGAATAATCTGGAAAGAGTTGAAAGTTTTCGTTTTTTGGGGGTGTGGTTTGATTCACGATTAACATGGAGAGCACACATTAAACAAGTAGAGGATAAATGTAAAAAAGTAATAAATATTATGAGGTGTCTTACAGGAGTGGAGTGGGGAGCAGACTTTAAGTCATTAAGATATATATATATATCACTAGTAAGATCTAGGTTGGATTATGGGAGTCAGGCATTTGGATCAGCAGCAAAATCAGTGTTAGCAAGGTTGGACAATCTTCAGGCACAGGCACTGAGATTATGTCTCGGAGCCATGAGAACATCACCAGTGTGCTCACTGCAGGTAGAGGCAGGAGAAATGCCTTTGAGTCTAAGACGGAAGCAGTTGCTTGTAAATTACTGGATTAATTTAAGGGGACAAATAGATAGTCACCCAACCAAAAGAGTATTACAAGATAGTTGGGAAAAGGGAAAGGGGAAAAAATGTAGTTTTGGTTGGACAGGAGATGACGCGGCACGTGACTTGGGAGTATATGGAAAGGAGTTTTGTAAAACTGTGGTATGGCCCAATATCCCTATCTGGAAGTTTGAAACTCCAATAGTGGATTTAGAGGTATTGCAGACCAAAATAGTAAATAATCAAGTTGATTTGGTGAGTGAATTTTATAGACATGTGAACCAAAAATATAGTAATTTTAAGCAAGTTTTTACAGATGGATCCAAAGACCCAATAACCGGAGTTACAGGTGCTGCAATTGTAGTTCCCAGCCAGACGATTGAGATGAACAGGAGAACTTCAGATCATTTAAGTGTATATGCTGTTGAGATGTTTGCCATTTTGATGGCATTAGAATGGATAGAAAGCACTAAGTTAAACCAAACTTTAATTTGCAGCGACTCTGTTTCTGTACTGCAGAGTCTTAAGACCGGTATGGTCAAGAATCATCAGGAGTTGTTTTATGATATTATGGCTATCTATTTAAAAATAAAGAATAAAGGTGATGACGTTATATTTATGTGGGTCCCAGCACATATGGGTATTATAGGAAATGAAAAGGTAGATAAAATTGCTAAGGAAGCACTTCAAAAAGAGAATATAGAAGCAGTCATCAGTCTTTCAAGATCAGAAGGAAAGAGTATAGTGTGGGGAGAAATTACGAAAAAATGGCAACAAAGGTGGGACCAAGAAATTAAAGGAAGACATCTATACTCAATTAAAAGAAGAGTTGGCAATGTAGAAAATAAGAGAGGAAACAGGAGAGAAGAAACTATTGTAACCAGATTAAGAATAGGGCATAATAAATTAAATAGTACTCTGCATATAATGGGGAAACATCCAACTGGGTTTTGTGATCAATGTCAAATACCTGAGACTGTAGAACATGTGTTAATTAATTGTTCAAAATATGAATTACAGAGAATAGTTATGATTAAAGACATGGAAAAAATAGGACTAATAGGACATGGAGTAAAGAGTATAATGGACTGCAGTAAGAGTGAACAAGGAATTAAATATTTGATTTGTTTTCTGACAAAATCGGGACTAATGACAAGAATATGATGACTAAAAATATGGAAAATAACTAGAACCAGAAGATGGCAGTAATGCAACGTCAAGGATGCAAGCTGCCGTTAAAATCCAAAGAAGAAGAAGAAGAACATTCCCTGTGAAGTCTTGTGTACTGTATGTGTCTCACTGCATTTCTGAGCTTGTTTGTATCTTGTCTCTCCCATCTCCTGGTTTTCTTGATTCTGTGCCTGTCCCCTCAGATTTCTCTCTTTGCCTCAGCCCTTATCTGTTATTGTTTGTTTGTTTGTGTATGACCCTTGCCTGGATTTGGATTATGATTGTGGATAACCCTTTGCCTGACGTCGTCATAATCAGATTCTAGTCAGAATATGAGTCTGATACTGCTCCAGTGGGCTGTGATTAAGTGGCGTGTTTCAACCGAACCAGGAAAGAAAATGCCTATGCACTTAATTGGATAGACCAACAACCAATCAGAGCAACGGAGTAGGTGACGTATGTTCTTCGTTCATCTTTCCGATCGACAAATGCCTTGATCGCAGTTCTCTGTTCCTCTTTTAAAATTAATGAGCTGTCGATATCTTCTATAACAGACGTGTTGGCGGAATCTACACATCTCAATTATTATCTCAGTTATAACTAGTGTTAATGTAGATGGTGAAATCTATGACAAATTTTCATTGGCGACCTTTGACAAGATGACAACAATGTCATTAAATGATAACTGTGACTGTAACTATATAACTTATTTTCACAGACATTTCTCCTCCTCCAGTAACAAGTATAAAGTTTATGAGTTATGGTTAAGCTTTCAAAATATTAAAATTGCTTAAAAATAATAATATAAAAAATATATATAAAATAAATTACTCCGGAAGCTTAACCTGTGGAGGGGTCCTCGTGGAGTGACGTTTCGGGTAGATAATCGACCAGCGGTGCCCAACAGCCTCCATTAACTGGCATACCTACAGACAAAGCAAAAAGAGACAACACGCCATGCTTGACAGGTATGCCTTTCATCTGTGAGACTTGTAATAAAACGTACTCGGTTACTAACGTAACTTCGGTTCTCTCTAGAAGAGGGAACGAGTACTGCGTTTTTGTAAAAACGCTACGGGAAAAACTCTTTTTTAACGAAATACTGAAGCAAAAAATTATCCTTAATTTTCCATATATGTAAAGCGCGTTGCAGCAGTACACAGCTATGGCGAGACAGCTTGCGCGCTCATTGGCTGCTCTGCGGCAACTGCATAAGCCTATCGAGCGAGGCCTGAAGTGACGTCAGGCCAATGAGGGCGCTTCGCTATGGAGGCAGATTAGTCTCAAATATAAATCACGCAAAAAACATGATTCACAAATGCGTAGACAATTTCACATGCATGAAACCTAATTCACGTACACACAAAAAAAATCCACGTGCGTGAAAAAAAATATATTCACAAAAAGCAATTCACATGCGCAAAATAAAATTATACTCATAAAATACATTTCACAAATGCAAAACATAATTCGTAGATATACAACTGTGCACAAAAACCTTTGAATGTTTAAAATGTACGAGTGTATCCTTGCATTTGAATGTGCAAATCGTCATTCACGTACGAATTGCCTTAGATATGTGTGTGTGTGTGTGTTTTTGAGACTTTCCTGGCAGCATAACACTCCTAACACAGAGCAGTCGTACTCTTTAGCCAATCAGATTTAAGCTTATCAATCGACCAATCAGTATCACGTGAGGGCGGGCCTACCTACATGTTACGTCATCAGCTTTCGACCAGTTCATGGCTGAGCAGAGGTAAGTGCAGTTAATCGTTCATTTCTGTTTAGAAGTTAGAGATCAGTTGAAGCAATAGTTTATTAACTGCTGTTTAGTCCACATGTGAATATAAACATTTATTTTTAGTATTGATGGATTTTCATGTCCTGTCCACCACACATTCAACTGAGGATAATGTATGTAATGACGTGCATATATAGGAGACATGTTTTGATCTGCATATATTATGTAGTTTTATTGTTTCAGATTTCCAAGACAGATGATGTATGAAGTTGCAGACAACCAGTACTGTGATCTTACCATTTCTACTGTAATTCTTTGAAAACAGTCATGTTGCAAGCCATCCATTTTGACTGTTGTTTCAACAAGTGGTTGAAAGTGATGCATTGTTACTGTATTAATTTGTCTCCTGCGGACTATATGTACATGCTTTAGGAATAAAGCCTTGCTATGCATGCATTATTAAATGTTCTTGTAAGAATTAAAATATTCAGACATAGTTCAATCTGATGTACACGTTTTATTAATTTGAAAGTTTCCGAATCCTTTGGGAATAAAATATATAAAATGACTTGATCATGATTAATGTTCCTGTTACATATGAAGATCATGAACTGACAGTCTAAACTGTGAAGCACAATATTCAGTACAGAGAAATATACGTCTCTTCAGGAGTTGTGAGATCCAGTCAGAGTGTACTTTGCTTTTAAAGTATATAAATATAAGTGCAATACATCAAGTGAAAAGTTAAAAAATGAATTGTGTTCAGTCCGGTCATCAGTAGACCTCTCTGTTAGGACATATAAGATTTTGTCCTGATATTTAAAGTACTAAAACCCTATAGTACAAGAGGTGCAGACAGAGGATGTGGGAAATTAAGTGATGGTATTTGAATAGAGTTTACTGAGTAATCTTAGTCGCATAATCTTAATTGCCTCTCTATGATAAGTACCTTTGTCTTATCAGCATAAAATCAGATTTGCCTATTTTACTAGGCAAAGTAAAATTAATGCTTCACAATATTGTCCTGTGAGACGTTAAGATGACAATAAAAAACCTTATTTAAAAACCTTGACATTACAATACAGCATAAGGAAATGCATGTTGAATATATTGGTAACACTCTACAATAAGGTACAATAACTAAGTTAACATTAGTTAATGTATTAAATAACCATGAGCAATACATTTGTTGCTGTGTTTGTTAATCTTTGTTAACGTTAGTTAAAAATACAGCTGTTCATTGTTGGTTTACAGTGCATTTACTAATGTTAACAAGATTTTAATGAAGTATTAGTAAATGTTAACATTAACAAAAAATAATAAAGGCTGTTCACGTGCAGTTCATTATTAGTTCATGTTAACTAATGAAACGTTTTAATAAAGTGTTACCAATTAAGACATAAATACAAAAAAAAAAGTATAAAATAAAGAAACAACATGAATTAAGATGTTCGTGACTGCTAACGTTACCCAGATGTCACACCAAAGGTGAGTAATCCTGAAAAATGCAGGGAAACAAGTGTTAATAATAATTTAACATCATACACAAATGGCAAAAAACACTGGCTGCTCATTAAAATAGGTCTATTCACTATTTAAAGAACAATCTCGATGGGTATTGACCACAGATGATTGTTTTGCAATCATTAGCGTGATTGTAGCTGTGAGAGCTGTCTGTACCTTCAGCTAAAATACAACAAAACAAGCATCATTCTTCTTCATTTTTGACACGATATGGGACATCTGATTACAACAACACTTGCTTACATCAGTTAATAGTTCATAAACTATTGCTTCAACTGATCTCAAACTTCTTTAACTTCAGTTAACACAGAAATGAACGATTAACTGCACTTACCTCTGCTCAGCCATGAACTGGTCAAAAGCTGATGACGTAACATGTAGGTAGGCCCGCCCTCACGTGATACTGATTGGTCGATTGATAAGCTTAAATCTGATTGGCTAAAGAGTACGACTGCTCTGTGTTACGAGTGTTATGCTGCCAGGAAAGTCTCAAAAACACACACACACATATCTAAGGCGATTCGTACGTGAATGACGATTTGCACATTCAAATGCAAGGATACACTCGTACATTTTAAACATTCAAAGGTTTTTGTGCACAGTTGTATATCTACGAATTGTGTTTTGCATTTGTGAAATGTATTTTATGATTATATAATTTTATTTTGCGCATGTGAATTGCTTTTTGTGAATATATTTTTTTTTTCACGCACGTGGATTTTTTTTGTATGTACGTGAATTAGGTTTCATGCATGTGAAATTGTCTACGCATTTGTGAATCATGTTTTTTGCGTGAATTATATTTGAGACTAATCTGCCTCCATACTTCGCGCCCTCCTTGCCACTTCCCGCCGAGACGGGTGTGGCTAACCTCTATAAAAGGAGCTCGAAAAGGCTGATTCACTTGATTTTCATCGCCGAAGCGAACCAGAGTGAACCGTACGCACGGCAGAGAACGCAGTACTCGTTCCCTCTTCTAGAGAGAACCGAGGTTACGTTAGTAACCGAGTACGTTCTCTTACGAGAGTCCTCTCGTACTGCGTTTTTGTCGTGCGTGCTGGGATAAAACACCGATCACTGGAAGCTAACCTAGGTATACAGTGCATAATCACCAGATAGACTCACAGAGAGTCTGGGAATAAGGGGGGGGGGGCCTTAATTCCCTATATTGTAGCGTCCGCAGACGCAAAACATGACCTCACAGAGAGAGTCTAGAGACAAAAGGGGAATCCCGCAGACGCGAATATGACATCACATAGACAGGGTGGGGAACCTGAACTAATGTGGGAAATGTGGGTCTTACACAATTCTGCCCATAAAACAGTCGGTAGCGCGCTGCGCATGCGATTTCAGTGTTCTAGTTAGACAGCTGATTCGACTACACCGATGGTAGCTTAGCCTGCAAGGCGGGAACCTCTAGGTTGTAAAACCTAATAAATGTAGATGGCGAGGCCCAGCCTGCCGCCATACATATGTCCTGTATGGAAATCCCGCTAGACCAAGCCCACGAAGAGGCGACGCCTCTCGTGGAGTGCGCTCTAACGCCCAACGGGCACTGGAGGCCCTTGACAGTGTAAGCCAGCGCTATGGCGTCAACTATCCATCTGGATAGGCTCTGTTTCGAAACAGCCATTCCCTTGGAACGTCCACTGAACGAGACAAAGAGCTGCTCAGTCTGTCTGAAGACAGCAGAGCGGGACACGTAAGCTCTTAAAGCCCTAATGGGGCAAAGAAAACTTGAGTCCCCTTCCTCACTTGATCCCGGCAGGGCAGACAGGGAGATAACCCGAGCCCGAAACGGCGTGTTGAGGGATTTTGGCACATAACCATGCCTAGGTTTGAGTATGACTTTAGAGTCATTAGGTCCAAACTCTAAGCACGCTGGGCTCACGGAGAGCGCGTGCAGGTCGCCTATGCGCTTCACCGAAGCGAGAGCCATCAAAAACACTGTTTTAAAAGACAAATGTTTGAGGCTAATAGATTGGATAGGCTCGAAAGGGGCACCTTTCATGGCCGCCAAAACCGTAGAAAGGTCCCACATAGGGACTGAAGGAGGTCTGGGAGGATTCAGCCTCCTAGCTCGCCTGAGGAAGCGGATGACTAAATCGTTCCTTCCTAGTGACTGACCTAGCGTTGTTCCAGAGAACGCTGCAATAGCCGCCACATAAACTTTGAGCGTGGAAGGGGATCTGCCCTTATCCAACAGCTCCTGTAGGAAGGAGAGAACCTCCGTCACCTCACAATCGAGGGGTGATAGGCCCCGAGCTGTACACCAGCCGGAGAAAACCGACCACTTCGAGGCATAAAGCCGCCTAGTCGACGGTGCTCTAGCCTGAGTGATGGTATTCATCACTCCCTCTGCGAGATCAACGGATATCCGTTGAGCGCCCACACATGAAGGGACCACAACTCCGGGTGTGGGTGCCAAATCGAGCCCCCGGCCTGCGAGAGGAGATCTTTCCTCAATGGCACTGGCCATGGAGCGATGTCTGCTAACTGCATCAGGACTGGAAACCATGCTTGGTTCTTCCAGAACGGTGCTACAAGCAGTACTGAGCATTTTGTTTCCCTGACCCGCTCTAACACCTGAGGCAGGAGGGAGACGGGGGAAAAGCGTATAGCGGGCAGCGCGGCCACATCCGGGACAGCGCGCTGTCGTTCTTGGAAAAGAACACGGGGCAATGAGCGTTTTCGCGGGACGCGAATAGGTCCACCTCCGCTCTGCCGAATCTCTCCCACAACAGCCGGACTGTTTGTGGGTGTAGAGACCATTCGCCCAGGGGAATGTTGTTCCTGGACAGTCTGTCTGGGCCCAAATTCTGGAGCCCAGGCACATGCACTGCTCTCAGCGAGCGCAAATTGTGCTGAGCCCATGTTAGGAGGCGTTTCGCCAGCCTGTACAGGGATCTGGATCTGAGACCGCCCTGGAGATTTATGTACGACACCACGGCCGTGTTGTCCGAACGGACTACGACATGTTGGTCCTTGATTTGGGGACAAATTTCCAGGCATTTGATATGTTGGAGCTTTTCTCGTTCTGACCACAGGCCGAAGAACGGTCTGCCCTCGAGCAGCGCTCCCCATCCCGAGGTGGATGCGTCTGTCGACACCATCCTCACTCCCGAGGAAGTCCCCAGGCTTACACCTGATCGGTACCAGTCGTCCGCCATCCAAGGTATCAGGGCTGCCACACAGCTCTGATTGACCTTGAGACGTAACCGGCCGGACACCCACGCTCCGTGCGGTACTCGCGCTCTCAACCAGAACTGCAGAGGGCGCATGCGGAGCAAGCCCAGCTGAAGAACTGGCGATGCTGAGGCCATGAGACCCAGCATCCTTTGAAACTTCCTGAGCGGGGTAGTCGCGCCGCAGCGGAAGGATCTCGCCGCGCGCTGAATGTGCAGCACGCGCTGTCATAGACTGTGAGTCCAGAATGGTACCCAGAAACGAAATCGCTTGACTGGGGTTCAGCGAACTCTTTGTCCAATTGATCGTGATACCAAGATTCTCGAGGTGATCGAGTAAAATGGTTCTGTGCTCCACGAGCTGTGATCGTGATTGAGCTAGGATCAGCCAGTCGTCCAAATAGTTCAGCACTCGCATGCCTCTGAGTCTGAGAGGGGCGAGCGCTGCGTCCATGCACTTCGTAAATGTACGAGGTGCCAGGGACAAGCCGAATGGCAGGACTGTATACTGGTATGTCTGACCCTCGAAGGCGAATCTCAAGTATCGCCTGTGATGTGACGCTATCTGTATTTGAAAATACGCGTCCTTCAGATCTATCGACATAAACCAGTCTCCTCGGCGAATATGCGCGAGGATTTTCCTGGTCGTGAGCATTTTGAAACTCCGTTTCACTAATGCTCTGTTCAGCCGTCTTAGATCCAGTATGGGTCTGATACCACCGTCCTTTTTGGGGACCAGAAAGTATCTGCTGTATAGCCCCCCTTCGCTTTGAGCTTGGGATACATGCTCTATCGCCCCTTTGCTCATCAGTTTTGATATTTCGGCGCGAAGTAGGTGTGCTACTTCTAAAGTCACCGTAGTTTCGACGCGCGCTGTGAAGCGGGGAGGGCGTCGACAAAACTGTAGCGAGAAGCCTCTCTTTATAATGTCTAGCACCCAGTCCGAAACCCCTGGAAGCGCTGCCCATGCCTCTGCATGGCTGGCTAAGGGTTAGATGCGAAGCGCGCTCTGTTCGCCGTGCGACAGAGGTGCTTCGGGGCGCAATAACATAGGCGTTACGCCTGTGACATTCGAGGCGGGGAGCGCGCTTAATACAGCGGGCAGAACGCTCGTCCTCGACCCTACTACAGTGCTTAACTGAGTGAGGGAGGGCTGAGAAAGTCTCGTGGGACTCATGCTGTCTGCTAGTAAATGTGGGCGGGAAACGGGCACATTCACTGCTTTGGACGCGCTGCCTGCCTGAGCAGAGCGAGCGCGCACAGGTCCCGTTTTTACAGAGAGCCTGTGATCTGTGAGACATAGTGTTCGTGGGCACTGGGAAGTGGGCACTTTTACTATGTTGGAAGCGCAATCGACCTGAGTCGATTTTATGTGCGCGAGCCCTAAGTGTAGGGCTGTGCTTGTGTGTAGGGATGGGCACTGAGGAGTGGGCATCGACACTACATTTATAGCACCATCGGCCGTGGCCGGGACACCAGAAAATACACTCTTTTCGGGATATATCTGGGTAGCCGTAAAAACGGCTTTTGTGTGCAGGCAAGCGGGCAGCTGTGCGGGCTTGCGCTTTGCAGAAAACGCTGGAACAGTCGCAATTCTTGGGACTGAAACAGCGGCGCACTTGGGTGAGAGACCGGCCGCAACGGGACTCACACACCTGCGCTTTCCTAGGCGTGCTAGGACTTCTTCGGGGCTTCCGGCTTCACTGCAATCCTCGGCCGTGGCCCGCGCTGAGCGGGGCATCGGTTGCTAGAGCGAGAGCGGGGCCTCGAGCTGCGCTGCTGTCGCTGCTGTGAAGAGGCGGCCGAAGGCGGGGGCTGAGGCTGAGAGCTCCGCGGGGTCTGTTTTTCACGACTCGCTGCAGAACCAGAGCGCTTCGGGAGGAAGTGCTTGAAGGCTTGAGACGCTTTCTGGGCTTCGGTAAATCTCTCTACGAACTCGGAGAGAGAAGATCCGAAGAGGCCAGCGGAAGACAGCGGGGCGTCGAGAAACGCGGTGCGCTCGGAATCAGCCATCTCCGTGAGCGTCAGCCATAAGTGCCTCTCAGCAACAATGGCGGAAGCCATACACCGTCCCATGGCTTGTGCAGCAGACTTGGTAGCGCGGAGGGAGAGATCCGAAGCGCTTCTCAAATCCGCGATGCAGATAGCGTCAGGCCCCATCTCGTCCAGCTTACGGAGGAGATCACCCTGGAAAATCTGCAGCGTAGCCATGGTGTGTAGTGCCGACGCAGCCTGCCCAGCGGCGGAGAAAATTCGCGCGAGCAGCGTCGACGTCATGCGCCAGGCTTTGGAAGGCAACACCGGTTTAGTCCGCCGTCCAGCAGAGGGCGGGCAAAGGTGGGTCGCTATCGCCTGTTCCACCGGCGGAAGTGAAAGGTAGCCTCGGTCTTTAGCATTATCCAAGGAGGAAAATGCTGGCTACACAGACGAACGTGTTCGTGCTGAGTAGGGAGCGTTCCAGGCCTTCGCAACTTCTTCATGAAGCTCAGGAAGAAAAGGAGCGGGCTTTGATTCCGGAGAGGTGTGCTCACCAGGGAGGAAGCTACCATCCAGCCGGGTGCGAGAAGGGAGTTCCGGTGCAGACCACTCGAGGCCGAGGCTCGCCGCGGCCAACGCGAGTACTTGCATGAGCTCCTTCTCGATGCTAGTTCTTGCCGAAGGCCTACGGGCAGGAGGCGCGAGATCCTCGGAGCTCGCCCAGTCCTCGCTGCCTGAAGCTAGCAGAGAGCAGGAATCTTTCTCCCCCGACGCGGCTTCGGAAACAACTTCCTCTGATAAAGCGGCGGCAGACTGCGGGCGCTGAGCATCAGGAAGTGATTCAGGGGAAGCCGGTGAAGCAGGCGGGCGAACCGGCGAGCTTGGTCGGGCTGGAGCGGGTTCCGGGACCCGCTGCGAGCGGCGCTTCTTACGGCGCGGCAGCGCGGCGGGGAGTGCAGGCTCTGAGAAAAATGCCAGGCGAGTCCTCAGAGTCACCATCGGCAGAAGCTCGCAGTGAGGGCAGCCGCCGTCAGCGAGCGCGAGCGCTGCATGATCCTCACCCAAACAGGAGACACAGATGACATGACGGTCTCCCTCGGTGAGTGGGGCTCGGCACGAGCCACAGGAAGGCATCTTTAGAAAGACGCAGCTCTTTTAGGGGGTGAGTGTTGCAAGGCGAACACACACACACACACACAAGAACAATAATAATAGAAAGGATATGGCGTCGGAAAGCGCAGCAGGTACGGCGGTAGAAGGCGGCGTTGGCCAGCGGCTTCGAGGGCTCGTCCCGCTGAAGTGCTTGCCTCAGACGACCAGCGATGCGTGAGCTTCGCTGAAGAGATGAAAATCGAGTGAATCAGCCTTTTCGAGCTCCTTTTATAGAAGTTAGCCACACCCGTCTCGGTACTTTCATAGTACCTAAGTACCGTCTCGGTACTTTCATAGTACCTAAAACCCAGGGTTGGCGGAAACTAAACTGAAACATAGCTGGCTAGCCACCTAATCTGGCTTCATGGTACAGGCCCCAGGCAAAAGCAGAGGAAAAAGGAGGCCTCAGAGCCTCAGAGTTTATTTTTTTCTGTTTCGGTACAAAGATGGCACCGTTACGCCCCTGAACGGCTTGGGGGTATTGCTCGTGGTGGAGTTAATTAGAATTATGGTACAGTATTCTACTCAAGTAGAGGTAAGTGTGCATTTGCCTAGCATTTGCCTATTAGATCAGCCCCTTCTACTTTCAATTATTTTAAAACCTACCTATTTTATTTAGTATATTGATTATTTTCTTTGGTTGGTTTTATTAATTTATATCTGAGTTCTGATTTCTGTTCTTGTTCTTTTGTTTTATGGTTACTCGGCTATGTTGCTCTTATTTTTGTTTTATTTTATATCTTATATGTTATATCTTTTTTATATATAATGCATGCTATATCGTTTAATGTTGTTCTTCTGTAAAGCACTTTGGTCTGTTTGGTATGTGCTACATAAATAAAATTGAACTTGAAATATTTATCAGAGTAATGTTTCATTCTTTCTTACCGTAGTAACTTACTGCGCTGTTTTTGTCTTTGTCACCACGAAATGCCATTTCTTTTCTGAATGTGAAATTTCCTGTTCAGTTTTTTTGGGCATAAATAAATACATTTGCTTGTAAACTGAAGGATGTAGTTTACTTTGAATGACATTTTGATTAAAAACCATATTTAATTGCAACCCTACATGGTCTCTGTCTGAAAGGAGTCATTTAAAAATTCAAGCACAGCACAAGCATGATAAACTAGCATAGAATCTTGCTGTATATAAAGCAAGATTGATTTTATATTGTTTCTATGTTGATTCAATGTTAAATAAGTGATTTAATTATGGTTGAAATAATATTGATTTTATGACCATATTGATTGATTTTTCATCGTTGAAATAACATTATTTCAGGGTGCAAACCTGATTAAAAATCAATGTTAAATTTCAACATTGATTCAATGATCTTTTTGGTTAATGCATTAACATTGATTCAATGTTGGTCTGCTATCTGGGGCCGCCATCTTGCCTGCCGCCATTACTGCGTGCCTGCGAAGTGACGGCGGTGTGACACTTGCCCTAATGACATTTCAAGAAAAAAAAATCTCACCTAATGCTGTAGGTTAAACATACAGAGAGCCTTATCAGTATTAAAAATAACTCAAATTAAATATAATGCGTTTTTTTTATTATAATAACAACTTTATTTAATGATATGAGTAAAAATATAATAAATATGTAATATATATACACATATTTAGCAAAATACTCTCTATAGCTCTTTTTTTCTAGCCAACATGCTATAGCCTATTATGGTCATCAAATGGCTTTCCTGAGGTAAATGTTATGTGACATAATTGTTCTCCAGCTGTTTTATTGACCCCTTTCTTTGATTGATTGGTCGATATTATGTATGATGAATATACATTTCGGTAAGTTGTAGGCTACTGTTTCTTTTAACATTGTTCATTCGTGTTTATTTACTAAGTTGAGATGATCGGTTCACGTTCCGCTAGGGATCCGTCACGTCACATTTACAAACACCAAAATGGTATTTATTGTTTGAATTTCGTAATAAAATTGACAGAATCTGAGAGCTGAGCTTTTTTATATCATAACTAATCTGCTATGTCTAGTCTGTCGGTCTCCGTGTCCTCTTTGCCTCGCGATTTTTCTGTGCGTGAGAAAATGGATGTGTGGCGTGAGAGCGTGTGAAAAGTTGCGTGTGTCTCACGGTGAAAGCATGAGAGTTGGCAGCTTACAGGTGGGTCATTCCACGAAATCAGTGCCTTTTCAACTTTGAAAAATAAAATATAAAATACGTTTAAACAATTTTTTTTTAAATATCCATTAAATGAAGACAGCATAAAATAACAAGAAATCGTATTGTGCCATCTCAGGCTATGTAATTTTTTATTTTATGACTATTTATCTACCTCATGTTTTGATATTTTTGTCATGCCTGACACATGCGTTACTATACTATAGTTTTAATTAAAAATATGTTATAGTTTTCACATATATGAGCAGTATTTTAGTCCCTCTTTTCACTGGAATTGTTTCAAAATTTAGATTTTTTTTTCCCCAATCTTATATTTTCATTCAGATGACCAAGGACATACAAATTTGGGAGGGTGATCACATGTCAATTAAGAAAAATATATATTTTTACAAGAGAGATATTAAAAGAAGGGCTTTGTCAAAAATACAATATAGATAGGGTTACAATGGAAAAACTTGGAAGGCCATTTCAAATATCATTTTTATATTTTTTATAAAATTAATGACAGTAACAGGATTGACATCATAGTAACAGGACTGACCAGAGTAACAGGGATGACAGGACACAATTTCTTCAGCTTACACTGCACATATTTGTTTACATAATTTTGTAAAATTTTACCTTTTTAAATTGTATTGCTTGACATAGTTGTATTAGTGAAGCACATTACATTTCTAAGAGATCTAAAGATTTAAGGATATTGTAATTAGAGTAATTAGACCCATGCGTCCATCTGTTTGTCTGTGTGAGTATGTCCCCTCACAGAACTTAAAATATACTGATCTGGTTCAATTATTAGGCAAGGAAGATAATCAGATCTTGGTCTTTCTATGATCATCTGAAAACATGCTAACATTTGGTTTCACTTTCTTGAACATTACAAGATTGGGGCGAGGGTCTGCAGTCACCTTACTGCTATTGTTTGTAATCGCACTTACATGGATGAATTGACAATGAGTCCTCTGTAGTGGATACCAGGACTAAGTTGTTTAAAAAGTAAAATGACATGAAATTATATGTATAGGAAAAAACATTGGGATTTTTTTTTCAATCACCAATACATTTTGGGGTTTCATGATTTTTTTTAACCAAAATTTGTATATAGATGATTCTCAACTATGTTATGAAAGATATAACAGAATGAATTGATACACCATTTTACTTTATGCAATATGTGGGTAAAATGGCCATAAATTAGTATTCCCTATGTGTCCTTAAATGCTCGTTTTTTGGTGTCGACAGATTATAAAAACTTATTTCTGGGTTTTTTAGCTTGTTTGCTGACTGTACACCTTGTCACAGCTTTTAGACATTTTGTTTTTTGTTATAAGTCAGAAATGACAAGCAGGCAGCCTCTCGCAATGCAAAGTCAATGGAGACGGTTGGAATGAATTGTTTTCCCCCCCGGTGTGGGCGTGGCCTAAATACGCTCTGTCTCTATGGGCATAACCGTCGGTGACGTCACGCGCATACCTCTAGTCTAGTGTTTCTACACCCATTTCAGGTCCTAGAGTTTCTTCTAATGAGCTGATGAGTTGAATCAGGTGTGTTTGATTAGGGAGACAAATAAAACTTGCAGTGTTGGGGGTCCTTCAGGAGCAGGGTTGGGAAACACTGCTCTAGTCAACACACACACTAACCATTCAAGGAAATCGCCTTTGGACTATTACTTTTACAAATACATATCTTCAAAATAATGCCTTCAAAAAATAAAATGGAGCTTGAAACTTGGGAACAACAATGTAAGTTATTTCTGAATACTTCTTGGCATTTGTTTTTCTTCATGTACATAATATAAAAAATAGTCTAATATAAAAATAATGTATAGCCTACATTTAATTTATGCCTTAATAATGAATTTGGTCAGTGATCAGCAAACAATTATTAAAAACAAAATAAACAAAACAAGAAAAAAAGGCCAAATCCCCATAGACTGTTTGGATTGTTGTATGTGAACCTGCGGCGATTTGCTATAGCCAGCAACCACTGTAAACAAAAAATGTTTTATACGTTTATCCATACGTAAAATATTATTTGTTTGGGGCAAAAATATTTGTGGTTGTTGATTGTTAAAACTGTATCAGTGCCACATGGCATATATCTTGCAATTTTACATTGTTGGTTTACTTAAAATAAATTAGTTCAGTCTTATTATTATTAATATTAAATATTAATAAACATCATCAATGTTTCAATGTTCAATGTTTATGATTAAATAAATATTAATCATAAACATTGAATGGGTCGTGTTAAGTTACAAATGTGTAGCTATATTGTATAGGCTAACCGAACATGGAAAACGCAATTTGTTCAGAAAAAGTAAAGGACTGTGACGACATAATGCTTTTACAGTTCACAGGGAAAGATCACATGTATGGAGGTTTTTTATGGGGTTGTGTCTACTGGTGATCATGAGTTGTCTGGTAAGTTCATTTAACACAACTGCATCTTTTAATCAAACTAAATAATATGCTACAAGTGTATGGTTATAATTTTTTCCCAGTCTCATTGCTTCCCTGCTGAAAAAAATAGAGAAATGCTAATGGTTTCCACTACAAAACCATTACAAACCATCAGCCGCTAACCATTACAAACCATCAGCCGCTAACCATTAAAACCATTAAAACCATTAGCAATTCTGTAATGAGACTTTGCGTCTCAAATGATGATGCTAACTTCACAAGAGTGAGTTCAAATGTTAATTTCCAGGAAGATCCTTTGTCTTCTTGGGGAGTGGTAATTCCTCAACCAGTTCTTCCAGTTTCCCGCTTTGACTCCGTGGGTCAAATTCAAATTCCATTTGCCTAGATTTGGAATTACTTGCAACATGTATAATTTAAATGAGCAGATAAAACACAACAGATAGACCTGCATGTAAATAAATTACGCAACAACTCCTTGGTATTTTGACTTAGCTACAATACCACCACTATGCTACTAGACTAAACCCTTTACTCCAGTATGAAGACCGCGGGTCTTTCTGCCTCCTGGTTGCGTGCGCAAGCAGTGATGACGTCGCCGAGAAATCCATGTATTACCACTACTGCACGTTATAGTGGGACAATTGTGGCTTTTTGTTTATAATTTAAATATTTTTGTTGTTGTTTTTATGAACACTCAAGCCCCATATTTCATTTGAACGCGTGTTAAAAATGCTCATAGGCAGTATTTTTTATATCACCAACATTTTGCTTTTGATATTGCTGCAGCTTAGGTCAGTTTCATAATTTTTTTATTCTGTGCTTTCAGATTCTTTTTAACTGTAAAAATAAATTGAAACAAAATATACATTTATAAATTAAAGATGTCCTGTAAGCGCTCAGAAACACGTGGACCGACTATCGGCTTGCCACTGGTGTGCCGACGGTGGCCCAGCCGCGGAAAACCGCTGGTGGCGTGCCACCCAAAAAACGCTGGCAGACCGACGGGGTTTTCAGATTGGTCGGGTTGCCGATGGTGTGCCGCCGGAGGTCCGACCGTGTCAAACCGCTGACTTTGTGCCGCCCAAAAAACGCTGGTGGACCGCCAGGTCATTGTTAGCTGGGAAATTATCCAGCTTAATCTAAAACATATACAGCAGTATTTAATTGACAGTATTGAGAGGTTGTTAAGTCTTTCAAATACACACAGAAATAACTTTGTTTTAATCTTATCTTTACACTGCCATAAAAAAAAAGTAGCGAACATGTTTAATTAACAGTCAGTTTCTTTGTGGGTACAACACCCGGCTTTCTGTAGAAATGTTAAAGCTCACATTGTACAATTGCAGGGATTAAAGTTCTTCGTCGCTACGACGGATTTCCGTTAATTGCAGAGAGTCTATGACGGATTTCCGTCAATTCAGGGTTCCCCCTGCCCTTATGTCTTAAATTCACTTTTCATAATTTTAAGGCTGTAAATATGCTTACATTTCTCAAATAGTGTAATAAATGTCTTAATTTTAGTTTGAATGAGTCTTCAATTAAGGAAGGACGAGGTGTATTCACCCTGCTTAGGGGGATGTGATCAAAGCCTGGAGTGGAGCAAAAAGCACGTTCCTCTCTCCACTCTAAGCGTTCTATCCACCTTATTCCTACGCCCCATGACGCTTTGCGCGAATTATGGGTGTAACTTCCGTTAGGCTGTAAACAATAAGTGAAAAAGGCTTGCTCTATACACTTTTTTTTTTTTACAGTCTACGGTTCACTCCAAATGTAGAAGCGCGAAAAGTACGCCCAAATAAAGAGCGACGCCGTCTGTTTTCCCAGGCGAGATGAAAAAAAACAAAAAAAACAAATGCTTTAGGGCTTTATGTTCACAGAAGCTGCGAGCCGTGACGCTTCACGATACGCTTCGGTTAACGGTCATGCGAGTCTGGCCTGCGAGATGTAAGTAGCTAAACCAAACAACTGTTTACAATAGAAGAAACAATCAATTTGCAAAGACTGTATCGCTCAGCTTTGGGAAGATAAGATATACTGGTAAAGATTAGGAGACTGCGAGAAGAAGAAAGAGAGAATGTGATGGAGATGAGAGAGGAAGAGCAGGTATTGCATACTGTGCCCATGATTAACATTATTACAATGTATTCCTATTCAACACATAAATGTTCTTTGCTAATTACAGTGGATCATATTTAGCTCAATTTAACAACACAAGCACCTAAAATATAACTCCATAATAGTAGTATTGTATAAATATTAATATTTCTATATGGTCCTCGAATATATTATATTTCACCAGTATCAGCACTGGGAGTTTTCACTGTTTGTATCACTCCATTTTGTCTGTTTACGCAACTTGCATCATTAAGCCAGTAGGTGGCGACAAGTGACTGCCTTTATGAGTGAGTAATTGAACCATTAAATGAACAGATTAGTCCAAAAACATTAATTAAGGAAAAAACGAGTTGCTGAAACCAATCTTTCATGCTCATATAAATTGCTCATTTGCCTCTGGATACTGTATGCATGCCCCCGAACCCCCCTGGCAAGATCCCTATAGCAAGGACCTCTGTTTGTATGACTACATCACAAAGAGTCAATTCTTGTAAAATGATTAGATTGAGAACATTGTGTGTAAAAAAGTGTGTAAATAATAGAAACGCAGTTCAAAATTGCCTTTCTTTAAATGCAAATGTTCTTTGAGTATTTCATTTGTGAAGGTAATGCATGTACTCACTATACTCCTAATTACAAGAAGAAGAAAATTTTCACACTGGGTGTGTGACAGGGTGTGGAATGGGGTTTGGCCGAGGAACATTTTTCAGTCAAAAGATTTTTTTTTTTGCTTTAATCCCTGCAATTGGCCACATACAGTGAGGAAAATAAGTATTTGAACACCCTGCTATTTTGCAAGTTCTCCCACTTGGAAATCATGGAGGGGTCTGAAATTGTCATCGTAGGTGCATGTCCACTGTGAGAGACATAATCTAAAAAAAAAAATCCAGAAATCACAATGTATGATTTTTTAACTATTTATTTGTATGATACAGCTGCAAATAAGTATTTGAACACCTGAGAAAATCAATGTTAATATTTGGTACAGTAGCCTTTGTTTGCAATTACAGAGGTCAAACGTTTCCTGTAGTTTTTCACCAGGTTTGCACACACTGCAGGAGGGATTTTGGCCCACTCCTCCACACAGATCTTCTCTAGATCAGTCAGGTTTCTGGGCTGTCGCTGAGAAACACGGAGTTTGAGCTCCGTCCAAAGATTCTCTATTGGGTTTAGGTCTGGAGACTGGCTAGGCCACGCCAGGACCTTGATATGCTTCTTACAGAGCCACTCCTTGGTTATCCTGGCTGTGTGCTTCGTGTCATTGTCATGTTGGAAGACCCAGCCTCGACCCATCTTCAATGCTCTAACTGAGGGAAGGAGGTTGTTCCCCAAAATCTCGCAATACATGGCCCCGGTCATCCTCTCCTTAATACAGTGCAGTAGCCCTGTCCCATGTGCAGAAAAACACCCCCAAAGCATGATGCTACCACCCCCATGCTTCACAGTAGGGATGGTGTTCTTGGGATGGTACTCATCATTCTTCTTCCTCCAAACACGTTTAGTGGAATTATGACCAAAAAGTTCTATTTTGGTCTTATCTGACCACATGACTTTCTCCCATGACTCCTCTGGATCATCCAAATGGTCATTGGCAAACTTAAGACGGGCCTTGACATGTGCTGGTTTAAGCAGGGGAACCTTCCGTGCCATGCATGATTTCAAACCATGATGTCTTAGTGTATTACCAACAGTAACCTTGGAAACGGTGGTCCCAGCTCTTTTCAGGTCATTGACCAGCTCCTCCCGTGTAGTTCTGGGCTGATTTCTCACCTTTCTTAGGATCATTGAGACCCCACGAGGTGAGATCTTGCATGGAGCCCCAGTCCGAGGGAGATTGACAGTCATGTTTAGCTTCTTCCATTTTCTAATGATTGCTCCAACAGTGGACCTTTTTTCACCAAGCTGCTTGGCAATTTCCCCGTAGCCCTTTCCAGCCTTGTGGAGGTGTACAATTTTGTCTCTAGTGTCTTTGGACAGCTCTTTGGTCTTGGCCATGTTAGTAGTTGGATTCTTACTGATTGTATGGGGTGGACAGGTGTCTGGGTGGACACGGTGAGTGAGGAACCACACACCCACAGCGTGCGGTCAATGAATTTGATGAGAGGTAGGTCGAGATCATCCAACAGCAGTATCTGGGCAAGAGGATCTTCCAAACCCCTCAAAAACTGCATCTTTAGATCCTCTTCATCCCAATTTACATCCTGAAACCAACTTACGTCCTGAAAGAGAACTAGGTAGAACTCAACATACTCCTCCAGAGTCCGATCACCCTGGAAGAGCATAGTGGATTCCTTGGGGTTTGCGGAAGCACCGTCTTTGGGCTGTGTAGGATCCATAACGGCGTAAGGTCAAGCCTTCTGTCAGGATACAGGCACGGAGACAGAGGTAAGTGAATCCAAACACAGCTTTATTCAAGTTGACAAGAGTGCAAGGTGAGTATTCAATGAGTTCAAGTGCAGATTCAATGAAGATCACTCGGTGTGGGGCAGACAGCAGGTAAGCAACTTCACTTCAGGTTGGTAGATACCAAACAGTCACAGTTCATAAATACTTGTCTTTTCTCTTTCAGATGCAGTCGATAGCAAGCAAGCTCAGAGGAAATTGGGATGAGGAGACTTCTTTGAGGCGATGGAAGGCTTGGATAGCTGTGGGATTCAAGGACAGAGACTTGGGTCGATTCTTTAATGAAGATGTGAGAGGAGCACTGATGAGACTGTAGTTCTTGATGAATCTTCTGTAGAAGTTTACAAAACCGAGGAATCTTTGAAGTTCTTTGACAGATGTGGGTAATGGCCAGTCTTGGATTGTTTCCACCTTCCTCTGGTCCATCTGGATACCATGCTGATCTATGATGTAACCCAGGAACTGAACAGAGGTGATATGGAACTCACACTTCTCCAATTTCAGGTAAAGCTTGTGTTCTCTCAGTTTCTCTAGTACTTGAATGACATGACGATGGTGTTCAGCAATTGAAGATGAATAGATGAGGATATCGTCAATGTAGACAATCACAAAGCGGTTGAGGTACTCACGGAACACTTCGTTCATGTACCCTTGGAAGACCGCTGGAGCGTTGGACTGCCCGAAGGGCATAACCTGATATTCATAATGGCCAGATGGGGTGACGAACGCTGTCTTCCACTCATCTCCATGCCGTATACGGATCAAGTTGTATGCACTCCGAAGGTCCAGTTTCGAAAATATGCGAGCCCCACGCACCTGCTCCAAGGCAGCTGGGACCAGAGGAAGTGGATAACTGTATTTGACGGTTTGAGAGTTGAGATGACGATAATCGATGCAGGGCCTCAAGCCTCCGTCCTTCTTACCCACAAAGAAGAAACTTGAAGCGGCAGGGGAGGTCGATGTGCGGATGAACTGTTGTTGTAAAGCCTCCTCCACATACTCCTCCATGGCCTTCTGCTCCGGGATGGACAGTGGATAGATACGACCTTTAGGTAGAGTGGCTCCAGGTAGCAAGTCGATTGCGCAGTCCCATGGCCGATGAGGTGGTAGTTTAGTAGCCAGTTTCTTGCTGAACACATCCTGGTACGCCTGGTACTCCACTGGAATCTCTACTTGATGCTCTACTTCAGGGCTCTCAACCGAGGTGGAACAAACAGGAACTTTGGACCTCTTCTGAGGCGTCGATGATGAAGAAGGGATTTTCTTGATGAATGACAGACAGGACAAATGGCAGGACTCACCCCAACGTAATACTTCACCAGATTTCCAGTGGAGTGTCGGCTGATGTTGAACTAACCAGGGGCGTCCCAGGATGAGCTCAGCGGTGGACTCCTCCAGCACCATAAAAGAAATCTCCTCTGAATGAAGACAACCAACACGCAGCGTCAGAGTAGGTGAACAGTGACAAATTCGACCTTGACCCAGCTGTTTTCCCTGGATGGTTTGTACATGGAGGTCTTGAGAATTGTGATGTTTGCGGATGTTCAATTTTTGGAGAAGCTGTGTGGAGATGAAATTCCCCGCCGAACCAGAGTCAATAAGGGCTTGCGCTGAGACACAAATACGAGAAGTTAATACATGCACAGTGATGCGATTTAAAGCTTCAATTTTAGGTGAGACTTGAATTGTGCTTACCGCTGGGCATGGAGGTCGAACAGGGCAAGAGCTGAGAAGATGATTATCAGATGCACAATAGAGACAGAGTTTATGAAGAATTCGTCGTTGACGCTCTGAAGCTGGAAGATGGGCGGAGCCGAGATCCATAGGCTCTGGTGCTGGAGGAGTGACTGATGGATCCGTGGGCGGAGGACATACAGTGGGAGTCGGAGAATCACAGGCTGATAGTCTTTGCGAAACTCGAATGGATTTTTGAATTCATTTCTCAATTCCCAGACTGTCGTCGTAAACCACCATCAACTGACGAATGTTAGGATCCAAACCATGACGAAAAGCTGTGATCAATGCTGCCTCATTCCAACCACTGGATGCCCCTAAAGTGCGGAATCGTAAAGAGAAAGTACTCACAGAAGATTGGCCTTGACGAAGATTGTAGAGTTGATCATGTACTGATAGATCGGCAGCTGTTTGACCGAAAACTTCTTTGAAGTGTTGTATGAAACCGGAGAGGGATTTGACGACTTCCGAATCCGAATTCCACAGAGACTGTGCCCACTGAAGTGCTTGCCCAGACAGAAGTGAAATGATGAAAGCAACACGAGCTGAATCGTTGATGAATTGATGTTCTTCCATGGAGAAATACAAAGGTACCTGAAGTAGAAACCCACTGCAGTCCTCCGCCTCACCGGAGAATGTCGCTGGTCGGGCCATGGGACACGCTGAGGCAGTGAACGAAGCAACGGGCGCTTGAGAAAGTGAAGCTGAAGAGGTGTGTTGATGAATGGCGATCGGATTGACAGGTGAATTCGCTGTGGATTCCGAAGGATTCTGCATGGTGTTCTGATCTTCTGTCAGGTTTGGCATAGACGAAGCAGACAGAATGGTAAGTTAAATGCTTTAATTTGCAGAATGGATCAGTACAGCGAAACAGGTGAGTAAACAGTAAGTTGAATGTCAGATGATAGCTTAACTGAAGTGTAACCAAGTCTCTCTCTCTCTTTCTCTTGCAGATGATGATGAAGGAGTTCCTTAGAAGACGGAATGGTGACTGGCTGAGAAGATCGGGATCGAAAGTAGGTATACAGGTAAGTATGGCAGAGAGTCTGTGTCATGTATAGACGAGATCAGACAATGACTGAATGTTTGTAGCAGGTATATATGGGTGAACTGATGATGAGGTCCAGGTGACGGTGATTAGTAATCAGGTGACAATGAGCGTGTGAATGACTGAGTGGGCGGAGTGAGGGAATGAGTGGAAGGAGATGGTGATGGAATCCTGACAGCAATGATCCTTTGAACAGTTCCTGTTACAGTACAAGTAACAAAACAGTGACTGGGTGGGTACAACTTACAAGGATATAGACCACCCAAAAAATGAGAATTTTCTCATCATTTACTAACCTTCATGCCATCCCAGATGTATATGACTTTCTTTCTTCACATAAACAAACAAAGATTGTTAAGGAAATAATCCATCTCTGTGAGTTCATATAATACAAGTGGATTGCAACCCATGTACGTAAGACAGTTGGTCGGAAGTGATTTTTAATAGTTAAAACAGTTTACATTATTAGTATTTATCTTATCTAGCCTATTGTTTCACTTCAGAAGGCATTGATTCATCCACTGAGGTTGCATGGACATCTCAGTCACTATGTGTGGTTTTTATAGGACTCGCAGGGATGGATTACTTTCCTTATAATCTTAATTCATGTTTATTTTAGAAAGAAAGTAAATTGCATCTGGGATAGCATGTGAGTAAAATAAGTGAGAATTTTTTTTTTTTTTTTGGGTGAACTATATCCCCTTAACATTCATATGTTGTTGGTATGCTAATCCAAGATCAGCATAGACTAGAAAGAATAAAGTGAAACCTCTTGTGTACTTGTGAACGGTGTTTGTTTTAATTTAGAGCTCCAAAGAAATTAGAATATTTGCTATTTTTTAATATTAAAATAAAATAAATCGGGTGTCTGAATATCAAGATCCCAGTCATTCAAAGGTGATGCGTCTGAACAAAGATTCTTGTGTGATGGGGAGAGTGGATCTCTAGTACTACCACTCCATCCTCTGTGTCAGCATCACAATTTTGTTTATGGAAAAGTTGCTCCACTCCCTGGAAAAATGAGAAAGGAAATGTATTATAATCTAACAATACAAACTGCTTTGAACTCCCACATAAAGTTACAAACTGCAGGCTTAAAATATTTATTTCAAACAAATGATATATATATTTTTAAGGGATTTTACAGTACTAAACATTTACCTCTGAGTCATGCACCATTTATCATCTGTAATACTGTTGTGTAACCAGTAGATGGCTGTATATCCCTATATAAAAATAGATATATATATCCATGGCTGTGTATTCCCTAGTTGCTGGAGGTTTTCAGTCATAATTACTTGCATGTATTAGGTTTTGCATTTGCATATATGTGTATTATTAAAGACTATTAAAGATGAAACATTTTTCTCCGAAATGTTCATTTGAAGTGCAATTCCTTGCATTATTATTAGTCAAATATGGACACAGAAAAAGCATTTTGTTACTCATACTAGCTACATATAATAGCTTTATCAGTCATCTTTATCACACAAAAGTAATCCGAATAAATATTGCGACCAGGGCGATATTTCAAAATAATTGAGTGTTTACATATTATGAACAGAGACATGGTCTGTGGTCAAGTCGTGTCTCTCCTCTTTCAAAAACTCTGCATTAAATTCAGGTTTAAATAGCTTTATTGACATGGAAAAAAAAAAAAAAAAGGCTTTACATTGCCAAAGTTGAATCAGGCAGTGATTAAAAGCGCTCTGGTCCAATGGCATCGGTCATTGTCTGATACAGTACTTTTTGTACTGTAGGCTACAGATACTGCACAGTACTCTTAGCCCAATGTTGTTTGGGGTGGCTGGGGGGAAATATGATCTAATCGAAGCAAATATGATCTAATCGAAGACTGTAACCATATGTAGATAAACAAGTCATGTAATGATTGGGCTAACAGTTAAATCAAGACAACACTGCTCTATAATGTTATGGGGTCTCACTGAACTCTAAAATGCCTCTCCACCTGAAAAAGTAAGTACTGTATTATAAATAGTATTGGTATAGTATATTTAAAAATAATAATAATAATTCAGACTTACCACGAGTATACAGTATCCTCATAGCGACGATGACTAATGATAATGTTATCATTCGTCTGTACTATTCCTTCTATAAGAAATCATCTCAACAATGTAGTGTAGCAGCAAATAAATAGATATAAACTTTATAGCAATAAAATGAAATAGAAAGCTGTGCTTACAGAGGCTCACATCCACACATAAATACAACACTGACGTCTTCACTTCCAGGTCAAGAAGCTGTCAATCAAAAACTCAGTAGCCAATGAGAACACACTGCTGCTAGCCCCCGCCCCCGCGAGAGCTGTGTGCCAGAACGGCGAACAAAAACTCAGGGAGCGAGCGTAAACGAAAACTTCAGAAGCGTAAGGGACCTTTCGGTATTTATGGAAGGGGCCACCGGAGGAAAATAGGGGAGGGTCATGTCTTTTTATTCATTGTTGAGGGGAGGGTCATCCAACTTTTTTTAGTCCAGGGGAGGGTCACCCAACTTTTATATTCAAGAAAACAAGTGGCTTGTTTGGTGCTATTTTTTTCCATTTAGCTCCATGTTGATATCGCGTTATCAGCCCCCCTTCGATATCAGATGGGTCTGACCCAACAAAAACCCAGTTTGGCGCTGTTTGACAGTGCGCGCGCACTTCAGTTTGCGCTTAGAAAAAGTGCATCATGTCAGAACAGAATGCCGTGCACAGTGTCCTGTGAGTGTAACTCTACCTCTGCAGGTTTCCAACCGTTCCGTATAATACGGAATCGTCCCGTATTTGACACATAAAAGTTTTGTTCCGTATTGAACTGATACGGAACGCACTTTGTTCCGTATTTTTGAGAATTCAGTGCAAATCCATGACAGACACATTATAGCTTCTAATATAGCCTATGTCAGACAGACTATGAACAAAGACATTTGTAGGCTATGACAAGAAAAAAAAAAAAAAAAACCGACGGTGCGGTAGATACTAATTTGTCCCCCTGTTTGTCTATGATCAGCGTAGCGTTTTTAACATCTTGCAACATCATCAGAGAATGCCCTTTTAATTGGTCGTTTCAGTCATTGTGAGTCACGTATCGTAGCAACGATGACGACAAGTGACAACAGCGGGATGATAGCCTTTATATTTCACATTTCTGTGGTTCAGTCTTGTATATTGATTAGGCCTACTTTGCTATTCTATAAATATATAGGCCTAATAAGTTGTATTATAATATGCTATAATGTATGAAATATATTTAGCCAATATAAATGTATCAATTAGTTTTCACAATATTCACCAGAAGTCATCATTTCAGGGGTTATTTTTAAAAAAATTCTTCCGTGGGGACCAAGCACGGCGTTAGTTTTCGGCGCACCCAAAACTAAATAATAATAATAATAATAATAGTAATAAGCTCATAATTTGTACTAAAATAGTCTAAATGTTTAGTTTTAAAAACAATTTTAAAAAGCTGGCTATGTCTATTTTGATGTTTCTGCGCAAGTTCAGCAGACAGTGCGGTTCGGGTTTGTTCTGATCAGAGCTCGTGAGCGGAGAGCGCATTTCTGAATATTCCGCTCTGCTCGCTCATTCCTTGCCACAAATAACCGGTTAAAGTAATGATTATGAATGTGTCTAAATTAGCAAGGAGACATTTATTTGTTTAGTAATAAACTGGTGTTTTCTGTGTCGCTGCAAAGATGAAGTTGACGATGCTCGCCATGAACGCCAGAGAGAAATGCACATTTCATATGGATTTTCAGAGAGTAGCCTATTTATTTTGGTTTGAATATTTTCGTTTAAAAGTAGACATTTCAAGCTTTCTGTAATATAGACTATATTCCTCAAATCTGTGAGGCACACGCTGAGTTTCGGCGCCCTCCAGTTCACGTGCAATGCAAGTGATCGTGTCGGCGCCTTATTACATTGTCTGATATTGGCTTCTTTTTTATTAAATACGGGCAATTGGTTGATAAAACATTGATCAAAATTAAGATACAATTTATACAAAACGAAAATCTTTTAAAAAGAGTTTTCTACAAAACAAAACTTAATGAAGTGGTCAAAATCATGTTTTACCAAAAACAGCGCCGTTGCTAGGAGGGTGCCAGCACCTCTGCCTCTCAGCGCCTCTGCCTCGCGAGTGGATGATAGCCCTGAAGACGCCTAGCAATGATATACCTTTAGTGGTAGTATACCTTTAGTTAAGTTATACCTTAAGAGTCTTCGTAGCGCGCTAAGAGACAATAGCCGCGTTTCCATTACAGATTTGCGCAAATGATTTGCGCTATTATCTAAATATCGATAAAAAACTATTGCGAAATGACGGTGTTTCCATTAACCGATGTTATGCGACTAACACGTCCTTTTTTCTCTCGCGATAAGTCATTCCAAAAATCACGGCAATGGACGTTGGTTTATATAACATCACAGCCACCGCATTAGACATTATTATTATCAATCGAAGGAGACGTGGCGTGTTATCCAAGCATTAATGGCAGGAAAGACCCTTATACTGCGAACGACACATAAAGCCTAAGCAGTTTCTGGGTGTTTCTCCCTCATTTCTGCTCCGATCTTTGATTGTGGCATTTATTTGAGATTTAGAATCCAGTATTCCTATAGGCTAATTATTGTTTCTTTTATTAATTTAATAAAGAACTCTGTCTCGTATTCTGTCCAAACGATCCATGTAGGCTACTTTTGTGTCACCAAAATTTTAATTTGAACTGGCTAGAACCAACTGCTGCGCAAAAAAGTAAATATCGACGAATTTTCAGATTTTTTTTCAGTTTATGACTTTTTGCCCCTTTATTAAACATTTAAAATATTCACAAATTAATATGGAAAACATGTCGATTTTACTGGTTTTCTAAGGCCAAATTAGAACCTGGAATCGATGTTTTTCCCGCAGTGCTGAATGAGAAGAGCCATTAATATTATTAAACTATTGTTTTGGCTAAAATCACATCTCCATCTCCGCTGTTAAGCAGATGGATTACATAATCAGAAGGTATTAGCCTTCGATTCGAATTTGTTCGTTTTAAAGTGGACATTTCAAGCTTTAGCCTACATTTTGTTTCAGTTCTCGCGCTCCAGTTTACGGAGATCATGAAAGTGCGTCTGATTGTTTTCTTTTATTTTACAAAAGCACAACGTTTTCTTGTTATTGTGAGTTTACACAAATAAAAGTAGTTGAGAATAATGTATTATTATTTTCTGTATGACCAGAAATGATAGAGTATTTTAAGTTGTTTCCACTGTTGATAGGAAAATGCAAGTGTTCGCGCTCGCGCCTCCGTGTCATGCAGTGCGCGCTCCACACTCAGCTTCCTTTTTTGCATAAAAGCGTCTTCTAAATATAGCCTATTAAATGTTATAATAAAATAATATACAATTATTATTATTTGTGTAGCTATACATGGACCTCAAACACACCGCGTCTTCTAAGTCAGGTGACTGTAAATGCGCAAAAACTGTTTCCATTGCAGTTTTGCGAAATATTCCTTTTTCGAATTGCCTGAAAAACCACCTCATGAGAGCGTAAAAACTTTTTTGCGATAAACGGGAGTTTTTGCGAAATTGACGTGTTTCCATTGTGCGTATTTTCAATTCGCAATTTCAATTTGCGCAATTTGAAGGGTAATGGAAACGCGGCTAATGTTATCGGAAAATGCAGCCCAGGTATGATGCGTATGATGCATAAAGGAGATTCCAAAGCGCTCTTCTTTGGTCAGAACCATGGAGAGCGATCGCGGATAGGTCGTCCTATGCAACAGAAACTTTTAACAATGCAACAAAATTTTTAAAGAGCATCAAGCTATTAAAATCTATATTATGTATACGCATAGATAATATAACATTAGGCTTTATTAGTCAATATTTTGTATTAGGTTAAACAGTGATTGGATAACGTTTTTAATTTAACGTTTTTAATTTAAGGCCTACCCACGATTGGTCTGGCCCATCCAAAACTGGTTCACGATTCCAGTGTTATGGACGTGACATTTGCAGTCAAAACTTGAAATATAAATTCTCAGAAAATGCATTTAATACCAATATTTTGAAACGTCTGAAAGGAGTCAACACATTAGAAAAATATCAGTCTACACATGCGTTTTATATTTAATATGAGGGAAATACATATGTGACGTGACACAAAAAATCTTTAACTTTTAGGTGGCAAAATATTTTTTTAGAAATTCTATAAATTACACTGTGCAAACCAAAAGATACCCACCGGATGAATAAAGATCGGCCTCCACAGAACATAAAATATTATTTTTATTTTATTTTTCGTGTTCGCATTTATGTGAAAAAAAAAAAAAAAAAAAAAAAAAACAATGTTACAGGCGTGACAGTTCTCCATTACGGACATGACTGCTCTGAAAGCGACTTTAAAATTTTCACAGAGACCTCAAACAGAAAGCACAAAGCCTTTCTTTAAAGTGAATTTCGTTTTTTTATTAATTGTATCTTAATTTTAATCAATGTTTCATCTGGATTTAATAAGTAAATATAGTAGAAAATACATAGCCTATAATCATGACATGGAGGCGCGGGCGAGTGAACTGGACTCTTGTCTCATAAATGAACCGAAACTCAGCGTAAGGTAGGCTACTTGCCTCACAGACCTGAGAAATATATAGAAAGCTTGAAATGTCTACTTTTAAACAGAACCATTCAAAACGAAGGAAAACAGACTGATTTCTGCTTATGAAATGTGCATTTCTCTCTGGCGCGTTCTGAGAAGATCGCGACGCATCGTCAACTTCATCTTTGCAGTCGACACAGAAAACACTTATTTATTAATAAACAATTAAAATGTCTCCTTGCTATATTTGACATATTAATAATCATTACTTTTGCCGGTTCTTTGTGACAGCTTTTAGATGCTTTGTTGGCAGCGCCACCCACATGTTGAACGAGTCACACCGCATCAGCACCGAAAATCTAAATCTAAATCTTTTTTTTTTTTCAAATCTAAAATCAAAAATCGTGATACGAACCGAATCGTAGGTTTGGTCTATCGTTACAGCCCTAGTAAGATGAGAAAGCAAGAGTTTATGGTTTAAAACAAACAAACAATGGCTATCTGAACATCTTTGCCAAGCGAAAACCAGTACAGAAGTAGGCTATAAATTATCGGGGAGGGTCATGCCTTTTTTCACAATCATTTTGGAGGGTCATAGAAAAATGTATTGCTGGCGAAGGGAGGGTCATGTCTTTTTTGACAACAGATCTCAAAACTCCTCCGGTGGCCCCTTAAATAAAAAACGAACAGTCCCTAAATGAAAACTCTGGACCTCATTGGATCTTGTACCGACTCGCAGAAAAACAAATAATTTGTGAGAAATCAAGATTACAAAAAAAACCCCACAAAATATAATCCACATCTTCTTCTCTGAGGTGAATAGCCTATACCTGTTGTGTTTGACATAACAAGTCGGCCTAGGCTAGTTTTCGGGCTCTCATCTCATATAAACGTACAACAAGGGAGTTCCCTTTTTGCAAGCTTTTTCAGATATCTCCATTGCTCCCAGGTCACAAAAGTCCTCCCGGTGGCCACTTCCAACCTGAGAGCATATGGAAGAATTTCTAGTTCTGAGGGATTAGACATGAAGAGAGTTGAGGTGAATGTTATAATAAACAGACCTCTTCCCCTGCCCCGTATTAGCCTTAATTTCTCCATATTCACATTGAAGTGTCGAAATCGTGGAGGTGTGTTTATCGGCTTGCATAGTGTTTACCACACAGTAAAATCATTTGAGTGGGGAGGGGCTGCGTAACACATGAGAATGCCTCGGGTTGAGATTTGCTTGTGTGCTATCTCTCTACAGGTTGCATTCTCTTTCGAGGTGGGGTCCCCTCAAGCACGGGACACGGTCACACCTGTTGTACTGCCCTAATGATGGCCATTGTTGTGAAACCTTTTTCTAATGTGATAGAAATATTTATGTAATAGGTATTTTCAACATTAAATGTACTGAGAAATGCAGACTAAAGATGCTCAGGTCAAAGACCATCTATACTTACCCAAAAAGTATTTAACACTGTAGAACTAACAGCCATTATGATTAGCTTAGATCATTACAAACCAATCACCAGAACAAATCACAGTGTAGAAGACTCGAGTGACATTGATTTTTACTCAGCTGTATGATTTAAATGTACATGTATCTTTCAATTTAGGAGACTCATTTGGTTATTGTGGCCAGTGATCTCCCGGCCGTGAATAAAATTTGTGAGTCATGTCAGGTATATGCTGTGCAGCTGAGAAATAGATTCTACGCTCAAAAGTCAACAACAGAAACATCTACAGTATGTGGGATTGAGGTAGTAATAGAAGTACTAAAGATTCTACGCTCAAAAGACAACAAAAGAAACAGCTAAAGTGTGATTGAAGTAGTGATAGCTTCTTGACGGGACGCCATCACCATACTTCAGGGAAGTATTGTAAGTATTCAGGGATTTCAGGGAATTACCTCGAGATACTGTAGTTATTATTTTTAACAACTGGAAGTTGTTTAAATTGTCCGTAGTGAAGAAGTCAGATTTAGTAGGTTGTATTTGTATTAAGAATTTCCATGACACTAGCAATAACATCATTATTATTATTATTATTATTCATAAATATTATCTTAATCCTATTTCACAATGTAGACAGAACATAATGATTGTTTATAAAATGTTTAATACATAAATATAAAATATGAGCACAGACACTACTGGACAAACAGATTTGCTTGAAAAAAGGAATACTGTCTTTCATCAATCAATCAATCAAATAAATAAATTATTAATTAGTTTCCTCCAACCTTTAACGCAATGTAACTGAATGTCTATAAGAATTTGGAAAACAAGTTCATGTTTAAAACGGTACACCACTGGGCAAATAGAGACTTATAACTTAAAACAAAGGAATATTGTCTTTCATGAAAATCCAATAACAATCAATTTCATTCAACATGTTCCTGAATGTTACTGAATATTTATAATATTTAGACAATAAGATAATGTTTAAAACAGGACATTTCTTTTTAACATCACATATTTATATGGAATTTTGGTTTTGGCATTATGGCACATTAAATACTTTTCAATGAATGTTAGGGTGTTTCTCGACTTTGAAGGTTCAAGGTTGAAGATTAAGTATATTGCCATTACAAATAGAGCCATGGTCACATCATCAACTTCACAGACCTTCTCCCCTTCCATCATTATTTGTAAAAGAGACTCTGCATCCAAGGCACATCCATTTATATACAGCACAGGGTTGGGTGTATTTGGTTCCTAAACAAGAAGAGAATAATGTTATATCAATATAACAATATTAACAGGCACATAATTTCTGCAAATATTTGCTTTGAAATACAATTCTACTCACAACTGAGGGGACTTTAAGGGCTGGCTATTTTCCTACTGGTCAGTAGATAGCGCCTCTCATTCATTATGCCTGATGTGTCACACCTGTGTCTTGCCCTATTTAAGTGGGTTTGTGCCATGCTTTATTGTTCAGATTTATGTTCAGTTTTTATGGGTCCCAGCACACATTGGCATCCAAGGGAATGAGATGGCAGATACTTTAGCTAAAAATGGGTTGAAAGTAAATCAGGTAGAGGTGGCAGTACCAGTTAGCAAAGTAGAGATCAAATCATATGTACAGAACAAAATTAAGATACAGTGGCAGAGTTTATGGGATAATGTAAATAAAGGAAGACATTTATATAAGATACAGCAGAAAGTGGGGGAGGAAAAGTTATTGGGGAAGAGCAGGAGAGAACAGTGTCAATTTAGCAGAATTAGACTAGGTCACACAAGTTAAATGCATCTCTGCACCTTATTGGAAAACATTCATCTGGAAATTGTGAGACATGCAGTCAACTGGAAACTGTGGAACATGTGCTGTTTGTATGCACTAAATACTCAACTCAAAGACTGGCTTTAAGGAATGGACTGGAACATGAAGGATTTAAACAAATGGACATTACAACTATTTTCTCAAATAACTCCGGAAAGATGGTACTTAAACACATCTCATCTTTTTTACAACAAACTGGACTGAACACAAGGATTTAAGTATATGTAATTAAGATACAGTAGGTAGCGATAATGCTGAAGAAGAAGAAGATACAGTGTGGAAAATAAGTATTTGAACACCCTGCTATTTTGCAAGTTCTCCCACTTGGAAATCATGGAGGGGTCTGAAATTGTCATCGTAGGTGCATGTCCACTGTGAGAGACATAATCAAAAAAAAAAAAATCCAGAAATCACAATGTATGATTTTTTAACCATCTGTCTGCAGATGAAAGAGTGGTGCCATCACAGATGAATTGATATGGCTTACAAACTCAGCATGGTTCTTGAAAAGCTGGGCAGGGAGTTCTGAGATCTAGAAGTAATGATGATGATGGGCCTGGATATGTGTGGCCTGGTCTGTGGTGTTTTGATGAGAAAATTGATGTGCTTTGCCTTCCTCAACAGTGGCGGATCTACGGGGTGGCAAAGGGTGGCAGCTGCCACCCCTGGGATACAGTCTTGCCACCCCTGTTGCCACCCCATTTATAAATCAGATAATATTTTTTAAGTATATTTTATGTTCATAGCTACACGTTGAAGGCCAAGGCCAACATGTGTTTAATTAGGTTTAATTATCTGAACGTGCTCCTCCCGAACTTTGTTAATAAAACATCATTTTGAAGAGAAATGTCAGATTTCTATATAATAGAAGAGGAGCTTCAGTTTGTTGCACAGCCCTATTTGTTTAAACTGCGAGAGGCGTCTTAGCTTACGATACTCCTACATCCTACGTCATACATGCACCACAGGTTACTCTTGTGGCGCAAGCTGAATTGCGTAGTATGCGTACGGTCGTCTGGCGGAAGCTAGTTATTTTAGATTATAAAGTTATAAATATGGGTATTTTTCTTACAAAAACCCATGGCTTCGCTTCCGAAGGCCTTTATTAACCCACTGGAGCCATGTGGAGTACTACTATTGTTTTCAGCCATTCACTCCCATTATAAAGCCTGGAAGAGCCAGGACATTTTTTTATATAACTCTGATTGTATTTGTCAGTAAGTTGGAGTGCTGACCCCGCATTGCTACCTCCATCCTCATATTTAGACATTGTCAATTATCTTGTTTATGGTATAAGCGCATATACCAGTGAACAATTTAAAAACTATAAATCTCTGGAAGCCCACGGACATTTCACCAATGGCTGGGTACAGGGTTTATTTACATTCCGACTGAAGGACTGCGACAACACTGTAGTAACAGCAAAGGTATGTTTGCTGTAATGATGATGATAATGTCATGTTAACTGTATATCATCAGTGCCTGATAAAGGATGGTTTGTTTAGTTTGAACGTGTCAAATAAATTGTTATACTACCCTCTTTTCATGCATTTTTTTCTTTATTGTATTAATTACACAAAATGTCAAGAGAAGACATACATAAACGGAGATATGTTTGCAAAAGTGATGTTTTTGCGTCGCACAGCTCCAACCCAGGCCATCTGACGCCTCTTTGTTACGTCCACTACATGCTGTCCATGTCCTTTCTTCAAAGTGGGAAAACTAAAAAACCTTTCCCCGTTGTTTAGTTTGTGACCCTTTCTGTCGTGAGACTTACTATTGCAGCCTATCACACAACAAGAACGTACCATTTTATCACATTTACGAAAAAACACAATTCTCCCAATAGAACACACTAGCATTGATACCTTACAAATGGCGACTACGCCCATAATGCATTTCGTGTTTCACAAGTGTGACGTCACCTTTTAATGTGGCTGTGGCTGTCAAATATGATACTGTGGCTCATATTAATGGGGTTGCTTGCAAGTAGCAGCAGCACGAATTACGTGACCAGCAACATATTTCTGCTTCAAATATTGTGTGTAGTTAACAGTGAGTGGTGGTTTCAGACATTATTTTATTAAAGTGCATTTGTCAGTGGCGCACTCCTACTGACTCCTTCTGCCTGACAAAAAGAAAAGCTTGTAGCTTACTGAAGGCCGAGCGTTTTGACCAATCAGATGAAAGCGGCATTTCAGCGCCGCCCACGTGTGCAAATGAAATATCAAACCCATAAACCGATTTGTAAACCACAAACGAAAAATGAAAAATCGAGCCAAAATCTAATTTTTCGTTTTTTAAACTAAACTAAAAAACGAATAAACGAGCTGGTTTCATTTATCGTTATTCCATTCCAAACAGAAAATGAAATGATCAAAAAGTACACGGACCAACCACATTCTGAGGTAAACAAATCTTTATTCATTCATTGTTATGTTGATATTTATCATAATCCAGGGCTCGACATTATCGCTTTTCCGGGATAAGTGAATGCATAGCCTGATTAAAACGTCAATAGCTGCGAATGATTGATTGTATTACATAACGTCAAATGATAATGGATTGTGAACAGCAACAGGTCACGCCAGTTGATGCTCGCGCAGCCTGTCTGTGTGAGAGACTTGTGGAGAAATCAAAACAGCTCACACTATTGTATAAAATCAGTATCACTTACATTTCACAGTGTCGCAGTGACTTACATTTTAGACCCAATATTGTCAACGAAAGTAGTTCCAAAGCCACACCAGAGCAGTTGTACATCTCCGAGCAACACAGTATAGTGTTTCGTTACTGAAAAATAAATTTAATGACCCATTCATAAAGATTTGCACAGTCACTTGCTTTGTTTTTGAATGAAGACAGTGACTTGCTGCCACCTCATGTGGCTGAATAAAGATGTTTCAAGGACACCTAAGCAGTGCGGAAACTGCCAACTTTGCTGGAACTAAGTGGCAATTATTTGCCATTCCTCCTCAGTTTTTGGTGTCTATAAGTGAGAAAAAAAAAGTAGGTACATGCTGTGTTTTCTAAATTAGTTTCACTGACTAGTGAAACACCGTAGTGTTTAATTGAGAAACAACCAAGCATAAACTGATAAAAATATATAATTGCCACTACTGTATAAGCCTGTCATGCTTGTCCTCCGGTTATTATCGGTCAGACAATTTAGTTACCTATTCGGTTATCTATTCAGAAAGAAAAAAGAATTGTAATTGTGTTAATGTAATTTATTTAGAAGCAATATCCTTATCAGTGTTCTTTCAGCTTTTACTGTACGTGAATCAGCATATTTATCATTAATTGATTTCCAGGGCATTTTTTTCTAACCCTATTAAACTTGTGTGTCACCATTCATGTCAAATTCTTACATTTTATCAATAATTTTAATCAAAATATTAACTTTTACCAATTATATGAAATCAGTATCAACAAAAAATAAATCATAATTCTAGATATAAAACTAACCCGCCAGTAAATGGTGGCAAAATGTGAGTAAATGAGTCACTCATTCATGATTCATTCGATTTGTTCAGACAGCTGATTCATTCAAAGAAAAAAGAAAGTGACTGTCTTTATGAAAGGGTTATTTAAACATTGATTCAAAAATGGTGATTCATTCAATAACAAAACACTGCTGTGTTGCTCGGAGATACGCAATGGTTCAGCTGTGATGTTTGTTTGTAGGCCACAATGTCCCAATGTTTACCTTTAGATAATCATTTTTAAGTAGGCTACTTTGTGCAGTGCTTCAGACAATTCTGACACTATCCTGGAGATAAGACATGCACCCATCCTATACTGGAATCTCAGTGATTTGTAGCATTCACCTTTGGGATTAGAAATGAATACAAGACATTTTAATAATATCAAGCATGTAACGTTTTTTTTTGTTGTTGTTGTTTTTAGCAACGAGGCACGTTTCTGCACGAGTTTTTTGTGATCGGAATGATTTGCAAGTCTGGTAGTGTATGATTCTCAGTCATGTAGTGTATGATGCCCATTTTTTCTTTGTAATCATTCACAAAGTCAGCAAGTGTATGCCTGCTGTTTAAAAATCTGTTCAGATTTTAAAAGTCGTGTAGTGTATTCCAGCCTTAACCAGGGTGGGAATTATGTAATTTTAGGGGCAAGGCCATTTGGCCTCCACCTTTTTTTTTTTTTTAGGGGCACCAAGGCCATATGACAGGGCACAAAGGCCATCGTACAATTCGATGGTTTTCCCATTCAGATTGATACCATAACATCCTAATTTGGAATAAGACATGGATTATGACTTTTTTAATAAAAAAAAACAACATTTTTTAATGAGAGAGAGCGCCATTACATCCAGAAGGTATACACCCTCACACAACAATAGAAACAACATAAATGCCAAATAAAAGCATTCAGAAACACCACAAATGCCAATAAAAGCATTCAGAAACAACACAAATGCCAATAAATTAATAATTTCCTGCATTGTCGAAAGCTCTTCTTCATGCGTTTCAAATATGGACTATAATGTTCAGTAGAGCGCCCTCAGGCTGCTGGTATGAATTGAAAACAGCACATCAGTATACAGCGCTCATAATGATTAACGTTACATCGACGCGTTTGGCTATAAATTCAATAAAATATTATTCCTGTCAATAGAAATCTGATGTAAACTGAGAATATATCAATATTTCTCCAAATCTGCACACTTTTGAGCTAAGAGCCGTGAGGGACGTTGTTTTGTGAATCGCTTTCATGACGACAGCACAGGAGTTTTTTATGAATGGGAGCGTCTGACGCTCATAATTCATATTAAAGGTATCGACTCATTTTTGCATTTCATAACTCCTGAGTCCTGACACAAATTAAGACATAACTGTCAATATAAATTTCTCAGAATACAATAGTGGTCAAATACTGAAACGTGAGTCTTATCTTTTTAATGATGTAAGTTATAGTTTGTCAAGGTAATAACATTAAATCTTATAGTAACTTTGAACTATTAAAAAAAAACGCTTCAGTGCGCCGACGCCGTTACCTCTGGAACCTTGCATAGGGCCCTTTTCTGAAAAGGGCACTTATCTACTAGCAAATAGATTTTGATATTTTTAGGTCAAACCGTTCTTGTCTGTCAGTCATATAATGCAGGTCTATGGTCACGGTCTCAAAGAGCAGCCATCCACAGAGTCCAAATTAAAACAATTCCCCATCGTAAGTACACATTGATGGCCTAAGACACGAAACGAGCGGTTTGTGTGAGAAAACGAACAGTATTTATATCGTTTTTACCTCTTATAACACAGCGACGTCCAAGTGATCTGAGGGCGCCCGCGCTTCCTGCTGTGTGACGTGTGCGCAGACTGGTGCATAGATAGACATATAGATTTCGCCTTGGCTACGGCAGTTCATGAACGAATGCCGTAGCCAAGGCGAAATCTAGTGTATATATCTATGCACCAGTGTAGACAACAGAGTGTCGTTCTTCTGTTGGTGCTGACGTTACATGCTTCTTGCACTGCTGTTTTGATGCGTGAGATCATCGATGTGATTATGACACTGCACCTGCGCGAATCTACAAACTAATTGAAGTTCAGAGACTACTTGGGTGGAACTTGGACAGGGCCAGGGCACACAGGCCAATGTGGCCGTACGATGATTTTTTTTTCACGGGGCATGAAGGCCAAAGTGTAGGGCAACGGCGGCCATGGCCGCGTGGCCGCGGTATAATTCCCACCCTGGCCTTAACATGAAGATCCATTTTTCAGCTAGATGTTCTATGGCACAGGCAAAATGTCAAAACTAAGGCATGGGCAACAAGGATAAGGCTCAGAAATGCAGTGCAGACACACACAAGACTTCGCTTTGAATGACTCAGGCCTTGTCCACACGGACATGGGTATTTTTATAACCGTGACTTTTTTTACGCGGTTCGGCCGTTCGTCCACACGGAAACGCAGTATCAGGTCACTGAAACCGAACATTTTTGAAAACCCCTGCCAGGGTGAGGATTTTCAGAAATGCCGGTTGCAGTGTTGTCGTGTAGACAGTAAAACCGGGGTTTTTGCTTCTGATTGGCCAACGTGGCTTTACGATCGCCGCCTGCTGGTGTGGCAGCGCGTGATAGTGTGTTTTTTGCGTTTTCATGTAGGCGGAGATTTCTTTTAAACCGAGCATGTGTGGATGGGATTTTTTTTTTTTAACGCAGGAGGAAAAATTCCGGTTATAAAAAAATACCCGTGTCCGTGTGGACTAGGCCTGAGTGAACAGGGTTTATATAGGCTGGGCTTAGCAAGGTAATGAATAACAGCTGGAAGTAATCAGGCATAAAGAGTATGGGCAATGGATTATGGGAGATGTAGTCAAGGGTGGGAAAGCAAGGGTCTGGGGAGGAGTGCCCTCTGGTGGATATGCAGGGCACTTCAACCGGTGATCATGACACATGTCATGTTCAATGTCAATTATCATTTATATTAAGCTAATAACTGTTTTTTAGACCACTGCCTTTTTTTCTACAATTTTCCATGTCAATAATGTAATAAAAGTCCCTAATTGACATAACATGCTTTTTTTTAATGTGAAACCCAAATAGAGGAGAATAGGCAGAAAGAAAAACAATATAAATATATAAAATAATATATATAATATATAAAATGAATATTAATAGCCTAATACTAATATCAATAATATACAGATACTAATATACTAATTGTAATCTAAATTAAATATTAATAAAAAGATTATTTATAACACCATTAAGGTCAACACTATCAAAGCTATGGAACCTTATAAAAAGGGTTCTATTTAGTACCAAAAGAGTTCTGCTATTGTTACAAGCCAAATAACCATAATTTTGTACTGTTTAACTTTAGAACCATTTTTCTAGGACTGCCGTCTGCCAATCAATTGCCGAGTTCCACTCTTATTTCAGACACAGGTCGCACCTGATGGTGATCCCATAGCGTTAACGTTATGACGCATTGTCTCATTCCCTTCTCAGGGAACCGGGATATATACATAACCTTAGATGTTTTTTGTTTAATAATCAACAAGCATGATTCCCACAAATTCAAAACTTTTGATTAATAACAATCTTTGTATTTGTAGGTTATATGGTCTTATACAGGTAATGAAATGAAGAAACACCCTCCACCCAGCTTTTTGTCTCTGCACTTTGCAGGAATATATACAAACTCCACTTCTCCTTCAGTACTTAGTTCAGAAGAGTCAAGCTCATTTTACTCTGAAAAAGGAATCAATGTAGATGACTACTCCAGGTTACAGGAAGATGTATACTGGGCCGGGCCTGACAGAGCAATCACAAATGTGTCCATGAGTACTAGTCCAGGCCACACCAAATTCATCATTCAGAACCTGAAAGAGAGCTATCAAATTGGTGAGGAGCTTTATGTTATGGTGCACGCAAAGGATTTTGACAACAAATCCAAGCGTTATGGAGGCGACTTTTTTCAAGCCAAGCTATTCTGGTCTAAAACTAAGGTCAGTTACTGTACACATTAGATTTACTAAAACTACTTGCCTGATTTATTTATCTCCCTGGGTCAGAGAGAGTTGTACTGAGAATGTACTTCTGTCACAGGCCAGTGTTTTTGGGGAGGTGGTGGACCTGCTCAATGGCTCCTACTCGGTACGTTTCCTCTTGCCGTGGGTCGGCAAGGCACAGGTGGCTGTGCGTCTAATTCACTCCAGTGAAGCTGTGCAGGTCCTGAAACATCACAGAGAGGCTGACTCTGACAGAGTTTTCTTTAATGGATATTATGAGGGACCAGGACCAAATAAGACCAGGCTGAGTGAAAAAGTGATGTGTAATGTAAAGTGGGACAACAATGGACTACAGCATATGGGAACAGAAGACTGCTGCTGTGAATACAGCGATTCCCGTGCCGGAGAAACTTGGCACTGTCAGAGACCCAAATCGCTGCCATGCGGTGCCCTTGTGTACCACTCTATGGGTGGTTATAGAAACCGCCTGACTAATAAGGAGAAAATGCTTATGTGAGATTAAAGAACACTTGATTGACTGTTTGTTTGATATATTTGATGCATTGATGGAAGACAGAATGACAAACATGTTCTCTTTGGCAGGAAGCAAACTAACAAAGGTATCAATGGAGATAAAAGGATCATCAACATTTTTCATTCAGAGGGAAATGAAACTATTGGTATGTTGGTCAATGGTTTAACCCAGCAGAATAATACAGTACAAGGAGGCAGATATGTTGGGAATTGTGTTGCACATAATACATTTTCTGACATTTAGACAATGCAAGTCAAATAAAATCTCCTGTTCAGGCAAATTTTTGAAAACTTTGACACAGAACTTACATTTACTCGTCCTGCAGAAGTTACAGAGAAATGTCACCCTGGTTTACACACTCCAGTTCCAGCTGGCTTTTACTTGAATGATGTGTGGACGTCATTCGTCTGTAGCACCCGCCATTTTACAACCCAAACGACAACAGAGTGCCTGAAAGACAAACACATCTACATGATGGGAGACTCTACTATGAGACAGTGGTTTGAGTTCTTTGTGAAAGCAATACCAAGTGAGATAAATAGTTGCCTATTTGTTAATTATAATTATTTATACAGTGCATAGATGCATTAATTGTGGGTCTGTTTTTCAGCCCTGAAGCAGATGAACCTGCATGTCCAATATAAGTCAGGGCCGCTCATAGCAGTGGATGTGGATAACAACATTGACTTACACTGGAGGGCTCACGGCGTTCCTTTGCGCAGTCTGAAAACAGCATTTGCTGATCTGCACTACATCAGTAATGAGATCGATGACCTGGCTGGAGGACCCCACACAGTCATTATGTTCAATCTGGGACCCCATTTCACCACGTACCCTCTGGATTTCTTCACCCATAGAGTGTTGAGGATTCGCAAAGCTGTTCTAGCATTGTTACAGCGGGCACCTGATTCAACTGTTATAATCAAGACTGTCAACACTGGCTATAAGGTAACGTTATAGGCCTTCATCACACTTCAAAAGCAGACGCTTCAAATAGTAGCGTAAAATCACTTCTGCTGTAGCCTGGATCAATGGCAGTACCTGTGGCACAGGATTGTTGTGATTTATTTATGTACAGTTAATCACAGATATTTCATCAACAAATCAACTTCAGTTTACTATCATTAAGAAAAGAAAAATGGTCTCATGTTATTCCGGCACATATTTCATGATTTACAGGGGAGCGCACAAGCCCACTGTATGTCTATGTGCAATACTTCAGAGCCTGATTACCTTTTTTTATTTAAAATAAATGCAAGAATAAAATACAAACAACATATCACATTAAAGACCATTAGAATTAGACAATGTTATACTGTACATCCCATTAAACAGAGGTCTTCAATCCTGTTCCTGGAGGGCCACTGTCCTGCAAAGTTTAGTTCTAATCCTAATCAAACGCATCTGAATCAGCTCATCAAGCACTTCAGAATCGCTTGAGTATTCATAGGCAGGTGTGCTGAAGCAGGTTGGAACTAAACTCTGCAGGACAGTGGCCCTCCAGGAGCAGGATTGAAGACCTCTGCCATAAAACATTAATTGCATTGCTTTCTTGCACTCTACTTTCTAATACAATAATTAAGTACTGGATCAAATTTAAGTTCAAATAAAGGAACATTTCCAGCCCAGAGTGAATTATTCAAAAGTAACTGGTTTTGTTATCTTAAACGAGTCTTATTCTCAAGGTTTGTTTTCAATGATGGGATAGTATTGTATTTCTATTATTCCTCCAGCAATAACTTATATCTCTATATCTCTTAAATATTTTATCTCTAATGGAAGATTGTGCATGGTAGGGTATCGTTTAAGGGTAAATAAACCATTTGAAATATTGACGTTAAATGTCAAATTGCTACTTTAATTATCTTGACAAAATTAGCAACCGTCCATCCATTGACAATAATGCAGGTGGAAAATTAATTACACTACTAATAGGAAACGGATGTGACAATATGCGGACTGTGATAAATGTCTATAGAGTAACAAGTGTTCAAATAATTAAAGCACTCTGTGATGACAAGTTTGTGGATAATTTTGTGTTTCTCTGTCTTTATAATAGGATATTTTTGGCAGTGACTGGTATTCTCTACAGTTGGACAAAATTCTGCACTGGGCTTTTCAGGATGTTGGTGTTTATATTCTAGATGTGTGGCAAATGACCGCATGTCACCACAGCAGAGAGAACATTCATCCTGGCCCTATCATCATTAAAAATGAGATTGACATTTTACTCTCTTTTATTTGCCCTTACTGAATTTAAATTAAAGTATCTTGACAATTTTGTGTTCAATAACTGTTATTACAAGATTAAAAACTGTCTAAAAAAACTGAAAAATACTGTTTGACTTCCATGAGTTGTAATTAAATTGTCCAAATTATAAACCGCTTGAATTCTCAACTACAATCATTTTTTTTTTAGAGAATGGTTTAGTAGATGTCAGAGACCTCATTTTTTGTTTTATCATCCTCAAATTGGAAAAGCAACTTCTTTGACTTACTAAATAAACCTGCTGTCCGTGTCATTACTGTTTATCAAACAACTTTAGTAATAGCTTTAATAATAATCAGTTTATTTGTAATGAATACACTAAAGACTATGCAGTGATTATTTTTTACGTTTATTACATTTCTACTTTTTACATTACATTATTACTTAAATACTTCTGTTAAATAGATGTAAAATTAAATAAAGCACTGTTAATTCAGTTTGTTGCTTTCTAATATTGTATTTGTTACTGTTTGTTATTTGCAACATTGCTCTTATTTTTAATAACAGAAATAAAATAATTATAATGTGATTATTAATAGTAGCCTAATTATTAATAATAAAAGAATTGGAGGAAAAGATGAAAAGAAATTTTTTTTATAATCAAATTGTTACACTTTGAATCGTAATTGAATCAAATTGTGAGGCAAGATTTACACATTTTATATATTCATTTTATTTTTTGCAAAAACTGTTTCCATTTTACCATACTTCAGCTGTATATATGTGTATATATATGTGTGTGTGTATATATATATATATATATATATATATGTTACCGGCAAAGTGTGTAATCCGGAATTCTATAGAATGCCTAGGTAATGTATAGAATTAGGTAAGGTATTTTTTGCAAAAAACATCAGGAATTCTATACATTGCCTAGGCATTCTATACAATACCGGGATTTCACACTTTGCCGGTAACATATGTGTATATATATATATATATATATATATATATATATATATATATGTGTGTGTGTATATATGTGTGTGTATATATGTGTATATATATGTATATATATTACATGGCGGTCTGTTATTTCTTGATAACAGACCGCTGCGAACACACCGTTGCCATGAAAAACAGAGCGTTGCTATGGACGCAGAATTCTAACCGTAGAGACGGAATGGACTATTTTCTTTAGCACAAGCAATACAATCGTTTTTAAATCAATAAACTCCTTTTTAAATCAATATTTTGTGTCAAATTATTGATTCATTTGGTGGGCGTCGGGGTCCCGATCAGCCTGTCGGGGTTGTATTCGCTATAACAACCGCCTCGCTCTACATTATCCCTCGCTCTACATATATATAATATACATATATATATATATTGTTAAGTGAGCATGCAATTTATTCTGTTATAATGCCTCATATATATAGGCTGATATGATATTAACCACAATTGTAACTTTGGAAGTGGAATATATATGCAATTTATTCTGTATTAATCAATGCCTTATGTATAAGCTTATGTAGGCTATATTACTAACCAAGTTTATGACTTAGTAAAAAAGAGTGTTGTATAAGAAAGACACTGCAACTTGTTTTGTAAGAATTTTTATTATGAATCTGGTTTATTAAAGGAGAACTCGGTAACTCTAGCGAACTCTAGTCACTTCTTTGCTGATTTTCCCTTTTGTTGTCGCATGTTTTCCCCACGAGCTCCCCCTACAGCTGTGGTGGGGCGTATATTTCACAACACAGTCGTAAAAAACTCACTTGCGGCGGCCTCCTCCCCTTCTCTACCGCTGCTCATGTGCGTTTGTTTTGATCGGAGCAAGCCAACTGTATCGCATGGAGCTATGTCTACCGAGGTGGGTAATCTGGTAATACATCATACATGCGTGTGTGTTTATGTCGAATTGCCGTAAAGCAATTTGTGTTTCGCGCTCGTTCTCGTTCTAGTTCTCGCTTCTCACGAGACTTCCAATTTCTATCTTGCCGGGACGGTAGTGAACAAGTTGCAAGGTTGGTTTTGCGCCTGGGAACGCTGGGGGGAGCGGGGAAAGTCACCAATATCACCAGAACAGGTTGTTTAACCATCCAAAAGATTTCTAGACAGTTTTATTAAGTTAAAAAAGTTACCAAGTTCTCCTTTAAGAAAGACACTGCAACTTGTTTTTATAATAATTTTTATTGTAATAATGCATGCAAGAAACAACAATAATGTACTAATGTTTAAGCATTTAATCAATGTAAAGAATAACATATAGTAGATAGAAATAACACTAAGTAGTGAAAAGCATGTATCGTAGTGAAGTAGAAATGGAAAGTATTACCTGTTTCTTTTCAGACCAAGCGTAGAAGACGACAAAGAATCCGAGCAAGGAAAAGAAGAACAAAAGAGAGGAAGGCTTTTTATAAGAAGTTCTTGGAGGAACTGAAAGGGTTAACAATAGATCAAGATTTTGGATTGGATAAATTGTCTATAAGTGATTGAATATGTGATAAGGGGGTGTGATATTATGAAGTATAAAAGTACAGTGTAATATGTCAACGTCAGACGCTGTAAAGACCCTGATGGCCTCTCCTCAGTTCAATTGTCCAAGCCTGCCACCTGGAGCTGAAGCTTGTGAACTGCTTATTGTATGCTTTGTTTTTTTTGTTTTATTTCTTTTTATTATTTAGTATGTAAACCAATTGATTTTGAAATAATAAAAATAATTATAATCAGTATAAAAGAACCAGCCGGCCTTGAGTCTCTGCTGTAGAAAGAATTGAGCTGAACTAAACCACGGAGCAGTCTTTCGACTGAATTGTAGGAAATTCATATACTTATTGTTTAGACCGAATTTGACTTACTTTACCTAACCTGAGAATAAATAAAATAAGGTAGAAGGTGTTTGGGAATACGCACCATAAAACTATATATATATATATATATATATATATATATATATATATATATATATATATATACACACACAGTATATATTAATTCTGAAACTTGAACTCTAAAGCTCCAAGTAAAAAAATAAATAAATACACAGATCTACTATACTATACTATAAAATTGTGGCAACAGAATGCAAGCAATATTATTATTTCAATTTAACAACACTTAACAATTGAGTGATAATGAATCAAATGAGATCCTTACAAATCAACCATTCAAAATGAGTAACTGCAAATTGGTTTCCTTGGACAAAATAAAACACTATGCTAATGAATACTACTAAATGGAATTGTTTTGATTTAACACAAAAACAAGTTGGTATTATTATTTTTTAATGAGTGTGGATTAATTAAAATAATTTAATTAAATCTCATTTCAGCTATGAATAACAGACATAGACGTCAAAGATGAATTATGAACTCCTTTATTATTGCCAACAACAGTCACAAAAATAGCATCTATTAGTATTATAGTGAACATTCACTACTCTACCATTTTTTTCCAATTACCTTTTAAAGGCATATGAATTCACACAGGATGAGAACAGTGAAAGTTTGCAGAACAAGTCTATTTTTGTGTTTCTAGGCACAAATTGTTCAACATACACAATGCAGTTGCGTTGTTTAAATAAAATAGATATAAGAAACAAGGTTTCTAGATTTGAACAACTAGACTTGGTTAATCTAATAATCTTATATTAAAACAGCAGTGAAGACTTGTGCAACTGGACTCCATTTGACAGCTTTGAAGCATCAAGCTCCAAGAGATTTATACTTTGACCTGTATACTTTGCAGGTTTGCAATAACGGGGCCCAGGCCCACTGCCGCCAGCGAGCCTGTCACTGTCACTGTCGTCATCAGAGAAGGACTGGGCAGCGTCCGAACTGGACTTGCGAGAAAGTCAGCATGCCATCCTCGGCTACCAAGCCTTCATCCTGACAGATCGGTCAAGAGGAGGAGAGAGTTCGCTGGAGGCCCCGCCCCCAAGCGCCGTGTTCTGCATCGTGTCCCCTATGTTCCTAGCGTAGAAATCTAGGCGCACCCTAGCGGCAGCAAAATTTATTTTGCAGCCAGTGTGGTCTAGCAACTCTCTGTTGACTTTCGAGCTGGAAAAAACAAACTCAGGTCAGGCCAATCACATTATGTATAGAGTAGGCGGGGCGGGCTTAACATAATGATGACAGAGTTTCGACGGTTCCCTGCTACTTGAAAACAAAGAATGGCTGCTGCTGCTGGCGAACAGCGGTCTTTCGAATCGGCTTTGGCCGCGACTGGAGGACTTGGAGTTAAGCTTTTCTTTGAGAAAAGAGCAAAGAACGGTACTTAAGTCATTTTTAAAAAAGGAAGATGTGTTTGGAGTTTTGCCGACTGGATACGGCAAAAGTTTAATATACCAACTAGCCTTCTTCGTTGCTCTGATTGGTTGTAGTGCTATCCTATTGCGTGCAGAGGGATTTTGAGAGACAACCGTTTATCCCGCCCCTCGGATTGAGCCGTGCCAGTGGTGAGTTGCCAGACCTAACATCTTGATGTAGGTCTGGCTTGCCAGGCTACTATGTTCCTGCAGGCGACAAATGCAATGTTTGTGTAAATGCTGTGTCTGTTTGTGTGAGTTCCACAATAAAAACACTTCGGAACACAAATGAAGATATTTTTGATGAAATCTGAGAGCTGGCTCACTCCATAGGCTTCTATGGGATCGAAACTTGCCGGCCCAGAAAAGTTATTAAAGACATCGTTAAAATAGTCCAAGTGACTACAGTGGCTGAACCACACGTTTATCAAGCGATGAGAATACTTTTTGCGTGCAAAAAATAACAAAAATAACGACTTTATTCAACTATTCATTTTCGTCTGTGTGGGCCTGAATGAATTCACATAGTGTAACAGTGCAGCGCATCTGGGTTGTACGTCACCACGTAGGCTCACTATTGGCCGACGCTGGTCGTGTGTGTGATGCGTATGAAGTACAACACAGAAGCGCTAAAAAAAAGACTAGACTAGCCTACCACAAGTGTGAGTTGTGGGTATTGAGTGTGGGGCAGAAATCCAAGGGCCTCTGCTGGCCATCTCCCTCTTTACTTCTGTATTTCTTTCTATTGTACTTGTCATGTGATTGAGACCTTGTGTGAAATTGTATTTACTGGATTATGTCAGCTTTGGCATTCCATACAGACGCAATCACACATTGGCGTTCCCAAAGCATCATTGACGCAGCATCTCATTTCCCTTGTTCTCAGGGAACGAGGTTTACAGTCGTAACCAGAGACGTTTTCTAAATGTTCTCAAAATTGGACTGAATTCCATTAAAAAAAATACACATTATGACCAATAAATCAGTAGTTTGCTTTGCATTGAGTCATCTAAAAGAAAATCTCACTTTTATCTCAAAGGTTTAATTCATCGCTGGAAAAATGGGCTTTTAATAAAACTTGGCTGCCTATACAGTAAAAAGTCAAGGTTTCACTTTATTTTGATGGTCCCTTTAACACATTCTGTTGACTATAAATAACGCTGCACCTACATGTCTACTAACTCTCATTAGAGTGTTAGTTAAGTATTGATAGACTGGTAGGGTTAGGGTTAGATTAAGTTGAAATGTAGTTGCAAAATTACTTATAGTCAGTAGATTGTCTGTTGGAGGATCATCACAATAAAGTGTTTGCAGATATTAAGCAGACAATCTACTTATACTCCAATGAAAGTTAGTTGACATATAGTTGCAAAGTTACTTATAGTTAACAGCAAAAGAGACCATCAAAATAAAGTGTTACCAAAGTCAAATACATTTTTTGAACTAGGTTAAAATAATAATAAATAATAATAATTCGCGCAGCCGTCATGTTCTAGCTTGAGCTGGAAAATAACCAACCAATGCATTCGTAAAGAGGGTTTTTTATTCTGCTGATGATGACAGCGTGCATGGACAGTCAAAGGAACCAGTGTGGACCTCATCAAAATTCGTTAAATACAGCTGCACCAGCCAGGACTTCTTCTAGACATACACTGGATAACATCCTGATTAAACCTGATGCATCCAAGATACTGTTGGAAAACACTTGCATCAGAATAATTTCTGTCAAGCTTGTGTATATTTTTGTTAAAGCTGTTAAGTTAAGCAATATCTTCTGTGTTTTATATGAGGTGCCCTTGGAGGTGCACTAGGCACATGTTTACTGGTTTTCCATAAAGAAATATACGTTGTTGTTAAAAATGAAAGTAAAAAAAGTGATTACAAGTGAAGTGAAGTGAAGTGAAGTTTTTACAGTGAAATGAGAGTTCCTTGTTTTTATTAAAATCAACAAATACAAATTCAAGATGCACTGAATCCAGTAAATGCATGGTGCAATGATTACATAATCTAATAAAGGAAAAAAAACTTGCCACTACTTAAGGGAATTTATTTTAGAATAAAAAGCTATTTTTACCTACTAGCCTTTTATTCAGTTCATTATATTTAGAACTAGTATAGACTGAATAGGTCCCATAGACTAAATTACATCGTATCACTCGAACCTGGGCAAATTAAGTGCCAGTCAAGTTTATTTGGTGATTTAAAACGTTATTATCCAAAGTGATGGCAAATAGGCTTTACAAGTAATGTAAAAAATATCAGTATATTTGTATGGTAAAATAGCAGTGAACTTTTCTCTCACACACATGTCCCACATTCACTCGAAATCACATCTACAGTACTGTCCTGCAACAGAGCAATAACCAGGTGGTCACCAGAGTAGCGGATAATAGACCCTATTCAGAGCAGCTCCATGACAGGTATGAAAGTGAGGCTCCTAGATCACTTATAATTTTCCACACCTCATGTTGTCTGGAGTTTGTTGTCTACTGAATTTTTTTGGGGGAAAAATATGTTTAGAGAACAATCCAAAAACATTAAATATCAGTACAACCCATTGAAGAGATGTATGTCTATCCCTCACAGCCTCGCTTTCCTTCCCGTTAAAAGATGGCGCTGCTGTGAATGAGGTCTATTGTGTAACGTCAAAGAAATGCAACAAGGCAAAATCATTTGATCATTTCTCCCAACATTTTATCTGACTTATAATACACTATGATACATTTTTACACAGTAAGTGTAGATACAAAATAAAAATAAAATCATGCAAACTTATTGACCATAAATACGTAAAATACAGAAAAGGAATAGACTACTAATGTACTGTTGTTTTGCCAAAAATAAAACAATCTCGTTCTTGATAATAGCAAAAGTTAGTTTGAAAGCGTTTGATGTTACTAAAGTTATTGTACTACAGTATATTTATTTTGCAAAGTAGAAATAGCAGTGGGAAAACAACACACATAAATGTAATAAAAAAATGATGTCATGGATGGATCACCCATCCAGTATATAGTACAATTCATTCATCCATATAATAATAACAAGCCAATAAAAATGATCAGTGACTTAAAACCACCTGTATTTATACAATATCAATACCGTTCGTTCATCTAGCACTTTTGGATATAAAAGTAAAAGTTTAATTTGGATGAATATCAATGCCATCAAGCAGTAGTAACAGTAGCAGTAGTATACAAGACTCTCTCGGCAAAAGATTCAGACTTCAAACAATTATTAAAGCAGTGACAACAGAAGTGCTTCTGAAATTCAAGTACACTTTCAGACTGTCAAAATCCCGAGGAGAGGTAGAGAGCAACCACTCCGAGTCACTATGTGTCTTTGCGTGCCCAAGCAAATAAACAAAAAGAGGCACTTGCAAACAAAAAGTGATTTGAATAGGGGGGTCCACTGTTGGGAAATCAAACCTCTGAACTGTTGTTGCTATCAAGGACTTGCGTCATCATGGGCTCTGTGCTGTTGGAGCTTTTGGGGGGCTCTGTGACGTTCTTCTCCCGCCTAGATCGCACCACCAGAACGACGAGAACGACAAGGAGGATGGTGAAGAGAAGACCTACCAAGATTCCTATGATTAAGACAAGCCGGTCATCACTAGAGATCCCTGTGATTCAGTTCTCTGGGAACGACACTCTCCGCTTGGGATTCCTTGTGAAGGTTGGGTTGTTTTTGAGTGCTGCGGTCCAGCGTTATATGCAAGATGTTTGTGCCACGATTATTTTCTGCACCAATATCCTGAGCCAAATCTGGAATGCTGCTGGCTGACCTTTTGGAAATTGAATGGCTGTGTGTCACAGAATGATAGTCAAGGCTCCTTTTCCCAATGCCCTGATTTGCGTTGTCTCTGGACCGGACGGTGTAGATGGTGTGAATGTACCACTCCCTGCCTGCCGTCACCTGGGAGGAGTGTTACAGTGTTAGCATCAGAACATGATCGCAACGTTTCTTAATGTGCCGGCTGTTGTGTGCATCTCACCTGAAACAAAGCTGAGGAATCCATCCTAAAGCCATCAGAGCCTGGCTGCCTTACCAGCACCAGCGCTTGAGGATCATCTACAGCGAGGAAAGCATTGAAACTAATGCTACCAAATGTTCTCGCCTGAGTCTCTGGCTGAGCTTTGTCCTGTAAAGCAGAAGTTCAAACGTATGTTATACTGTCAAATGATCCTAAAATCAACGAAAAGCCAATGTTGTTCTCCATGCTATCAATAACAATTATCAATCCTGAACAGTGGTATAGTTAATTAAAACTAAAACTATTAACTCTTTCCCCACCATTGGCAATTTTCTGGCAATCCATGTTTTCAGTGTTATACGGTAGGGGGCGCAATTACGCATCTTCTATAAGAATACAGAAGCTCAGGATCCCAAAACAAGCGAAGAAGCATTGGGAAAAGGAGCCTAACGCAAACGTTAAACAGCATAAAAATCAAATCCGCCTAATATTAGTGAATGAAATGTCGACCCAGGAAAAGGTATAGGACTTGAAGGTATAGATGTGTTGATGGACTCAATCTATGTTTTGATCATCGTTCTGAAGCCGATCTGGATGTAGTCTTTGACAAAAACATCAACACTTTGACATTTTCTCAGCTTTTTGTTCAAAATGTTGCTTTTTTATGAAACTTGCCCACATTCAAGTGTTGATAAAAAAAGAATGCATTGTTCTGGTCGCCATTATAGTTTTGTGAAAATGATAAAAAATGCAGGTGCTGGCTGGCAGCGTTTTTAAAAAAGCTGGTGAAGAAAGAGTTAAACAACATTTATGATGTTTAATTGTATTCTACGTCTGTTTTCTAAATATGATTAATTGTAACTACAATTAGCTGTTTGTATGTATTTCTTTAATGCAACTGCATGTGTTTTTTAGTTTTAGTTTTTCTCAAAAACCTACTAAAAAGTAAATATTAATTTATATTAATTAATATTTTTTACAATTGACTTTAAAAGTCAATATTCAAATAAAAAATTCCAACTGTTTATGCAAAGTTTGTGTCAATACTTACAATGATCTTGAATCGGTACAAAAGAGATGGTGAATCAGCTAAGCAGCCGTACTCAAAGTTGTCAGGGTTGTACTTTGGGATGTAGCCTATCCATCCGCCCCTGTGCAAAGGAACACCTTCTCGATGTTACAGATGAACAAGTCTCCAAGATTCTGAACAGGATCTACCATTACACGGCCGCAGATGACATCTCCTAGAGAAATGCAACAGCCCTGAATTAGTGAGAGGTGTCATACTTCAGTTCTCATAATCTTTACTTTTGGTCACAGGATCAAATCACATATATGAATAAAATGTTGTTTTTAGCATTTTACCCTCTGAGAAAGCAGTATCACTCTCCTGACCAAAGCCCATGGAGCCGTCTGACAACCAGAGAGTCCTCTTTGAAAGTAGGAGCATTTGTGTGTTAAGACTGAACTCTGCTGGCACTGGATCACTCACCTAAAGGGAATAACATGCACATTACTTTTAACTAAAATTCAATTAACACAAAATTATAGTATCATTATATATTATAGCCTATAATTAGAATTTTACTAGATTTTGAAATAGAGTTTGATGTACTATGAAAAATTAGGTAAGTTTCACTTATGAATGAATGAATGAATGAATGAATGAATGAATGAATGAATGAATGGAGGCATTTACATAGCACTTTTACTGTGTATTGTTGTACACTCAAAGCACTTCACAATCATAACAGGGGTCTCCCCTCAACCACCACCAGTGTGCACCTCCACAGTAGGCTACAACAGCGCCAGTGCGCTCACCAGACCACACACCAGCTATAGGTGGAGAGGAGAGAGAGAGATAAAGCCAATTTAGTAGATGGGGATTCTTATGACTTTATCTTGTTGGCAGTGTTGCCAGATTGGGCGGTTTTGAATTTGATTGTGCGGGTAAAATTTGGTTTGGGCGGGTGGACAAAATTTGAGCTGGTTTAGGGTCAGCTCGGTGGTTTTCAAACTTCTAAATGTTATATGTAAATGTCTTATAAATCGCATTAATATTTTCCTACACAGTTTATAAAATATATAATATTTTATTTTTATATGTTAAAAAGACATTATAGTTCGACAGTGTCACCTTATCTGTTCAGGCTTTTATTTTGAAAAGCGCCGTTCTTCTTTGAAAGTTTTTTTTTTTATGACACTAAAACTTCCTGTTACTCTCTCTGCACAATGTGTTCGCGGTTCGTCGGAAGAACGGTAAAAACTTGTAACCCCTTTAATTATTTATTGTGTTCATCCATTTGAATCTTGTAAAGAAAGAGTTTACATTGTGATTTAATTTATTTTTGTATTGCTCGTACATTTTATTTTTTAAGAGCTCCGAACTGTGATGGTGTGTCGAGCACATAGCACATCGAATTAGCGTCCTTGGAGAAGCGGAATGAGGTATGAAGGAAAATGTAGTTTGTATTATCAAAAAGAGATTTTGTATTAGGAAAAGAGAATGTCAATACTTCATTTGTTTATGGGTTTATTGCACATGTCATCAATATAACAACATATTTCTGTGAACAATTATAATATATTGCATTTCATTTAAAAGAAGCATGTGATATTTCATTTGTCATAAAGGCTTAAAAACATATTTCATTTCATATTTCATATTGGTCATCTGTTGAAATGATTTGTATTGTGTGTAAACATGATTCATATGTGAACATAATTTATGTGCAAATTATTTGTGAAGCTACATGGAAGCATTTTGTATTTCTTCTGTTTCTTTTGTAGTTTTCACGGTGTTCATGGTGCTCGTTGAGAGGAAGAAATAAAATTACACCCGTTTGAAACTCTCTGCGTCTTGATGAATATATCCAAGGGGCCGCTATAGTCTACTTGGTTAATAAACAAAACTAAATCATGACGTTACTAAACACATGGTACTTGTAGCTGGATATTCAAGTGATCGCTATGCCAAAGTGGCATTAATATACAGTAAGTTGTATCTACAGTAAAGCTTGGGAAAGTAACCCAACTCTCAAAATGTGGATTATACCTGTGGTGGGAGACGACTCAAAGGCTCTTTATAAATATAACTAGGCCTAACTGCTGCCAGTTTTTTTATTTTTTTTATTTTTTACTTTATTTTATATTACTACCTTTACCAGTGATCATTTTCGAATTCGTCATTCAATAAAATGATTATAAAATAAAATCATGAATCTGTTAGTCTTGACTGGCAAGGCTACGATTCGACTTTAAGCCTCAGCCAAACGGTTAAACAGAAAATGCAAGCAGCACCCGATGATGGACAGAAAACGGCCAGGGGGAGCAGAGAGGGAAAGGACAAAGAAAAAGAAAGCACTCCAAGAACAAGCAGCAAAATGTTGCAAAATTAATGACCTGTTCAGGGCTTCAAGTGCAGGTCAGTTTCATCTGTAAATGGGTCAATGACGTGACGCCTACATTTTCTGTCCGATTGCATTTTTTCAGGCAAAAATGGGTTTAAATGCCTAAAAAGATATTGCATATTTGTAGTACCTCTCCTATGTATGTACTCACTTTAACTTTTCAAAAACCTTTACTTACTTTATTTGTTATTTGTTTTGTTGGTGCGACCGTCCGGCCATAACTTCTGTTTTGAAAACATCTTTGAAATTACTCTGAATTTATTCAAATTTATATTCTGCACTATTTGGCATGATTTCCAAAATGTTTTGTAATCCTTTAAAAAAATTCAAAGCATTTGCATTTATATTTCCATCATAATATACAAACAAACTTTGTCCGATGATGTCCATTTTATGAAATATCATGTGGTGCGACCATCAAAGAACTACCATTTTGGGACTTATATGTTGAAAACTATTCAAACACAGGAAGTTACATCATAAACCAATTTACCAAGGACCCATGGAAGGAGCAAGCAGGTTTGTAATTCTCTCAAATTGGAAAAAAAAATAAACCTTTGTAATGGTTGGTATGTAGTTGCCAAATTTGGATGTCATGTGGTATGACCTCAAAAAAATAATAATATTAAAGTTATTTCTACAGATATATATTTTTATTATAAATTTCATAGTGACCTTTTTTGGCAAGCTAGCTTGTTTTGTTTAGGTGGCCAATTCTGTGCCTGTAAATTATGACTGAATTTGAAAATATCATGTGGTGCGACCAAATATCATGTGGTGCGACCACTGCAGACTGTTTTCCATGATAGATATATGTCCTAGATTGGCAGTTTTATGCTTTTATATTCAATTGACGGTTTATATAAAAAAAGTACTTTACTTTAGTATCATTTGGAATAGATTTTTATGCAATTTGGGATATTTTTTTTATATATTTCAGACAGTTTATGTTTACTCTTTGTACAATATGAGAAAAATGCACAAATTTTTTTTTTTTCAGTTTAGTAATACTGCATTTATTTGTAGTGTATTTATTATTGCCTATTTATTTATTTAAAACTATTTTAATCTATTTTACCAGATGCCACTGCCAAGCGAAAAAATTCTGACCCTGCAGCATGAGCGGAGTACCTTGATAGGAGAAGAGTGAAATATTATTACAGTTTAAAATATCTGTTTTCTATGTGAATATATAGTAAACTGTAATTAATTCCTGTGATCAAAGCTGAATTTTCAGCATCATTACTCCAGTCTTCAGTGTCACATGATCCTTCAGAAATCATTCTAATATGTAACCCTAGACCACAAAACCACTCAATGGGTCAATGTCATATGGGTCAATTTTTTGAAATTGATCTTTATACATCATATGAAAGCTGAATAAATAAGCTTTCTATTGATGTATGATTTGTTAAGATAGAACAATATTTGGCCGATACAACTGAAAATCTGGAATCTGAGGGTGCTACAAAATCGAAACATTGAGAAAATCGCCTTTAAAGTTGTCCATTTATGTTTGCGATATTGCTATATTCACTCACAAAAATAAATGTTAATAAATTTATGGTAGGACATTTACAAAATATAAAACATCTTTATTTAATATCCTAATGATAATTTTGACCCATACAATGTATTGTTGGCTATTGCCACAAATATCCTGTGCGACTTGTGACTGGTTTTGTGATCCAGAGTCACTAATGATTTGCTGCTCAAGAAACATTTCTGATTATTATCAATGTTCATATTTTTGTGGAAACTGTGATACATTTTATATGTCAGGATTATTTGATGAATAGAAAGTTCAAAAGAACAGCATTTATTTGAAATAGAATCTTTCGTAACATTATAGCCTGCGCCTGACAGTGACACTGAATGTGTCCTTGATTAATAAAAGTATTAATTACTTTAAAAAAACTATTGACCCCAAATGTTAACTGTATACAATACTTTTATGAAATAATTTATATCTATAACATTATTATTTGTTTGAAAGAAATTCTAAGTCAAGTTAAATGAAATGGTGCACTTGTGATGTGATTTTTATAAAAAAAAAAGTTTATTAAATGTTTATGTTCAGGAAATTTCTGTGAAATTTGTATAAAATCTGGTTTAAATCTATTTTTTTTGTATAAAATGTATTGTTTATTGATCTCTTTAAATAGATTTTTAACTATATAAGGTCTTCGTGTCATTTGGAGCGACCACTTATCATGTGGTGCGACCAATAAAAGCAATCACTGTATTAAATTTAAAATAAAGTATCTTATTTCTGTGGCTGAAATATGAATCACTGATTCAGTATGCTTTAGTAAATTATATTTTTAAAACATTTCTATCAGTTTTATGTGATTTACAGGAAAAATAAGTCTGTTAACTAGATTTAAGAAGGCAACTCGGAAATTATAGAACAAAAAAGGAGATCATTATTTACAAAAACTCAAAAGAAATGCAAATACTTGGTTTCTAAACACTTTAATTACCAAGAACTTGTAAAAAAATGTTTAAGCATGTTAAGGAAATTAATACATTTTAAGATAAATCACGGTCGCACCACATGACATTTTTTAAGGCTACGGACAATTCATCTAGATGAAAAAACACTAAAATCACTTAAATTAAATTTTTAAAATGAATTTAGGTGTACACAACATCCTTAATGTTTGAACAATTGCAACAGATATTATTATTTTTAGTATTTTAAAATTGGCCTGTCGAAAATCCTTATACGTCATTGACCCAAATACTGTATTATTTTCCTCGTTAACTTAGTATTGAACTGCTAGCAAATGTAAGCGGTAGCGCCCCTATTACTATCGTCACTCAAAATACTGTATGATAAAGGAGATTAATATTATTTAGTGTAAAGTTACATTAGTAATTTAGCAGACAAATATTAACATTTATATGGTAGGTTGTAGCAACACTGACTTGGCATCCGGCCAGATGGTCTGAATTAGGCGAATCCTGGCTTTTCAAACACAGCCCCTTTGTCAGATGAGAAAACAAGAGCTTTTTGTTTTTACTCTTCTGCAAAATGTAAGAATAATGCACAATGTCTAGATAACGCCCCAGGGTAATTACCAGCGCCGCTCTGGCTGGGGTCCCCCTGGCGTATGACACATTTATAACAAGCTCTGTATTGTTAGCAAATGATTCGACCAAGTCCCCTGATTTTCAATCTTGTGACTTTACACCACACACACCCACACATACACACACACACATACACGAACTTTACACATTAAACTTAGAATATAAGCATGTCATATTTCATATACTCCTGTGTGTTTCCCAGTTTATTTTCACTTTGTTTATGACGTTTATTTGAAGGAACAAACTTAAAATGCCTATAATATGCCTATCTTATGTAACTTTGTATTCCTATAATCTTCATGTGACGTGTTTGATATCTCTGTAATTCTCTAAATCTAACGGAGTCAAATTCCGATAGCAGAATGCAGTAATGTGCATTGTTTTATACATTTCATATGTCTTGAGCAAATCTTCTCAAATTCGATCTCACTCATGACTCATTCGAGTGGGCGTGTCTAACAGGACAAAGGAAGACCTTCCGCTTGAAATGCTCTAAGATGATTCGTCCTCCACGCCAAATGGGGCTTGGACAGGATTCCCTCAAAAGACGGAACTTCCCCGTTTCTCTTTCTCTCTTCTCCCTCCTTCGACTCCTCCGAAAACCCAAGTCCGGACCGGCTTCGGCCTGCTTCTCTTCTCTTTTATTTCTTTGTATGTTTTCTATAGTCTAGTTTCGTTTTCCTATTCGCCTCTGTTCATTCACGAGCTGAATGAACTTAGCCTGAATCCTTCTCGGTAACGTTACGTTCAAATGAACCTTCAAATCTTCCCGCTGCACAACTCCGGAAGAAACCATGACACGCAAGCTCAGCTCTAAAAGGGACACACCGATACCTTTTTCTCAGCTCCACAAAAGAGTGCCTCAAACTGCAAGTATCTGACATATTTTAAAGCTGAATCTAGGTGTTTCTCAAAAGGGTTATTTGTTTGTAATAAGTTGCCAGGCTCTTCTTCAATTCTCTCTCTCTCTCTCTCTCTCTCTCTCTCTCTCTCTCTCTCTCTCTCTCTCTCTCTCTCTCTCTCTCTCTCTCTCTCTCTCTCTCTCTCTCTCTCTCTCTCTCTCTCTCTCACACTCTCTCATTCTCTCTCTCCGGTCTCTCTCTCTCTCACTCTGATCATTCATTTTGCTTTCACTTTCCCTCGCTCATCCTCACTCTCTCATCCTATCGTAATGCGTTATTCATCTTCTTGTAATGTGTTTTGTCTAGTTTTGTCTTAATGTTTCTGTATATACATATATTCCGTGTATAACTGTAGTATGCATTATTAGTTCAATGATTAAAATTCATTATATCCTAGTTTTGATTCTGTCTATATTCCTCACATTACGGGTCCCTGAAATGTTTTGATCCTATAGCTACAAGCTTTACAATTTGATTATGGTTTAAGTAACCTAAATTTTGTAAGTACAGGAGAATGGTTTCCATGGCCAGAAACTATTTTTCCTGGATTTATAAGAAGTGATACTTTTTATGAGAAGTTGATAAGTTAATCTTACGGTCTTTGCTGGACAAACAACTGTTCGATAATTACATTAACTTCCAGTAAAAGATATCAGGATAATTGATCTGAAGAATGGTATATTGATATATTCAATTTATCTATTTTTCATAATTTTAATGTAACTGTAATATGCAATATATATTAATTATATTCCTGATTAATTATTCAAATTCCCTGTATATCATTTGAGCTAATGCGTTTACGTTACAAGGTACTGGGAGCAGGGAGACAGGAGTGATCGTGCAGACATCAACAAAAAATAATGCAATAACATTTTTTAGACAATTTAGACAATTATGTCTGCCCATTTGTGAGGTTTAAAACTTTTTTTTCCTTTTTTTTTTTTATCAAATGAAGGTGGAGACAGTCAACCTAGCACTAGCTGTGGGGCAATGATCACACATCAAATTCAGCCAGGGAGTGAGATGACATGTAGAAGCAAAATAAGATTTTTTTTTTTTTTTTTTTTTAATGTTGGATATTTAAGTAATTTTCAGATAAAACCAACAACATTTTGTCATAAATATAATACTTCGATTTTTTACTAAAATAAATGTAGATTCTGGGCAAACAATATATGTATATATATATATAGATAGATATAGATGGTCATGTTTTAGTTTAACACTAGTACTCCACTTTACTTAGTGTATGAGGCTGATGATCCTAGTGGAAGGGAGAGATGGAGAGATATTAGGGAAAATGAAGAGAAGGAAAAGGGAAGTGAGGGTACCGTTTAAGAGAAAGCCTTTAATTATTTTTCACGGCCCCAGCCTAAAGATTTAGACCAATAAATGTAATTTAGGAAAAAATAGGGTTGTCCGTGTTTCTAAATTTTATTTGGGTGCACAGGATGGCCTGGATGGGTGTAGGATTTCCCGGCCTGAAATTGTGTCCCAGTCCGGCCCTGGTGAGAGCACAGTTGAATGACTTAATTGAAATCGATTATGGGACAACTCCTGTCCATGGACCAGGACACCTGCAATTTTAAAACCATCGAGACTACACTATACTCATCCCCGACAGCTGCTGAAAGAGTTTTGAATCAACAATTAATCAGTTTTGACTGTGCTAAGTTCTGCTTTTCAGAATTGTTTTGTAAACCTGTCAGACTGTAATGCAGGCTTTGCAGTATATATTATGTGGTGAATGGAACACGTATGACACGTGCAGGGGCACACGCAGGGTCACATAAGACTGCACCAGGTTCAGCACCTACACAGGACAGAAAGGTCAATACTCTAGTAACTACCCAGATAACAGTTTTTGGAACCTACCTGCGAACCTACCCAGAATGAACATAATAATGTTCTCTATTAATTAGTCAGGAACTCTTTCTTTACATAAATAGAATGTTCCCTTTAGGTTTGGAGAAGGTTTAGATTTGGTTAATTTATGATTATAAAAATCACTTTTAGTTAAAGATCCATAAAGGTTCTCTTTAGGTTGTCACCAAAAAAAAACTTCCTGCAATGTTCTGGGAAGGTCAATGTATGGTTATAAAAATAAAACCTACAGTAAAAATAACTGTAATAGAGTTCTTTATAGGTTCTGTACAGGTTGTCACAAAAAACCTCCCTGAAACTTTCTTAAAAGATTTGTTTTTGGTTACAAAAAAGAACCTACATATTTTTTAGTCCCGAAAAACAAAACAAAAACATGACATTATAAGGTCGTTCTGTGTTTGCTGGGTAGACAGTCTCAAATAATTTAGCACATGAGAATTAGACTTCTAACCTCATGATTATTACACACATACTTTGGTTGCCAAATTAAAATCTTAACTATGTTAAAGGAACACGCCGACTTTTTGGGACTTTAGCTTATTCACCGTATCCCCCAGAGTTTGATAAGTCCATACATACCCCTTTCATCTCCGTGCGTGACGTAACTCTGGCCGACCCACCGCTAGCCTAGCTTAGCACAAAGACTGGAGGTAAATGGCTCCAGCTAGCATACTGCTCCCAATAAGTGACAAAATAATGCCAACATTTTCCTATTTACATGTTGTGATTTGTATAGTCACAGCATGTACACGCGGTGACTATACAAATCACAACATGTAAATAGGAAAATGTTGGCGTTATTTTGTCACTTATTGGGAGCAGTATGCTAGCTGGAGCCGTTTACCTCCAGTCTTTGTGCTAAGCCAGGCTAGCGGTGGTGCGTCAGACAGAGTTACGGCACACACGGAGATGAAAAGTGTATGTATGAACTTAGCTAACTCTGGGGGATACGGTGAATAAGATAAAGTCTAAAGTGATAAAAAGCTATTTATGTAACACCTCACACCATAAAAGTATAAATAAATGCTTACCTGCTCAACAAAAAGTCAGCCGTGTCAGCGTCGGTTTTCAGTCCCAAATCTCCACTGCTGAGCTGATGCTACTTTGCTAGCTACCATAGACTGTCAGCTGCTTGCCCGCAAAATTTCATGTCGCAGGAGGGGGGCGGGGTGGGGTGCGGTGGGGTGGAGACGCGAGCGCCACGTGGAGTTTCAAGTGGAGCGGGGAATTGGATGAGAGCAGTTGACCAATGTAAGCTGTCCGGCCGGACAGCTTACATTGGTCAACTTCTCTGCAGCTGTACACCCAATAGAGTGAATGGATTTTTTTCATTCTTTTTTCTCTTCATATTGTTAGGATTGTACTGTAGAACCATAACCAGCATCTAAACGAGGTTATTAATAATGAACAATCTTTGAAATCGTAGACCATAGCTTTAAAATTACATTGACAGTCAGAATCACACATTTCTAATAGAAAAATGTATCCTAAAAGATTTGCAGTAAACTCAAATTAAAAGTACTTTAGCTCTGAAGCACTGCAGCATAGTCCACTAACTGCTAACTCTTGAATGTGAGCCACTAACTGCTAACTCTTGAACTTGAATGTGGCCTGTACACCCGTCCATCCCTGTTTAATGACACTAGTCTACTTAAATTAACTGCAGAGTAAACCAACAGAGCCTGTGTCTATGGTGAAGATGAACGACTGGCTCAAACAGGCATGTAAACAGTTGTCTTCCAAGCTTGTTTTAAGGTCTACCCTTTCCAAGCTTGCTGTTAAAAGGGAAGAACAGAAAAAAAGAAGATTTTTTATGATCTAAAGGTCAGTTTTGAATCATTGTTGGCGAAAGACAAATAGTGGGCTGCTTAAACTTGAGGTACATAAAGCAAATGCCTTTGTCAATAAGCTAAAACGGATTGCCACAGCATAATGGTTTGATGTGATCTGATCTCACAACTGTGAAATAAGTTTAATATGTTTGGCATAGACTGGAAATCCATATATCAAGAGCAGGAGTCTAAACCTTGAAATTAATTCAATACATTCCTGAATTGACATTGAAACAAAACAAAAGAGCAATGTTAGCTGCTTTTAAGGGCACAAAATACATTCTTACACTACCGTTCAAAGGAAGTCTCTTTTTCTAATCAAAGGCTGCAGTTATTGGATAAAATCTATTCTTGTGATGCAAAACTGAATTTTCAGCATCATTACTCCAGTCTTCAGTGTCACATGATCCTTCAGAAATCATTATAATATGCTGATTTGGTGCTCAAGAAACATATCTTACTGTTATCAATGTTAAAAAACAGTTGTGCAGCTTAATATTTTTGTGGAAACTGTACTGATGAGTGCCACATATGACGCTGCCAGTCGTTACTATAGATGATGATGTCATCCAAGTAAGCAGCGGCATATGCAGCATGCGGCCAGAGAATTGTGTCCATGAGATGCTGAAGGGTGGCCGAAGCCCTGAACAACCCGAAAGGAAGCGTCACAAATTGGTGTAATCCAAACGGTATTGTGAAGGCTGTTTTTTCTTTAGATAAAGGAGATAAGGGGATCTGCCAATATCCTTTTGTTAAATCCAGTGTTGAATATAATCGAGCAGTACCCAGCCGATCAAGCAATTCATCAACCCGTGGCACTGGATATGCGTCGAACTTCGACACAGCGTTCACCTTGCGATAATCCACACAGAACCGAATCGAGCCGTCCGTTTTAGGTACTAAAACTATCGGGCTCGCCCAATCACTGCTGGATTCCTCTTTTACTCCCATATCTAGCATTGCCTCCAATTCGCTCTGAACTACCTTTTTCTTATGTTCAGGCAGGCGATATGGCCGGCTGCGCACTACCACGCCCGGCTCTGTCTTAATATGGTGCTGAATAAGGTCTGTTCAGCCAGGCAGGGGCGAGAACACATCGGCAAGAACCACTGTGCGGTCTTCTTTGGCAGCCGCACCACGAACTGCTCCAGCACCACCTTGTCGATGATGGCGTCCACGCCGCTTCCCCCGGCCATCAGCCATCTGCGGCATGAGTCCCGGAGCTGTTGCGTCATCACGAAGGGTCGCTGAAGGATGGCGTGCTTCAGGTCTTCATAGACCAGGAGGTTCCGGACTGGTAACTGCTGTGCGGCCACCTGCGCCTCTCCGGAGAGCAGAGGAATTAGCCGCACTGACCAGTCCGCTTTTGCCCACCCACATGCCTCAGCGGACCTCTCAAACAGGTCGAGGAACGCCTCGGGCTCCTCCATGCGGACCCATCTTATTGAGAGGCACGTGAGCAGGCTGGTCAGTTTTAGTAGCCGGAACCTCCCGGTCAATCCAGCTCCGGAACTGCTCGCGGTCTGCCTGCTGGGCCTGGATGAGTGCGTGGAACCGTCGCTCCTGATCTTCCCTCAAGGCCAGCAGTGCTTCATGATGTTCTCGATGCAGACTCACGGGCGATTGTATAACATCCGCAAATGGCGACCCTGGCGGTGACTGCATGATGGCGGCGGGCCCTCTTCTTCCTTCCCGGGTTTCGGCACCAGTGTGATGAGGCTCAGTGTGGGTGTGAAGGAAGAAGACAGGGTCGGCGTGACTGGGACTCGTACGGCTCTTTTATTTAAAGTAAAAGAAAAATAAACAAAAGGTGCGCCACTGCGCGTTCACCATAGGTTTTAACTACAGCACAGAAAATTAATTGACAGTTCACACAAGCTCTTCCCACTGCATCAGCTTTCTCTGGTTCACGTAAACTCTTCCCGCTGTCATCAGCTTTCTCTGGTTCACGTAAACTCTTCCCGCTGTCAACAGCTTTCTCTTGCCACTGTCACGCTGCGTACGAGTCCTCAGTCCTCCTCTCTCCCTCTCTCTCACTCCCCGTCGGCTTATATCCGGTCTCTCCACGCCGATTACTGCAACAAGACACAGGTGTTCGTCATTTGTAGGTGCCCCTAGTCACCTGTAGGTCACCTACTTATTGGATAAGTAGGTCACCTACTTATTGGATAAGTAGGTGACCTACTTACGCGCCGCTCGTCTCCCTTCTCTCGGAGAGATGATATATTCATCACATGAATAAATTATATTTAATAACATATTCAAATAGAAAACAGTATTTTTGATCAAATAAATGCAGCCTTGGTGAGCATAAGAGACTTTTATCAAAAACATTTAAAAAAAAATCATACTGACTCCAGGAACGCGATTTCAATCGAGGAGGAAGAACCCGATTAAAATTGTGGGGGACACATTTTCCACCAAGGAGAGCCCCCAGCAACAACCTGGATACCCTAGTTACAGCCCTGCTCATAGCTTATCACCTATTAGAATATTTAATTTATTTTTTGTCATCTAAAGCAGTGGTTCTCAAACCTGTCCTGGAGGACCACCAACACTGCATGTTTTCTTTGTCACCCTAATCCAGGGTTCACCAATCTCGGTCCTGGAGGGCCGCTGTCCTGCAGAGTTTAGCTCCAACCCCAATTAAACACACCTGAACCAGCTAATCAAGGTCTCACTAGGCATACTAGAAACTTTCAAACAGGTTTGTTGGAGCTGGTTGGAGCTAAACTCTCCTTTACCTAACCACCTTTACCTCCAGGACCGAGATTGGTGAACCCTGCCCTAATCAAACACACCTGATTCAACTCATCAGCTCATTATCACATGGGTTAATGAGCTGATGAATTGAATCAGGTGTGTTTGATTAGGGAGACAAAGAAAATGTGCAGTGTTGGGGGTCCTTCAGGACAGGTTTGAGAACCACTGATCTAAAGGCATCTCATAATGGATACGCACCAGTTTGGATCATTGATTGGGCCTCATCTCTTCGTTCAGCTTTCAGTGATATCCATTGGTTGGTGGCATCCAGGTACCTCATGGCATGAATAGCAGGAGACATCTTCACCATAGTCTGCTCCGCACAGCCAGTGGGCAGCTGAATGAGTTTATCAACACCCTCCAGGTTTAGACAGTTTACCGACTCACCCATCACACCACCTGGAAAATAACAAGGTCATTATCTACTGTACATCCATCCATCCATCCATCCATCCATCCATCCATCCATCCATCCATCCATCCATCCATCCATCCATCCATCCATCCATCCATCCATCCATCCATCCACACACCCATCCATCCATCCACACACATAGGCTCACGCTCTTCAGAAACATTCACAGAATAAGAATTCACTTACTTGATCATTGGACTGAAAACTTCCCTGGAGTTTAGCGGCTTAAAACCTTATACATATATACCACCTCACCTTTTAAACTCAAAAAGATGTCTGAGTCTGTCCCACCAGGGATCTCATCAACAGGGACTGGAATATCAATCTCTAATTTCCTCACTGCATAAAAAGACAAAAAAAAGTTTACTGCAATGATGGAAAGCCTACAGATCTACTATTTATATGCTGGATTCTTACATTTTGGATCAATGTTGAACTCCCTGTCAATAGAGGTGATTTCTCCCCTAAAGATGAAGAATTACCAAGAGAGTTTTTGGATGAATACTGAATTACTTGTAGGAAACAAGAGCATTCCCATGAGAAACACCTTTAATTTCTCAGGTATGTGACACTGAAGCACAGTAAAATCGTGGTATCGTGGTAACCACACTTTACCTCCACACGGAGCTCCTTTTCTACTCGATCTTGGGCAGTGTCTGAGGCGTAAGCCAGCACGGTGATGGGGATATTTCCGATAACAAGGGGCACCACGGTGAAATACACGGCCACTGCAGAGTTACCAGGAACCGTGACCTCCTCCCTCACCTCACTGCCGCCAGCAGTACACAAACCTTCCTCCTTATTCATCTTCACTATTACCTAAAGAGACACATGATATGGCATTCTCGGCCCTTAAACAAGAACTAGAGTTTTGCCGAGTTTCAAAGCATTTTAATCTTGTTTGTCACACTAATCATTTTTCAGGCACATGCACTGTTTGCTGGTTAAAAAGAATAGCACCTGAAATAAAGATGAATTAAATTTACCTGTAAACTCTCTTGCTTGTAATTGTACACAACAGCTTTAACCTGAAGCTGTTCATTTCTCTTCACAGAGTAAGGTAGGTTGACAGACAAAAAGATATCTTGGAAGACCTTCAGGGGTTTTGGCTCTGCAATGCAGAATCCTAAATAATAATAATAATAATAATAATAATAATAATAATAAACACCTTTTGAAAAATAATCAGCATCTAAATAGCACACCAAATGGCAGATTTTAAGTAAATAGCAACCTTTTGTGGAAGAAATGCCCACAGCCTGTATTTCCCAAGTGGTTATAGAATCAGGAGCAACTGCATCATGCCTTTAAGTTTACAAACGACAAAAAGTATTTACATATTAAAAAAATGATGTTAGAGGTGATATATTCTATTCATCAGTATATATAGTCAAACTCATTATAATATTTATTTATTTATCTGATTAATTGGTAACCTGATAATGCCAGTCCTATCTGATTCAATGACTGTCCACATCCATGACTGTGGGAAATATTTACGAAGGTAGATTGCATCCTCATTAATAACAATTTCGTCCAGTGTGTCGTCAGTGACTACAGTGACAGACAGAAAAAGAGTAGATTTCAGCCTCTATATACTTTTTTAAATACATTTTATAATTTAAATTGATTGTATATAAGTGTAAGCAGCCAATTTAGTATTAATATTGACAATATTGTAATAATAATTATAATAATTATGATTATATACTAAATGACTTCACTGCTCAGTAACATTTATACTATATTTTACTATACTATATTTTTAAACTATAGTGGCAGTGAAGCCACTGCTATAGACAATATTTTAACATTATTATTATTATTATTAAGGATATTAACACTAATAATAATAAATAAAGAATATTATTATAAAATAATAAACTAAACTGACTCACTGCTCACTCATTTCTTTGTTTGGTTTGATTTAGAATGTCAAATCACTGTAGAATTGTGCAATAAATGTGGTTTTAATCTAAAAAAAACCCTTCCAAGAAGTTATGCAAGACAAATTGTACCTCTTCCAAGGCTGGTTTTTCTCCTCTCAAATTTCTCCTTCTTCCTCCTCTCATTTGCAGCTTCGCAGCATTGTTTAAAAGCCTTACGACAGCTGTCCGATGCTTTTACTCTTTTGAGACGCTCATCACAGGACGTATGCAGTTTGCTTGGCCTTACACCATCAAGACAACATTTCCTGTCTTTTTTCTTATCACGCTTTCATGCTCTTATGGTTCTTGAATAATAATTCACAAAATAGATTGTCAGCAGGTATTTTACTTGTGGGTAAAGGGGTTTCCAGATCACAGTTACAAATGAAAGTTAGCCCAGCTCTCTGCAGAACAGCACTGGAGTCCTCTCCTCCTCCGACAGAGCAGGCCAAGTCATACAAGTTCATATATTCAAACATCTGTGGGAAAAAAACAAATCATCTCCATCATGAGTGGCAATACTAAAAAGGTACATGCAGTACTTTTAGGAGTACACTAGCATAGCGTACTAGATATCCACAAAACTCTTTTGATTTTGTGCATAATGTACAGCACACAATCCCAAATGCATTACCTTTTGAAGGCTTAGTTTGTTTTTGTTCAGAATGTAAACAGCTGAGTCCACTGCGGCAAGAGCCACCTTGGCCTTTGGATCTGTTCTGACCGTCACCTTAAACTCAGTTGCAGGTTTTATCTCAGCCATTGGATCAATTTCTACCTATACAAACAAAACGGTATGTGGAAACACTCGCTTCTAAACCAATATTTCACCATATTTAGATTCTGAACGATAAATCGTCTCTGCTGTATCTTGCCTTTGCAGACATCTTTCACATCGACCCACACAGAGTCAGCCACTATTTTTCCTTTTGGTGTAAGGCCTGTAAAATAGTAGGCGACCAGGCGAAAAGAAGGCACCATTTCCACATTGAATTTCAGATTGATTGTTGTGATTTCAGTTCTTGGCACCCTCCCCACCTGCACAATTCGTCCTTTACTCCAAACCTGTTTGGGGAATTATTTATTTTTTAAATGATGGAAGACATTAGATTGCAGATAAAGCAAATCTGGTAAAGACCTATTAAAAAAATGACATCCAAGCTGATTGTTCTTAGTCTTACCATAAAATAAAAGAATGTTGGTTTTCCTGAACCCTGAGGTGTAATGTCGCGTAATGTGGCTTTTAAGTCTTCTCCAGGCTTTAGGAACTGTTGTTCCACTTCCAAACTAAGATAGCTGTGTTCTTCAGCTTTTATTGCACTGGCTGTCATCTTTTTATCACTACGAATTACCTCCTGGTCTCCCCCTTCGGCAAAAACCTGCAAAATAAGGACCATATTAAATGGACAGTCCCAGTCCTGGATGTTGATTGGTCAATACCAAAGCCACAAGGATACACAAAAGGTTGATGCTGTTGTTGACAGCAGATTTAAAACAAGGTCATTGTATATTATGGCCACTTTGGAATGGCAATGAAGATATATCAAATATCATGTGAAATCTCACCATTATAGCTAAATTCTTAGCCTGAAAGGACATGGCTACATCTCCCATTTCATTTCCCCAGCCCTCATTGCTCAGAATCTGCTCCGGTGATCCTTTTATTCTAACAGTGGCTGTAAATTTCAAGTTTGGGACTCTTTGGCCATCTGGATGTTGCAGTAGCCTTCAAAAGAAATGCAGTAATCAAAAAATAATTGAATTTATTTGTGTATGCAGGTGTGATACTAACATACATTTTAAAGCCAGAGAGGGATAAAAATAACATATTTGAGTTAAACAATTATTTAGGCCACATACCAAAATGGAAAACATGCCACCCGGGGTGAAATATGTCTTGGTTTTTGACAGATCAACAACATATGGTGATGTCACAATCTTCACAGAAGAACTTTCTGCTTCCTCTAGATTGCCACCTGCATAAAATAAGTCAAAATATTCATTGTGATATGATTTTCAGTCATTTAACATATTTTAATACCCATCTGAGGATAAATAGTAACTTTAAGTAAATAAAATAAGTGAATAAGATGACTGGTATATAATAAGACAATCAATATACTTTTGCACTTGTGATAACTAGAATTTATTTTATTACATACATTTCCTGATCTAATCATTAGGCTACTTTCCATTTATTATTCACTTGCTTTTTCCAAAACCGAGACTGCAATATAAAGATAATATCCCTCTATATGGCCTTGAGTGTTATTTTTTGACGCTGTCTTTAAGACCTCAGTGAGTACTTCTGTATTTGTAGTGCCATCCTCTACCTACATAACAGAAGAATCTAAACAAATAAGATGCAATAGGCGGCTCTTTGTGCATTTATATAGACGACTGGTTTATACTAGCTCAGTCTCAGGAAATGGCGGCACGGCATCGAGATGTCGTGCTCGACCACATGAGGTGTTTGGGGCTGAGGCTCAACGCGAAAAAGAGCGTGCTCACTCCTGTCCAAAGGACGACATATTTAGGAGTAGTGTGGGACTCGGTCACGATGCGGGCACAACTGTCTCCTGCACGTATCGAGTCGATTCTGACCATGGTGTCCAGAATAAAGCTAGGCCAACACATCACTGTAAAACAGTTCCAGAGACTGTTAGGCCTCATGGCGGCAGTGTCCAACGTGATACCTTTTGGCCTGCTGCACATGAGACAACTACAGTGGTGGCTCAGAACCAAGGGGTTCTCCCCGAGGGGCAACCCTTTTCACATGATCAAGGTTACACGCAGGTGCCTTCGTTCCTTGATCATGTGGAAGAAAGCTTGGTTCTTAGCCCAAGGTCCTGTGTTAGGAGCACCATGTCAGCGCAAGATATTGTCGACAGATGTGTCCTGCACAGGGTGGGGGGGCGGTGATGGAGGGCCGCTCAACCCAGGGTCTGTGGAAGGAACATCATCTATCTTGGCACATAAACTGTCTAGAGATGTTAGCGGTACTGCTAGCTTTAAGGCACTTTCTCACAGACCTCAGAGGCCATCATGTTCTGGAGAGAATAGACAATACGTCTGTGGTCTCGTATATAAACCATCAAGGGGGTCTGAGATCGTGCCCTCTGTGCAGACTGGCGCATCAGATTCTCTTATGGGCCCAAGGGAAGATTCTCTCGCTGAGAGCAATCTATATTCCGGGCCATCTAAATGTGGGAGCAGACATCCTGTTGAGGCAGGGGCTGAGGCCCGGGGAATGGAGGCTGCACCCCGAGATGGTGCAGTTAATCTGGAGGAAGTTTGGCCAGGCGGACGTGGACCTGTTTGCGTCTCAGGAGAACTCACATTGTCCCCTCTGGTTTCCCCTCACTTATCCAGCCCCTCTGGGACTGGATGCCATGGTACAGCTGTGGCCGAGGCTTCGGCTGTACGCATTTCCCCCGATCGCCTTGCTCCCGGGAGTTCTAGAGAAAATTCGCCAGGGCAGGGACCAAGTCTTATTGGTAGCCCTGTGCTGGCCGGCCCGAGTTTGTTTTTTCAGACCTGATGGCCCTCCTGGACGGCCCCCCGTGGGAGATTCCCGTCAGGAGGGACCTTCTAACTCGGGCCGGGGGCACAATATTTCACCCCCGGCCGGAGATGTGGAAATTATGGCTCTGGCCCCTGAGGAGGATCAGTTCCTGAATGCCGGTTTCTCTACTGAGGTAGTGGAGACCATCTTAAACTCTAGAGCTCCCTCTACGAGTAAACTATATGCACTGAAGTGGAGAGTATTCACTTCATGGTGTACAGAGCACCAATTGGACCCAGTTAACTGCCCGGTGGCTTCAGTGCTGGAGTTCCTGCAGGGTCTTTTCTCGGCCGGCCTTTCCCCCTCTACACTAAAGTTGTAGCAGTGGCTGCTTTCCATGTTCCTCTGGATGGCAGCTCACTGGGAAGGCATCATCTTATTACTCGTTTCCTTCGTGGTACTCGGAGGATGAGGCCTCCGACTCAGGTTGGAGTCCCCACTTGGGATCTAGCCATAGTATTAGAAGGATTATCCTTGGCACCCTTCGAGCCTCTGGACACGGCATCAGACAAGTGCCTAGCCTTAAAGATGGCGTTTTTGCTGGCTATGTTATCTCTCAAAATAATAGGAGATTTACTGGCTTTGTCGGTTGCTCCCTCCTGTCTAGAATTTGCTTCGGGGGGAGTGAAAGCTATTCTAGCTATGTACCTAAGGTGCCCACTAATGTGGTCCGGCCAGTTGTCCTCCAGGCCTTCCATCCTCCTCAAGTGTCGGTGGAACAAGAGAAGCTCAGGTTGCTTTGCCCGGTTAGGGCCCTTGAGATGTATGTTAGGAAGACATCCCAGTGGAGAAAAACTGACCAGCTCTTGGTATGCTTCGGGCCCCCTAAGAAGAGCTGCCCGGCTACTAAACAGAACGTAAGCAGATGGATCGTTGAGGCCATCTCTATGGCTTATGAGGTGAGCGGGCTGCCCTCACCTCTGTCAGTTAGAGCTCATTCCACCCGAAGCATGGCTTCTTCAAAAGCTCTGTGGTCGGGGGCATCACTCCAAGATGTATGTGATGTGGCGGGGTGGTCCTCACCACACACCTTTGTCAGATTTTACAGCTTGGACCTTCCGGCGACTCTGGGGTCTAAAGCAATCATGTCCTGAGGTCTGCCTCATTTCACACCGGGACAGACTTCCGTCAGCATGGCGAAGTGGGCATATCGTTCCCCAAAGTGTTCCCTCGAAAGGGAACGTCTCAGGTTTCTCATGTAACCATGGTTCCCTGAGAAAGGAACAAGATGCTAAGTCCCTCTGCCATGCTTCCGCACACCTGAGAACGGCTTGCTCGGCCGATCAGAAGGCTGACAGCAGCTGTGACGCCGGCTCCCTTTATAGCTTCCGCATTCCGCCGGCACGCATCACGGAATGACGTTGCACCAATCAGGACTGGACTAAGTTGCACATGTGACTTCAGGAGCGCTAACGCTGTAGGGATTCCACAAAGTGTTGTCAAAGCGACGCAGCGTCTCGTTCCCTTCTCAGGGAACCATGGTTACATGAGTAACCTGAGACGATCTCTCGGCTCGATTTTCTCACAAATGTGTCCAGGCAGATTTTCTCACAAATGCAGTTGAGCAACTTCCTCTTCTAAAACAGTAGATGGCGCTAAGATAGGGGATTAATTTAGCGCTAGTCTCCCGGGAGAAGCACTGATTTGAAACTTGCCTTTGCCTACAGCTGAGGAAAATGACCGGTAAACAGGTAATTAACCTTCTTTAGGTTTTCTTTTGTAAAATGTTTATTGCATATCTAGACAGATATCCACATTAGCACTTAGTAGCAATTCACTCTCTCTAGGATAGGGGAATCTATTTATCTATAAGCTGAAAGCTCTGCCATCATATGTTGCTTTTTTTAACATTTTTTCTACATCGGAGGCATGCAAAATAACTAAATTAGTGATTATGTCTACACTGAAATAATCTATTTATTTCATTCTCCATAAATTAATGAGAACATTTTATTTAATTGAAAGGAGGGTTTCATTTGTCTGTCCAAAATAATAATTTGGGCACTGCATTTGTCACAGGCAAGTTAAGAAACAACTGTATATTGTTACATAACAGTAACAATCATAACAGACAGATATGCATTTGTATGCACTAGATTTGGTATTTGTTCAAAGGTTACATGCAATCTGTAGGATGGTGTGCATTTATTTGTGAAATATTATCTAGCCTCATTTATTTATATTTGTAAAACACAATACATATTTGTTACGCCACTGCATTTTCGCTCAAATTGACCTTTACTTGCACATTGCTTTGTTTGTTTGCGAGTCGAGTTTTCCTTTGCAAAGCAGATCGAGTTTGTTTACAAAATGCTGGATTTGTTTGTTTAATTATGGCACAATATTAACTCCATAGTGAACTGGTTGAAATGCGTGTCTCACGGTGAATGCGTGAGACTTGAGAGCTCTGTGTCCCATGACCAAAACTGGATAGATGTGGAAAGCGTTCTGAGGCACAGAACAGAAAAAGGAAAAGGTCAAATGATAAGCTTGACCTATTTTATTGACCTATTTAACAACGGTTAACTTTGGTTCAACTTTGCATTTCAGGGCTCGATATTAACAGTTGTCTGGTTTCTGGGACAAGTCTTTTTTTTTTTTTTGAAGGGGTAAAGACAATTCCCTTACAAAAAAATCCTGCAGGAATCCTGAAGGACTGTGTAGGGACCATACAGGAATCCTGCAGACATTCTGTCCCCTGTTCTGTATCTTTTTGATTCCTGTAAGAGTTTTTTGCCAAAAAATAAATAAAATAATAATAATAATTTTTGTAAGGGTATGGGTGTAACCGTCGGTGACGTCACGCGCATGCCCTCTAGTCAACACACACACTAACCACGCATGCCCTCTAGTCAACACACACTAACCATTCGAGGAAATCGCCTTTGGACTATTACTTTTACAAATGCATATCTTCAAAATAATGCCTTCAAAAAATAAAATGGAGCTTGAAACTCGGGAACAACACTGTAAGTTATTTCTGAATACTTCTTGGCATTTGTTTTTCTTCATGGACATAATATAAAAATAGTATATAATAATGTATAAATTTAACTTATGCCTTAATAATGAATTTGGTTGGTGATCAGCAAACAATTATTAAAAACAAAATAAACAAAACAAGAAATAAAGGTCAAATCCCCATAGACACTGTTTGGATTGCTGTATTATCAGTGAACCTGTTGTGATTTGCTATAGCCTAGCCAGCAACCACTGTAAACAAAAATGTTTTATAGGTTTATCCATAAGTAAAATATTATTTGTTTGGGGCAAAAATATTTGTGGTTGTTGATTGTTAAAATTGTATCAGTGCCACATGGCATATATCTTGCAATTTTACATTGTTGGTTTACTTAAAATAAATTAGTTCAGTCTTATTATTATTAATGTTATTTAATAATAAATATTAATCATAAACATTGAATGGGTCGTGTTAAGTTACAAATGTGTAGCTATATTGTATAGGCTAACCGAACATGGAAAACGCAATTTGTTCATAAAAAGTAAAGGACTGTGACGACACAATGCTTTTACAGTTCACAGGGAAAGATCACATGTATGGAGGTTTTTTATGGGGTTGTGTCTACTGGTGATCATGAGTTGTCTGGTAAGTTCATTTAGCACAACTGCATCTTTTAATCAAACTAATTAATATATATGCTACAAGTTTATGGTTATAATTTTTTCCCAGTCGCATTGCTTTCCTGCTGAAAAAACAAACAAAAAAATACAGAAATGCTAATGGTTTCCACTACAAAACCATTACAAACCATCAGCCGTTAACCATTAAAACCATTAGCAATTCTGTAATGGGACTTTGCGTCTCAAATGATGATGCTAACTTCACAAGAGTGAGTTCAAATGTTAATTTCCAGAAAGATCCTTTGTCTTCTCGGGGAGTGGTCGTTCCTCAACCAGCTCTTCCAGTTTCCCACTTTGACGTGGGTCAAATTCAAATGAGTCCCTGTGGAGTTAGACGTTTGTTGTAGTCTTTGAGATGAAACTCAAAAATTGTCTTTCGGATGTTGGCAGCTGTAGAAACCTTCAGAGGGCTGTGTTCACCTGCAGAACACCTGGTCTCACGAGGTGTATGTAGCTTGAGTTCAGCAGGTGGATGAATGCGTTCAGGTTTTCTTCCTATGGTCCAGCGTAGAATGTGAGCAAAGTTCATAGTCAATCTGGACCTTTGTGACTTATTCAGTTGACGTGTCAATCCTTCATGGAGAAACTTCAGCTTCTGTGGCACCTTCCCCATGACGATAATCTGTCCCTTTTTGACAAATCCTGTCACCTCCAGCGGTGCGGTTGTCTGGACAGGCCTCAATGAATGAAGGGGTTCTCCTTGGTTCCACACTGCTTTGTGTGAGACACCTGAAAAGCATCTTAAATGTCCACTTCACGATTGAGTTCTTATGAACTTAAAGCCGTAAGGAAATGCATAGCAACACATAATGCAACAAGACAAAAAACAATAAATTGGGTTCATGTCAGCAAGTGCGATTGGTACATCTGGTCTCAAGTGTCTCTCAAGGTCAGGTAGGGTGGTCCCATTTTAAACATCCAATTCTTCACTACCACTGTGATGTAGTTAAATGGTAGTGGAATTTAAATATTATTGGTTTGAATTACAGAAAGGAAATGCAGCAAGAGGTCAGTGTAATCTAAACAATCAAATAGATGGTATGCATCAATAAATCACGTAATATCTATAATAATAATATTCAATCACAATTATGAAGAAATGCATATATATATATAATAATCATATATATAATAATCACAGGAATCTTCCAATGCAAGCCACCTATGTTGATCTAAGAAGTGACTTGGAAGATGCTTAGTCATACAAGAATGGAGATTGTTCATTCCTTGCAACGGTTTTTGTGTGTGTGTGTGTGTGTGTGTGTGTTTGTGTATTTTGTGCTGGCTAAGTCACAGTCGATGGGGTTACATTGTAAATTTTGTAATTGATTGAAGCGCTCACACTATATTGAGAAATCAGGGGCCCTCTGATTTTCCAACCACCCTAATAACAATCAGAAAGTTTAAACATTTTGAAATTTAATAGCAGGCCTGTCTCTGCTTTATAATTTGCATCATCGATTTGTGACTGTAGCCATTCATATTATATTCCATATCCATGTATATTTCAGTGCTTTCCCATGAGTGTTGTGAATAGTGTTTGCTATGTGTGTCTGTGTTAGACTGTCATCATGGGATCAGCTTTACCATCCTATGTGTGTGAAGCTATCTGATCTGGATCTGTTAGTGTGACAATGGACAATAGATCTTTAGTGAAGTGACACTTTTGGACTCTATGTCATCTTTATCTTCTTATGATGTGTAGTGTTCAGCCTGGATAGATTTGATCTATTCCAGGTGATGATGCTGTGAGGGTGTAATGATGGAGGTGTGTGTTCCGTGTTCATGTCTAGGAGATGGATGGAATCTAATCTATAACAATTGTGTTGCAAATTTAGTTCCAGTTCCATACTGGGAGTCCATCCTTATGCAGTGGTGTGCTACTGTGAGATGTGAATGGCCTCTTTGAAGTGTCTTTTCACCCATCTCCTGAGTCTCAGGTTATGTTCTAACAATTCCGCTGTCCTGGCTTGGACCCAGATGGGGTCCGACCTGTCCTAGCCTCCAGCCTCCAAGGAACTGCAGTAGTAAACCTGAGACAGAAACAGAAACCAGCGCGGTTCTCCCTCAATGCACGAATCCAACACGATCACAGAGCATCGAGACAATCCAAACTAAGCAATAAAACAGTTCAGACATCTATTTAGAAAAATATTGACGACGATGGATCAGATTAACGATAGCCACACATGTGGCTCACATCTATCTCTTCAATGAGCTGGCGCGCACGTGACATCAGCATCCATCACGAAATGCATATAACATTCATAACTTTTAAACTTACAACGTTATTCACATAACATAAATGTGCAAACAGGTTTAACATACAGCATAAACTCTTTACATGTGTTGTATTGCACACTTTATAGGCCTATAGCCTATAGCCTGTAGCAATGTTGTTGCGCGACATTCAGCAACTGAGAGACAACGTTCTGACAATTTTTTAAAAAAAAATGTATGCAAGATAGGCCTATAGATATCTCCCATTTAGCATTTTATGTTTTGAGGTTAATAATTAGTCAAATGTTAGATAATTATATACTTTTAAAATATTGTTTATCCTTATTATTTAATGGGGCTATCAGTAAATTAGCCTAATTATAATCAACACCTGCAAGTGTACACTTTGAAGAGTAAAAATGACAGAAGGTTACGTTAATTCAACTTAAACTGCATATGGTAATCAAATTCCACTTCCAAAAGTCATACATTTGTAAAAAAAAAAAAAAAAAAAAAAAAGAATATACAAATTTCTTTTAAGTATAATAAATAAAACATAAAAAGCAAAGATCAGAACATTTAATGAACAAAAACCGGAAATCAGACTGATTAACCGGAATCAGTCCAGGAAACATCAACAAATCCAGAGGAGCAAAGAAACGAATGACACTAAATAGCAGACAAATCAAATGAAAAACTAATCAGTGCGAGCGAGGCTACATTAGAAAATGAAGTTGTAGGTTGTGTTTGAATAATTACGTATCTTATTTAGCTGGGGTAAATTTAACGCAATACTTGCGTATCCTTGCTCGATGAAGAATAAGAACGGGCGGTTGAAATTTAAAGGGGTCATATAATGCCATTTTGTACAAGCTAATATGATGCTTTAGGGTCTAAATTAAAAGTTTGTAATATACTTTAATTTAAAATTCTCATTAGTATTGTAAGAAAACACTCATTTTACCTGGTCAAAAACAGCTCTGTTTTCAGCACGCCGTTTAAGTGCATGTGTCTTTAAATGATAATGAGCTTTTCTCACCCCGCCCCTCTGTTCTGTGCGTACACCGTTTGTAATAATAACACAATAACCATAACGCGTTGTTCATTATAAATGTGGGATTATGAATTATATTGAGAACGTCGTACATAGAAAACATGCCGTTAATGTACCCTGAGTGTAAACAGCCGCATTCATCGTGAAGCGTGCTAGCGATTTGCAAAGATTAATATAAAGATTAATATAAAGGTTAATAAAACGTTACACTCACTTCAGTTATTCTGGAGGTGCAGCAGGAACACAAATAGTTGGTTCCGATCCTTTTTTCAGGAGCTTCTTAGCAAAACCAGCTTTACTGACCCTCGTTTGTAAAGCAGTCTGGTGTGTGAAATGATTCGCGCAAACATGAAAGCATTGACGTTGATCGTGGGGAATATTCCCTTCGAAAACAAAACTCAGCCACTGCGTCTTCAGCGGTTCAGATTTAGGAACATCAAAATGACTGCTGTGTTCCTTATTGCAGCTCGCTCACGAGCGAGGGCGGGTCTGTGTTGAAACGCTGCTGTCAATCAACAATCGTGGGAGGGGCGTCCGACCGTGTGACGTCATACGGTCGAACGGCTTGATTTGAGATGGGGGAAAACATATAAGATAAAAAAAAAAACACTGGATGGATTTTTATCATTTTATGATGGCTGTGTACAGGCACTGCCAACACACATTTCAGTACAATCAGCTTGTAAAAGTGCATGTACCATTATATGACCCCTTTAAAAGGCTGATTTTCGCGCTTCAGGGCAGTGAGTGACGAGTACATATGTAGTCCAGTGATTGTCCAGACACCCTAGGCATAACCTTAAGCAATGGCCCTGAACGGTGGTTTAATGTCAATATTGTGACAGCGCTCTAACAACCTTCACCACACAATGTAGTTATAGCAACCTTTTGGCCATGTTGTTAAAACGTTGTTAGAAGGTTGGGAGCTGGGATGTCAGGCAGAAAATCCAAACGTTTGCGAAAATCCATCGACCTCAAATATGGCTTATCATTTGAACCATGTAAGTAGAAACTTAACATGACTGCTCACTCTAACGTTAACCTATATAAATGTACGCTATTATTAGGCACATATCGTGTTTGTGCGGAGTGTGGAAGCATTGCATGACATGGAGGCGCCGGCATGATCACTGGCATTTAACCACTCCTGTCATTTTTGGTCTTACATCAGTAGCCTAATACATCATTCGAAACTGATTATTTTAGGATTTGTGTGCACTCACAATAACTAAACGTTGTGCTTTTGTAAATTAAACTAAACAAACAGGATGCGCTTTCTGCCATCTGTGAACTTGAGTGCGTCAAAAAATAAACCAAAACTCAGCGTGAACTTTACTCGCAGACATGAGAAATACATATTTCGAAAGCTTGAAATGTCTATTTTTAGATGATAAAAATTCAAATAGAAAATAAATATTCTAAGATTATGTTATGAAAGCATAATTCATGTATACAGCACTGAAGATATCAATGTGCTGAAAGTGTGCTGTCTGGCAATCAATTGCCGTGTTCCATGCATATTTCAGACATAGGTAGCACCTGATGGCGTTCCCATAGCGTCAACGTTATGACGCATTGTCTCATTTCCTTCTCAGGGAACCAGGATATATACATATCCCTAGACATTTATAATTTAATAATCTACAAGCATGATTCCTACATAGACAAAACTTTTGATTAATAACTATCTTTGTATTTGTAGGTTATATGGTCTTATACAGGTAATGAAAGGAAGAAACACCCTCCACCCAGCTTTTTGTCTCTGCACTTTGCAGGAATATATACAAACTCCACTTCTCCTTCAGTACTTAGTTCAGAAGAGTCAAGCTCATTTTACTCTGAAAAAGGAATCAATGTAGATGACTACTCCAGGTTACAGGAAGATGTATACTGGGCCGGGCCTGACAGAGCAATCACAAATGTGTCCATGAGTACTAGTCCAGGCCACACCAAATTCATCATTCAGAACCTGAAAGAGAGCTATCAAATTGGTGAGGAGCTTTATGTTATGGTGCACGCAAAGGATTTTGACAACAAATCCAAGTGTTATGGAGGCGACTTTTTTCAAGCCAAGCTATTCTGGTCTAAAACTAAGGTCAGTTACTGTACACATTAGATTTACTAAAACTACTTGCCTGATTTATTTATCTCCCTGGGTCAGAGAGAGTTGTACTGAGAATGTACTTCTGTCACAGGCCAGTGTTTTTGGGGAGGTGGTGGACCTGCTCAATGGCTCCTACTCTGTACGTTTCCTCTTGCCGTGGGTCGGCAAGGCACAGGTGGCTGTGCGTCTAATTCACTCCAGTGAAGCTGTGCAGGTCCTGAAACATCACAGAGAGGCTGACTCTGACAGAGTTTTCTTTAATGGATATTATGAGGGACCAGGACCAAATAAGACCAGGCTGAGTGAACATGTGATGTGTAATGTAAAGTGGGACAACAATGGACTAGAGCATATGGGAACAGAAGACTGCTGCTGTGAATACAGCGATTCCCGTGCCGGAGAAACTTGGCACTGTCAGAGACCCAAATCGCTGCCATGCGGTGCCCTTGTGTACCACTCTATGGGTGGTTATAGAAACCGCCTGACTAATAAGGAGAAAATGCTTATGTGAGATTAAAGAACACTTGATTGACTGTTTGTTTGATATATTTGATGCATTGATGGAAGACAGAATGACAAACATGTTCTCTTTGGCAGGAAGCAAACTAACAAAGGTATCAATGGAGATAAAAGGATCATCAACATTTTTCATTCAGAGGGAAATGAAACTATTGGTATGTTGGTCAATGGTTTAACCCAGCAGAATAATACAGTACAAGGAGGCAGATATGTTGGGAATTGTGTTGCACATAATACATTTTCTGACATTTAGACAATGCAAGTCAAATAAAATCTCCAGTTCAGGCAAATTTTTGAAAACTTATACCTATGACACAGAACTTACATTTACTCGTCCTGCAGAAGTTACAGAGAAATGTCACCCTGGTTTACACACTCCAGTTCCAGCTGGCTTTTACTTGAATGATGTGTGGACGTCATTCGTCTGTAGCACCCGCCATTTTACAACCCAAACGACAACAGAGTGCCTGAAAGACAAACACATCTACATGATGGGAGACTCTACTATGAGACAGTGGTTTGAGTTCTTTGTGAAAGCAATACCAAGTGAGATAAATAGTTGCCTATTTGTTAATTATAATTATTTATACAGTGCATAGATGCCTGGTCTTTAATTGTGGGTCTGTTTTTCAGCCCTGAAGCAGATGAACCTGCATGTCCAATATCAGTCAGGGCCGCTCATAGCAGTGGATGTGGATAACAACATTGACTTACACTGGAGGGCTCACGGCGTTCCTTTGCGCACTCTGAAAACAGCATTTGCTGATCTGCACTACATCAGTAATGAGATCGATGACCTGGCTGGAGGACCCCACACAGTCATTATGTTCAATCTGGGACCCCATTTCACCACGTACCCTCTGGATTTCTTCACCCATAGAGTGTTGAGGATTCGCAAAGCTGTTCTAGCATTGTTACAGCGGGCACCTGATTCAACTGTTATAATCAAGACTGTCAACACTGGCTATAAGGTAACGTTATAGGCCTTCATCACACTTCAAAAGCAGACGCTTCAAATAGTAGCGTAAAATCACTTCTGCTGTAGCCTGGATCAATGGCAGTACCTGTGGCACAGGATTGTTGTGATTTATTTATGTACAGTTAATCACAGATATTTCATCAACAAATCAACTTCAGTTTACTATCATTAAGAAAAGAAAAATGGTCTCATGTTATTCCAGCACATATTTCATGATTTAAAGGGAAGCACAAAAACCCACTGTACGTCTATGTGCAATACTTCAGAGCCTGATTACCTTTTTTTATTTTAAATATCACATTAAAGACCATTAGGACAATGTTATACTGTACATCACATAAAACATTAATTGCATTGCTTTCTTGCACTCTACTTTCTAATACAATAATTAAGTATTGGATCAAATTTAAGTTCAAATAAAGGAACATTTCCAGCCCAGAGTGAATTATTCAAAAGTAACTGGTTTTGTTATCTTAAACGAGTCTTATTCTCAAGGTTTGTTTTCAATGATGGGATAGTATTGTATTTCTATTATTCCTCCAGCAATAACTTATATCTTTATATCTCTTAAATATTTTATCTCTAATGGAAGATTGTACACATGGTAGGGTATCGTTTAAGGCTAAATAAACCATTTGAAATATTGACGTTAAATTTCAAATTGCTACTTTAATTATCTTGACAAAATTAGCAACCGTCCATCCATTGGCAATAATGCAGGTGGAAAATCAATTACACTACTAATAGGAAACGGATGTGACAATATGCGGACTGTGATAAATGTCTATAGAGTAACAAGTGTTCAAATAATTAAAGCACTCTGTGATGACAAGTTTGTGGATAATTTTGTGTTTCTCTGTCTTTATAATAGGATATTTTTGGCAGTGACTGGTATTCTCTACAGTTGGACAAAATTCTGCACTGGGCTTTTCAGGATGTTGGTGTTTATATTCTAGATGTGTGGCAAATGACCGCATGTCACCACAGCACAGAGAACATTCATCCTGGCCCTATCATCATTAAAAATGAGATTGACATTTTACTCTCTTTTATTTGCCCTTACTGAATTTAAATTAAAGTATCTTGACAATTTTGTGTTCAATAACTGTTATTACAAGATTAAAAACTGTCTAAAAAAACGGAAAAATACTGTTCGACTTCCATGAGTTGTAATTAAATTGTCCAAATTATAAACCGCTTGAATTCTCAAAGTCAAAGTTTATTTATAAAGCACTTTTTAAAAACAGCAAGTGTTTAACAAAGTGCTGTACACGTATATCCTATATCAATGATACAAACAGTCAACAGCACAGAAATAAAAGCAATAAAACAACTCTCACATAGCGTCAAATGCCAGACTGTAGTAATAGGTTTTAAGACTAGATTTAAAAACAGCAAGTGTTTGAGCCTGTCTGATATACAGGGGCAAACTATTCCAAAGCTTCAGTCCTGCTACTGCAAATGCTCTTTCACCCCTGCTCTTCAGCTTTACCCATGGGACAACTAAAAGCAAATGGTCAGCAGACCTAAGCGCTCTTGACGGAGCATGCTTGATCAGTTCAGACAGATACTTAGGTGCAAGACCATTAAGAGATTTAAAAACAAACATCAAAATCTTGAAATTAATCCTAAAATGGACAGGCAACCAGTGAAGAGAGGAGAGAACAGGGGTAATGTGTTCCCGCATTCGTGTACCCGTCAACAGGCGAGCTGCTGCATTCTGGACCCTCTGCAGTCTGGAGAGAGAGGCCTGACTAATGCTAATGCCAGAGCCATAGAGAGAAAGAGTTGCGACACTCCCATAGACCGCCGTTGTAAAAAATGGCGGCGCTTTTAACCGCCTACTTCGGGGATTTGAAGATCGTATTAGTTCCAAACACTGTCATTTGGGTGTTGGACCCCATTCACTTACTTTGCTGCGCGTTGAGTTGCTCCAGAGTTAAGTTGCTGAAATATCGACCTCTTTTGAATTGTCAACTGTCTATATTGTATCAGAGGCCCTTTGCGATGCTTATACTGGTCTTCATTTGTACATGCACAGCGTAATTATTTATATTTTATGTTGGTTGATTCAACCAATTTTCAAGCACTGCCTGCTAGCTAGTTAGCTAGCGCGACTTCGTCAGCTGTGACAGTAAGAGTTCGGTAATGAATCGCTGCCACCTTTATAGCAACTTTTATTTAATTAAATTTTTTGGGATATACTAACTTTTCATTATGTTTTATTGTCTTGAGTGAAGCGGCTTGTGAGAACAATGCTGGACCTCTAGGATTGTTATGGCCATCACCATGTCCTGTCTATTTCATGGATCACCTGCCCCTGTTTTTTGTTTTTCTTGTTCACACACACACTCACACATTTTTGTTGTCTGTCATTGTTTAATAAAAAATATTTTATTTGAAAACCTTAATTTGTATCAGCCATGCTTAAATTCGTTTTTAATCTGTTATAGTTTTGATAATGTGTATGGCTTAATCTTAAAATAATATTCTTAGTCTTAACATGATCATGTTTCACGTTGTGGTCCTGGGGGTGGCCACTTTCATCAGAAGAAGTGAGCTAGCTTCTAAGCGATTTCTGAACGGACCGCCACGGCAGACCTCTTTGCGTGATCACGAAGGTAGGCTAATGGCTGACTCAAAATTTATAAGCAAAATCACGGGAATCAATAGCCTAATACAGCCCAGTTGTGCTAAAATAAATATCATGAGACGTCCATCATCAGATGAATGATATGGAAAAGTTAAGTTAGAGCCGCTAAAGCCAGTGCTACCCATGCGAACATGAACACTAAGCTTTTCCCTCCAAAAATAAAGCCTAAAACTTGCCTCCAAATGCAAAACTGACATTAACAAAATGCAATAATGCAATAACAGCTGAAAAAGTACTTGGGTGTGTGTTTTATTTTATATTTACCGTTCAATAATGTGTGACGAGGCAATAGAGATGTTTGGTTACTGATTTCGACTACGCCACTCCAATTTTGTTTGGGTAGGAGTCCCCAAGTCAATAAAGGGATTTCCCGCGAGGCTATCCAATTAAATGAATAAACTTAAGGCAAGACTGCTATAAAAATGAATACATCGCTTTTATTAAATACATGGATTCTAGTCTCATTCAATTTCTTTCACAAGCTAGCCACGTTTAGTGATACAGGGTGGCAATAGAAGAGACTATGTGGGGTAACAATACTTCAAAAAAAGAAAATATACACAACAAATGAATAAATACAATACACCCCAAAAGAAATTACAAACTTTCTACACCGCACACTACATATACAAATACACACCAAACTTTCCACACCACACGGGTGTATAAATCAAAATGAGTATCTTCCCCCACTAGTTACTCTATTGGGAGCTGTTAGATATGACCTAGCTTGGAGCGCACAAAATAAACCATAAAGAAAATACAATGGATTAATTTTTGGGCCAACAACCAAACAAATAAACAAAATAAACCGATTACAATACCATAATCCTATTAAGAAACTTAAAAATAAAGGTAGGGAAAAACAGTGGTCATTTGCACTGGATGGATCGAATTCTATAAAGAAAAAACAATAAAGCAAAAACACATTCTTATCAAAGCATACAAGTATTATCTCTAGACATAACATCAGTTCCTACTAAAAACCACAGCCCGTACAAAGTAAAATTACAATGTCAATCAATGTTAAAATATACTAGCTATTCCAGAATTACATGAATAATTAGATACCTTATTTCAGAAGACACTGGAAGTACAACTGTCGTTAATGTCCACTGCTCATCTCGTTCAGCATAGCCAATGTGAGGGCTTTTAAGGAAACTTCTCTAAAAAGTATTTATTTGTTTTAATACATACAAAAAGGTTTTTCACATCTCATTTCGGAAAATAAAACAACCTATTTTGATAAAGGACAAACACTCACGTGCAGTGTACTGCAATGGTAACCCAGTGTCCACAACTCATCCAGTCAAACCTTCTCACCATTAAGGTATTTAAACCACATGCCTAAACAAAACAACTTCATAGACACAATGAATGGATTAAACACCCCTGGCCCAATTAAAGCCACACTGACACTCAAAATCGCTGGCTCTTGGCCAACACGTCAAAACCCTCATAAAGCATCACCAGTGAGCATTAAAATACTATTCTTAAGACCATAATCTCTTAAATAAACCTACCAGAGCTTGTTCTTCCAGCGACCGACCATGCCAAACAATTCAAGCACTGCAGCCATTCCACCCAAAAGGAAGTGACATTTTAAAGGGAAATTACACCCTCTACTGATACCCTCAGTAGCGCCCTCTACTGACCTGGCTACAAATGCAATCGCTGCTGTCTGTCCCATAGAAGAACATGACAGCCAGCGTATGTTTTGGAACTATTGGGGCTTACATGAACCACGTGACAGCCATAGCGGCGACATCAAAGAGTGTCGCAACTCTTTCTCTCTATGGCTCTGGCTAATGCTATATAGAGGCCATTACAATAATCCAGACGCGATGACATAAAAATGTGAAGAAGTCTTTGAAAGTCTATAAAAGACAAGAAAGATTTCACCTTGGTGAGTTGTCTCAATTGGAAAAAAACTAGATTTAACTACCAAGTTAATCTGTTTATCCAATTTAAAATCACAGTCCATAATAACACCTACATTTTTAACATAAGGTTTCTCAACTACAATCATTTTTTTAGGTTATGGTTTAGTACATGTCAGAGACCTCATTTTTTTGTTTTATCATCCTCAAATTGGAAAAGCAACTTCTTTGGCTTACTAAAACCTGCTGTCCGTGTCATTACTTTTTATCAAACATCTTTAATAATAGCTTTACTAATAATCAGTTTATTTGTAATGAATACACTAAAGACTATGCAGTGATTATTTTTACGTTTATTATATTTCTGTATTAATTATTACTTAAATACTTCTGTTAAATAGATGTAAAATTAAATAAAGCACTGTTAATTCAGTTTGTTTCTTTCTAATATTGTATTTGTTACTGTTTGTTATTTGCAACATTGCTCTTATTTTTAATAACAGATAAATAACAAAATAATTATAATATATAGTAATTATTAATAATAAAAGAATTGGAGGAAAAGATGAAAAGAAGAATTGTTTTATAATCAAATTGTTACTGTTACGAAGCAGGGGAGTCATTCAGATCCAAGTGCAGCTTGTCTTTATTAAACAGAGTAGTCACCAGGCAAGGGTCATACACCAGCAAACACAGCAGAGAAGATCAGGCAACATGGTCAACAGGCAGGATATCAGGGCAGGCAGCAAACAAACAGGATACAGGAACCAGGCAGAAGATCAGGAACAGACAAGGTCACAACAGGCAGGTAAACACATGGAAAACACTTGGAAATGTTCGCAGCAGCAAAACAAGACTTAGCCCCGAGTGTTGTGTGAGTGTGGCTTAAATGAGTGTTTGAACATAAGGTGCAGGTGTGTGTGTAATCCAGAGTATGTGAGCGGAGCGGAAAGAATTTGTGCTCCACGCTCAAAGCATTTCATAATTGCTCCGCTCAAGGTGTACGAGTACAGAAGCGAACTGAAATTGAGCGGAAGTACGAAGTCTGACGTAGTCAGGCTACTATGTTCCTGCAGGCGACAAATGCAATGTTTGTGTAAATGCTGTGTCTGTTTGTGTGAGTTCCACAATAAAAACACTTCGGAACACAAATGAAGATATTTTTGATGAAATCTGAGAGCTGGCTCACTCCATAGGCTTCTATGGGATCGAAACTTGCCGGCCCAGAAAAGTTATTAAAGACATCAGTAAAATAGTTAAGACCTTGTGTGAAATTGTATTTACTGGATGTTCTTATGTCACGTTCACAAGCCTCTTTCGTTTCGTTTGGTCACACCACAAAGTCATGATTGCCCCCCCCCCAATTAGCATAAAGATAAAGAAATGTAGAAATTAATGTATAAATAAATGTGGACATGAATATATATAAAGAAATGTAAATAAAATTAGAAATAAATAAATGCATAAATGAAAAAAAAAAGTGGAAAAAAATGCAATTATTCATAAATAAGGTAATAAAGTATAAATACTTGTTTTAGTTTTTCTTTTCTTTTTTTTTACATTTCTTTGTATATTTATGTATTTTTATTTATTTATTATTATGTCAGCTTTGGCATTCCATACAGACGCGCAATCATACATTGGCGTTCCCAAAGCATCATTGACGCAGCATCTCATTTCCCTTGTTCTCAGGGAACAAGGTTTACAGTCGTAACCAGAGACGTTTTCGAAATGTTCTCAAAATTGGACTGAATTCCATTTAAAAAAAATACACATTATGACCAATAAATCAGTAGTTTGCTTTGCATTGAATCATCTAAAAGAAAATCTCACTTTTATCTCAAAGGTTTAATTCATCGCTGGAAAAATGGGCTTTTAATAAAACTTGGCTGCCTATACAGTAAAAAGTCAAATACATTTTTTGAACTAGGTGCTACCTGACTAGAGAACACGTGAATTTCTCAGGTAATATGGAGAGTGAGTAAACATTGTTCATTTACACATACTACCGACATTGTAACGGTGGGTTGAAAATCAGCGAAAGTTACACTGTTCTTTTGATACCACAAGTAATGACAATGATCTCCAAACAAAAAAGTAACAACTATGATGACCATGCAGAGTTAGGGGGCACATTTTGCAGGACATTTTGCAGGAAAGTCCGAAATAGAGAGCTTTGTCTCGCTCCTTGCAAGGTTTTAGTGGTGTCCCTTTAATTTATGTCTGTATTATTATTTTTTATTATAAAAAAAAAAAAAATAACTAGAAAAATGCATTTCCGGAGGAACTGCAAAGTGTGCTTGCTCGGGTGCGGTTCACTAACGTTAGCAGGTAGTGGATAAGGGTGCGTTGAAGTTTGCTTGATCTGAGAATTTCAACAATAGTACTTTTTTCAAGATTGTGCAAAAAGGTAAAAAGTTATGTGCATTAAGAGACATGTCTGCAATGTAGACTAGTGCCAATGGCATTGTTCATGTGACTTGGTTGTTGGTTTTGAAATAATTGGTTATGAATATACAGCAGAGAGTGGGAGTGTTTTGGGTGATGAAATAGTATTGAAAATAAGTTGACAGTCTTCATTTACTGTATCCAATAGCTGTCATCATGTACGTCCAGTTTCGTGAAGTTCGGACCAAATTTGTGACCTGTGAAAATTTAGTTTCGCTTTCTGTTCAATCCAATATGGCGGACGAACGACATGGACCTGTGATGTCATCTTCGCGAGCAACTTACACCGGTACTGACCAGACGTTTTAAAGTTGGAACGGTGTCTCTGTCTCAAAGGGCCTAGGCGCAGGAGCTGGCCAAATAGCTGGGGGGGGGGTTTGCCAAATGATGTAAAATTTTGGATTTTTTTTTTTTTTTATCTTGTACATCCTCACATTGGAGTCCCGAGTTAATGTACAAAGTTTGGTTTCGATACGTGACAGCGTTCCTGAAATATGAACTACTTCCTTTTTTGGCGACTACGCTGCCGATTTCGTTTGGCTGTGACAGGCAAACGCTTCCGAAAATCAAAAATCCTTCTAGTAACTTTTATGAGGCTTGGTCCAAGGATCATGTACGTCCAGTTTCGTGAAGTTCGGACCAAATTTGTGACCTGTGAAAATTTAGTTTCGCTTTCTGTTCAATCCAATATGGCGGACGAACGACATGGACTTGTGATGTCATCTTCGCGAGCAACTTACAGTCGTGGGATTTCATGTGTTGCGTGATATGTCTGCGCCCAAGTAGCTGTGCTTCGCCTAAGTAGCCGTGCTTCGCCTGTGCTTCCCCATAATATAGTCCCAAGTCAATATCTGCCTAAGAAATCACATAGTGTTAATCTGCATCGCTATTTGTACTCGTTGTGAATACGCAGGCCACAAGAAGTAATTACGTGGGTTTTTTTGTTTTTTTTTATCACTTTTACTCAGGACATGCTAGCTGGCAACAAAGGATTCCATTCATTGTGCTAAGCTAAGCTAGCGCCGACCCTGTCAAACTAAAACAATGCATGCACTGAGACAAAAATGCATTTACCCACCTATCTAAATGTATGAAAGAATGTGAATAAGCCCTATTTCAAAAAACGGTGGAGTGTTCCTTTAATTCCTTAATCAGTGCTGGACCAGCATTTTCTGTCTTCCGCTGAGCCCTGGCCGTAGACAGATCATATGTTTCACACTGTCAATGCAGTGGTCTGCGTTGCGCTGATCTTATTCACACTATCGAGTGTAGGTGCAGCATTCTAACATTGAGTCATAATGAGCTGTTTGTGAAGAAATTATCCGCTTCCAAATTATGTCATTTTAATCACGAAATTGAAACATTAAAAAACAATTTGCTCTTTATGGTGTGCGAGTGATAGAGCGCGGCAGCAACGAACCAACTGATCAGCTTGCAGCATAACAACATTGAATGCTCGGCCGAACAGCTGATCATAGCTGTACAGGGCGCCTTATTATTTTTCATCTCCATAAATATATCTAGTAGTAAAGCTAATGCAAGGGCTAGAAATCTATTAATCTTTTGCTGATACTTCCTTGTCATCATGGAGAGCGCAGTTCATGGTTGCATAACTTGCATAGCAACGACAGACGCCACGGGAGAGCAAGCGCGAAAGGAGACAGCGGCGCGCCCGCGCTTTCCACTTGTTTTTACACATCTAAGGTGCGTTCCATTCGACAGGGTCCATATGCAGTGTTCACTGCTCCCCTACTCCCTGAGCACGGTATATCAGTTGAAGTGGACTTCACTGACAATAACCGCTCATTTGAAACGCCCTGCAAACGTCATCAAAGAAAGTCAACTACGGGGTCGCGCAGATTATGATATAACATAAATATAGGACTACATTCATATTTAAATTTTTATTATTATATTATATATTTACAATTATATTGCACTATTTTACAACTACCTAAAATAAAATCACTTTACTTCACAAACTAGCTAAGCTGGCTGCATTCACTGAGGTAAATTATAATCATCAAATATAGTATATGTAATATTCACAACAATAACCGTTAAAAATACTGTCATTTAACAATGGCGAAATGTATGAATACTTACACACACGTTAGTTATGTCCGTTCTTACTGGTGATCATAGATATAAACACTAGAAGTCGCCTTGGGGTTCAAAGCATGCGTCAAAACCGCCGCCATCTTGGAACAGGGGTCTTGTCATAGGAAGTAGCTAGGTAACGCTGCTTTCTCCGCCTATACTTCGAATTCATGAATGATGCCGGACTTTTGTGCTGCGTATGGATGTTCACACGAACGAAATCTAAACCAGACAGCAAGGGATTACATTTACTCTGTGGATGGTAGTAGTCAAGTTGTTGTTTTTTATAAGTTAAGTGTACATTTCTCTGCTTGGAGGAAGAAAATGAACTGTGATTCTCGCACAGAAAATTAATTGTGAATGTGCTGTACACTTTAGATATTATTTGAAATAACCCTTGTGTTTAAAATGTACAATATGCAGGAGTTAATCCTCAATACCCACTTTTGGCTGTGTTGTGCTGTGTTGTTCCTAACTTTTTTTTACCGATTGTAGGCTACTCAAACCTTTTAATGGAAAAAAACAGTGTGGCGCTTGTAACCTGTAAGTACAGTCCTAATAGTAGGCTATGCTTGTCCTCTCCCTGTCAATCTTCAAACAGTAGCCTACATCCATTCTTATACATAGAATTCCACAAATCCTATGTATGTGTACGTTTTGCACAAGGATACAGTGGGCTCAAGGGCTTGTTTCTTCCTGGGGATGGAGGTGTGGAAGGACACTGGAATTTGTGAAAATGTCAACTGTTTAAAGCCTTTCTTTAAAGTGAATTTCGTTTTGTAAATTGTATCTTAATTTTAATCATTTTTCCATCAAACAATTGCCTGGATTTAGGGCTAATTAATAAGAAGTAAATATAACAAACAGACAATATAATCATGGAGGCGCTCGCGCGGTCACTTGCATTGCACGTGAACTGAAGGAGTGCATCTCGTCCTAACTTAACGAAACTCAGTGTATGCCTCACACAGACATGAGAAATACATCAAATACACAAAGCTCGAAATGTCTTTAAACGAAATAATTCAAAACGAAAAGAAAAAGGCTACTCTCTGATTATGTAATCCATTATGTGCATTTCTCTCTATAGGCGCGTTCACTACGAATATGGCGATCGTCAACTTCATCTTTGCAGCCGAGTCGACACTGTAAGAAAACAGTTTATTAATAAAAAATCAATGCACGCGTGTCACCGGATTTACAAATGCACATCTTGCTTGTTGCACGCACACATATTATGTCGAAATAACGAGATATTATGTTAAAATACATTATTATTAATAATACATCTTTTAGAATATTTGATTGAATGCTAAATTTTGCGCTTGTTCAATTTAATAAAATTAAAACTTTAATTGTGATCATTAAAATAATTGAATATTAAATATTTAGTGGCCAAGTTTTGCTAATTTATATATATATATAAGTAGCGATAGTTCATTCTAAGTTTACTCAAGTGAAAGAATGTGACTAATAAACGTAGGCCTACACTATGCATTATATTTTGAAAAAGAAGTAGTTCTCTTACGAGAGGTCTCTCGTACTGCGTTGAAAACGCTAGGGGAAAAACTCTTTTTCACGAAATACTGAAGCAAAAAATTATCCTTTAATTTTTGAAATAATGTAAAGCGCATTGCAGCAGCACACAGCCATGGGCGAGACGGCTCGCTCGCTCATTGGCTGCTCTGCGGCAACTGCATAAGCCTATCGAGCGAGGCCTGCGGTGACGTCAGGCCAATTAGTCTAGATGGGATGTACCCAAAAAGTGAAAGTGAGGAGCATTTATGGGTACAAGTCGGGAACCGGCCTACTTTACATATTTCAAGGGTGCTGAATCCAAAAAAACTGTTTCCCAAGCAAAATTTTGAGTTTTTGACCTTCTAATTTGCATATCAAAATGGCCGCCAAATTGCCTATCTTGCTCAGTCGTTGGACCATTTTCCCCTAGTTTTTTTGTAAGTAGGCAATCAAGATGAGGAAATTAAGTTTCTAGATCGATAGTCAAGGGTCAGAGCAAAGATATAATGGAGGCTCATTACCTTTTTTATGTATATATTTATGCAAAATACCAACTTTTAAGGTGAAATTAAGCATTATTTGTGTCATTTTTTAAGGCCGACATACATATTCAATCAATATCACTCTTAAATGTTCCCAGTGTATATATGATATGTGATGTATTCCATATTACATAATAACTAAGAAAAACACCATTGCAAGTTGTCTGAGATTTCATTTTTTATGCAAATTAAGGCGAGACACTACAGGTGAATAGGGTAACATTTTTAACTAGCAGATATCACCATGAAACTTTCACAGTTGATTACCTACATTAAGATGAGAAAAAAAATGTATTACAAGTTTTCTGCAATTTAATGTTTAAATATGCAAATTAGGCAATATCTAATCAAATGTGCACTAATTTGCATATATTTAAAACAACGAAATCTGAGTATTGGATGAAGCCAGGTTAAAAATTATTTTTTTCATTGTGTTCACATATTAGATGGGAAAAAATTACAGAGGGATTTATGGATATCTACTTTTGTTATCCTGTAAATCAGAAAATACTGTCAATAGCCTTAAAAAAATAATTTTCGCCATGTTTTTTGGAATAAAATGTTATATAAATCAGGCTTGGATTCATATATTTACAAATCCCTCTGTAAATGTCTTCATAATATAACTAGGTACAAGACTGGAAAGTTTGGTGTATAGGTGCTACTGAAGTGGAGCGTCATCCATGTGGTTTCCTTAGTCTGCTTCCGAAGCCTTCACCGGCCCCAAGCAGGAGGACGGCACCGCCCGTCTCCGCCCCTTAGCTGGCCAAAACGCCAGGCTAAGCAGCACTCCTGAGATGGGCAGCTTGGAGTTAGGGCTCAGTTCTTCTCAGGAGCTGGTAGCAGGACCACTCCTTCCCCCGGTGGAGGGCCGGGGGAGAATCTTTTTTCTAAGAACTGATGCCCCTTCCTCCGAGCCCCAAGAGGCCATGGATGGCAGTGTGCGACGCTCTGCCTCGCCACTCTTGTCCCCCTCTGTCGCCAGACCTCTGTCAGAGCAGGCCCCCCGTGGAACACTGGTCCTTCCCTGGCCTCCTCTGTCAGGATGTGGCAATGACCGTGCCCCCACACCGGGTCGCTACGCCGCCCACGTCCGGACCGTTCATTCCACTTCGCTGCCCTACCGAGGGTACGTCTGTGGTTCCCATGACCCCGCTGGTTCAGTTCTTGGGAGCCTGGCTAGAGCTTCCCAACCTGTCCCGCTGGGTTGAGAGAACCACCAGGCTCGGCTATGCGATTCAGTTCGCACGATCTCCTCCCCGCCTCCGGGGAGTCCGTTACACTATGGTGGGTGGCAATGCCCCTGTCATGCGTACGAAGGTCGCTACCTTACTGGCAAAAGGTACAGTCGAGATTGTCCCTCCAGCCGAAATGAAGTCCGGGTTCTACAGCCCTTACTTCATTGTACCGAAGAAAACCGGTGGGTTACGGCCAATCCTGGACCTGCACGTCTTGAACCGATCCCTTCACAGGCTTCGGTTCAAGATGCTCACGTGCTTTCATGGCTTCAGCCTCTCCCTGGAGAATGGAGACTCCATCCAAAGACAGTTCAGCTGATTTAGGATCAGTTCGGGGACGCACAGGTAGACCTGTTTGCCTCCCACAACTCGTCCCATTGCGATCTGTTTTACTCCCTGACCGAGGGCACGCTCGGCACGGACACACTGGTGCACAGCTGGCCGCGGGGCCTTTGCAAGTATGCATTTCCCCCAGTGCAAGCTCAGGGAGGACAGGAAGAAGGTCATTTTGGTTGCCCCTCATTGACACAACCGGACCTGGTTCTCCAAACTAGTCCTCCTCGCGACAGCACCTCCCTGGCCAATCCCTCTGAGGAACGACCTGCTTTCTCAGGGACGGTGCACCCTATGGTACCCTCATCCCGATCTTTGGAACCTCCACGTGTGGCTCCTGGACGGGATGAGGCAGGTTTGAGTACCCAACCACCAGCGGTAGTGGCTACCATCACTTCCGCTAGAGCATCGTCCACGAGACATGCCTACGCGTTGAAGTGGAACCTCTTCGTCACCTGGTGCTCTTCTCGCAGAGAAGACCCCAGAAAATGCCCGATCAGTGTCGTGCTTTCCTTCCTGCAAGAAGGGTTGGACCGAAGGCAGTCTCCCTCCACCCTGAAAGTGTACGTTGCCGCTCCGCGGCGAAGAAACATTTCTGCATGTTGCCAGCATACTTCCTTATATACCCATGAGGTAAGGCGGAGTTACGCAATGCAAATTACGCAGACCCATGGCATTTCTTTGCCATTGGCTCGTTTTATTTCTCGAAGATGAGAGGCTTTCTAAGCGAAACCCCATTCGTCGTCATGATGTAACGTCTCCGTTCCCTACTCAGGGAACGAGGGTTACATATGTAACCGAGACGTTTTACGCCCCCCTCTCAGAGGCCTTGGATATTTGGGACAATGTGTCAAAAAATATTTTCTCTAACCTCAAACCCTTTCTCCCACATTGTATGTAGTAGCAGCAACCATGTGTGGCCCACTATAGTCTTCTATCAAATAGCAGTATTCATTGGTTCCATGAGAGTGGAGCCAGCCCATAAAAATATCTTAAATTTTAACGTCTAGTCAGTCCACAGTCTAATTCTGCTCTTTTTGGTTTTCAGCTATTGTTTTTGTCTGACTTTTATTATGAAGTTTTGTCTGTGGGTCATAATTTGTCATTTACTTTGCAGTTTCGTCTGAGATGCATCTGAAATCGGTCACAAGTTCACTTGTTCATTATAGTGAATGGCACATGTACTTTATGGAGTAAAGAGAAATGAAATTGAGTGAGCGGCTTAAGATGACGGAATTTGTGTGTGCCAGAGAGTAGAAATAACTATTTTACACCTTAAAAAATAATGACGATAATAACTTTATATAACTTTATATGGTATAATGAAAATAAATAACTTGTTCACTTGTTCTCATATTCATGTCATATTTAATAGATAGTTCATTAATTTTAATAGAATAATAATACAAAAACTACAAAAAAGAATTAACACAATGATATAATTTTATTATTTTTTACTTATAAATTTGCCATAAAAAGCAATAAATAGAGCACATAATACATGAAAGCTGTATTCCTTTCAGGGTTATCTGGTTTTGTTTATTTTTATTTTTCTCCACATGGACTCTGTTGTGTTTTCACCTTGGTTAGCTTGTCTTCATGGTTGTTAATTTGATTCATTACTCAGTTCAGGTGAGTGTTGTGTTCAGGTGTTCATGTCTCATTATCCTCTAACTACTTAAGTTCAGATCAGTTTGTGTTTCGTGTTGGGTCTCGTCTATGTGTAGTTGTGTTTGGATGTACCTCTTTGGATTACTCTGTTGGAGCATTAAAGCCTAACTTTCGTCGTCGATTCTTTGGTATTTTTGTTTTCCGTCTTGTTTGTCTTTTTGTTTAATTTTTTTTTGGTTCATCATGGACTTCCCTGCTGTCAAGCTGCTTTGCCTTGAGCAGGGAGACAGCTCCCTCGAGGAACGGGCGGTGCCGTCCTCCTGCTTGGGGCCGGTGAAGGCTTCGGAAGCAGACTAAGGAAACCACATGGATGACGCTCCACTTCAGTAGCACCTATACACCAAACTTTTGTACTTGTACCTAGTTATAGTTATATTATGTTATATTATGAAGACATTTACAGAGGGATTTGTAAATATATTATTCCTAGCCTGATTTATATAACATTTTATTCCAAAAAACATGGCGAAAATCATTTTTTTTTAAGGCTATTGACAGTATTTTCTGATTTACAGGATAACAAAAGTAGATATCCATAAATCCCTCTGTAATTTTTTTCCCATCTAATATGTGAACACAATGAAAAAATAATTTTTAACCTGGCTTTATCCAATACTCAGATTTCGTTGTTTTAAATCTATGCAAATTAGTGCATATTTGATTAGATATTGCCTAATTTGCATATTTAAACATTAAATTACAGAAAACTTGTAATACATTTTGTTTCTCATCTTAATGTAGGTAATCAACTGTGATAGTTTCATGGTGATATCTGCTAGTTAAAATTTTTACCCTATTCACCTGTAGTGTCTCGCCTTAATTTGCATAAAAAAAACTTGCAATGGTGTTTTTCTTAGTTATTATGTAATATGGAATACATCACATATCATATATACACTGGGAACATTTAAGAGTGATATTGATTGAATATGTATGTCGGCCTTAAAAAAATTACACAAATAATGCTTCATTTCACCTTAAAAGTTGGTATTTTGCATATATATATACATAAAAAAGGCAATGAGCCTCCATTATATCTTTGCTCGTACCCTTGACTATCGATCTAGAAACTTAATTTCCTCATCTTGATTGCCTACTTACAAAAAAACTAGGGGAAAATGGTCCAACGACTGAGCAAGATAGGCAATTTGGCGGCCATTTTGATATGCAAATTAGAAGGTAAAAAACTCAAAATTTCGCTTGGGAACCAGTTTTTTTGGACTCAGCACCCTTGAAATATGTGAGGTAGGTCGGTTCCCGACTTGTACCCATAAATGCTCCTCACTTCTTATAGAAGGCCATTTTTCTAAAATCCGTCTAGTCTAAATGAGGGCGCTTCCTCGCCACTTCCCGCCGAAACGGGCGTGGCTTAGCCCTATAAAGGAAGCTCGAAAAGGCTGATTCACTGATTTTTCATCTCTTCAGCGAAGCTCACGCATCGTTGGATCACGAGAGAAGCACAGCGCGCCGTCTGAGAAAGCACCTTCAGCGGGACGAGCCACTCCAGAAGCTGCTGGCCAACGCCGCCTTCACCGCCGTACCTGCTGCGCTATCCGGCGCCTATATCCTTCTCTATACTGTGTTTTATGTATGTACCATTTTACACTAAAAGAGCCGGGCGTCTTTTTCAAGATGCCCCCCTTTCCTAGAGGATCTCGCAGCTCTCGCGCTCGCTGACGGCGACCGCCCTCACTCCGAGCCAATTGCCTATGGTGACTCTGAGGACTCACCTGGCATCCTTCTCCGAGGCTGCTCCTCCTGGAAGCGGACGGTCGGGGTTAGTTTTTCTTTACGTTACAAGAAAAGCTACCCTGCGTCATTCACCGGTGAAAGGAGAAAAGAGTGTTCTTAGTCCCGCCTTTGGCCGTACTGGCCTCCGCTAACTGAATGTCTATGTATCTTCACTGTGGCCCAGTGGTAGATTCTTAGGCTTTCGTGCGGGAGACCCGTGTTCGAATCCCGGGTCTACCGGCAGAAAATATTTATGCCGCCAAATGCAAATCACTCTGTCAGTTCCCTGAGAGGCAGCTGCAGGTGTGCTTTTGCAGCCCACGAGCACGTGGTACAACCCGCGCTCGACTAGCTGCTCGTTCAGTTCCAAGAAATGTGACTGTTCCAGTGTATTCTGCAGTGCACAGCTGCTCGCTTGCCTGCACACAAAAGCCTTTTACGGCTACCCAGAAAAATCCCATGGGATGTATCGTCTGGTGTCCCGGCCACGGCCGATGATGCTGTATGTGTAGAGTAGATGCCCACTGCCTAGTGCCCATCCCTACACACAAGCACAGCCCTTCACACAGGGCCCGCGCTCATAAATTCGACTCAGGTCGATCGCGCTCACAACATAGTAAACGTGCCCACTGCCTAGTGCCCACAAACACTATGTTCTGCATGTCTCATGGTTTCTGTAAAGACGAAACCTGTGTGCATTCACTCTGCTCAGGCAGACAGTGCGCTCACTGCAGTAAATGTGCCCGCCCTTCCGCGCCCACATTCACTCACGGACATTATATGTCCCACGGGACTTGCCCAGCCCTCCCTCGCTCGGTTAAACACCGCAGCGGGGTCGAGCGCGGGCATTCTGTCCGCTGTGATCAGCGCGCTTCCCCCACAAATGTCACAGGCATAACGCCTATGATTACAGCGCACCAAAGCGCCTCTGCCGCCAAACGAGCAGAGCGCGCTTCAAAAAAAAATAAAAAAAATCCCGGCCACGGCCGATGGTGCTTCAGGTGTAGAGCAGATGCCCACTGTCCAGTGCCATCCCTACGCACAAGCACAGCCCTTCACACAGGGCCCGCGCTCATAAAATCGACTCAGGTCGATCGCGCATTCAACATAGTAAACGTGCCCACGGCCCAGTGCCCACAAACACTATGTTCTGCACATGTCATGGTTTCTGTAAAACGAAACCAGTGCGCGCTTGCTTTGCTCAGGCAGACAGCGCGTCCAAAGCAGTAGGTGTGCCCGCTCCTCTGCGCCCACACTTACTCACAGACATTATGAGTCCTGCGGGACTCGCTCAGCCCTCCCTCACTCGGTTAAGCACCGTAGTGGGGTCGAGAGCGAGCATTCTGCCCGCTGTGATCAGCGCGCTCCCCGCCTCGAATGTCACAGGCATGACGCCTATGTTACAGCACGCCGAAGTGCTTCTGTCGCCCAGCGAACAGAGCGCGCTTCGCATCCAACCCTTAGCCAACCATGCAGATGCATGGGCAGCGCTTCCAGGGGTTTCGGAATGGGTGCTAGACATTATAAAGAGAGGCTACTCGCTACAGTTTTGCCAAAGTCCTCGCCGCTTCACAGCGCGCGTCGAAACTACGGTGAATTCAGAAGTAGCACACCTACTTCGAGCCGAAATATCAAAACTGCTGAGAAAAGGGGCTATAGAGCCTTTATCTCAGGCTCAAAGCGAAGGGGGGCTGTACAGCAGATACTTCCTGGTTCCCAAAAAAGACGGGGGTCTCAGACCCATACTGGATCTAAGACAGCTGAACAAGGCATTAGTGGAACGCGGTTTCAAAATGCTCACGACCAGAAAAATTCTTGCGCATATTCGCCGAGGAGACTGGTTTATGTTGATAGATCTGAAGGATGCGTATTTTCAAATACAAATAGCGTCACGTCACAGGCGATACTTGAGATTCGCCTTCGAGGGCCAGACATACCAGTATACAGTCCTGCCGTTCGGCTTGTCCCTAGCACCTCGTACATTTACGAAGTGCATGGACACAGCGCTCGCACCTCTCAAACTCCGAGGCATGCGAGTGCTGAACTATTTGGACGACTGGCTGATTCTAGCTCAATCACGATCAGAGCTCGTGGAGCACAGGACCATCTTACTCGATCACCTCGAGAATCTTGGTCTCAGATTCAATTGGACGAAGAGTTCTCTGAACCCCAGTCAAACGATTTCGTTTCTGGGCACAGTTCTGGACTCGCAGTCTATGATAGCGCGGCTATCACCACAGCGTGTGCTAGACATTCAGCGCGCAGCGAGCTCTTTCCGCTGCGGCGCGACCGTCCCGCTCAGGAATTTTCAAAAAGAGGATGCTAGGTCTCATGGCCTCAGCATCATCGGTTCTTCAGTTGGGCCTGCTCCGCATGCGCCCTCTGCAGTTCTGGTTGAAAGCGTGAGTACCGCGCAGAGCGTGGGCATCCGGTCAGCTGCGTCTCAAGGTCAATCAGAGCTGTGTTGCAGCTCTGAAACCTTGGAAAGCGAGCGACTGGTACCAATCAGGTGTAAGCCTGGGGACTTCCTCGAGAGTTATGGTGGTGTCGACAGATGCCTCTACCTCGGGATGGGGAGCGCTGCTCGAGGGCAGTTTGTTCTTCGGCCTGTGGTCAGAACGGGAGAAGCTCCAACATATCAACTGCCTGAAATGTTGGCAGTGGACAACGCGCTGACGCGTTTTCGTCCCCAAATCAAGGACCAACACGTCTTAGTCCGCTCGGACAACATGTCTGTGGTGTCCTATATAAATCGCCAGGGCGGTCTCAGATCCCGAAACCTATACAGGTTGGCGGAACGCCTCCTGATATGGGCTCAGCGCAACTTGCGCTCGCTGAGAGCAGTGCACGTGCCTGGGCTCCAGAATTTGGGACCAGACAGACCGTCCAGGAACAACATTCCTACGTGCGAATGGTCTCTACACCCGCAAACAGTCCAGCTGTTGTGGGAGAGATTCGGCAGAGCGGAGGTGGACCTGTTCGCGTCTCACGAAAACGCTTACTGCCCCGCGTTCTTTTCCAAGAGCGAGAGCGCGCTGTCCCGAACGTGGCCGCGCTGTCCGCTCTACGCCTTTTTCCCCCGTCTCTCTCCTGCCTCAGGTGATAGAACGGATCAGGGAAACAAAATGCTCAGTGCTGCTTGTAGCACCGCTCTGGAAGAACCAACCATGGTTCCCAGTTCTGATGCAGTTAGCAGACACTGCCCCATGGCCAGTGCCATTGAGGAGGGACCTCCTCTCTCAGGCCAGGGGTTCGATTTGGCATCCTCACCCGGAATTGTGGTCCCTCCACGTGTGGGCACTCAACGGGTACCCGCTGACCTCTCAGTGGGAGTGCTAAATACTATCACTCAGGCTAGAGCTCCGTCAACTAGACGGCTTTATGCCTCGAAGTGGTCGGTATTCTCCAGCTGGTGCACAGCTCGGGGTCGTTCACCCCTCGATTGTGAGGTGACAGAGGTTCTCTCCTTCCTACAGGAGCTGTTGGATAAGGGCAGAGCCCCCTACACGCTCAAAGTCTATGTGGCGGCTATCGCAGCGTTCTCTGAAACAACGCTCGGTCAGTCAATAGGAAGGAACGATTTAGTCATCCGCTTCCTCAGGGGAGCTAGGAGGCTGAATCCTCCCAGACCTCCTTTAGTCCCTATGTGGGACCACTCTACGGTTTTGGAGGCCATGAAAGGTGCCCCTTTCGAGCCTATCCAAACGGTTAGCCTCAAACATCTGTCCTTCAAACAGTGTTTTTGTTGGCTCTCGCTTCAGTGAAGCGCGTAGGTGACCTGCACGCGCTCTCGGTGAGCGCGGCGTGCTTAGAGTTTGGGCCAAGCGACTCAAGAGTCATACTCAAACCTAGGCACGGTTACGTTCCAAAATCCCTCAACACACCATTTCGGGCTCAGGTTATTTCCCTGTCTGCCCTGCCGGTGTCGGGCGAGGAAGGGGACACAAGTTTTCTTTGCCCTGTTAGGGCTCTAAGAGCTTACATGTCTCGCTCTTCTGTCTTCAGACAGACTGAGCAGCTATTTGTCTCGTTCAGTGGACGTTCCAAGGGAATGGCTGTTTCGAAACAGAGCCTATCCAGATGGATAGTCGACGCCATAGCGCTGGCATACACTACCAAGGGCTTACAATGCCCATTTGGTGTCAGAGCGCACTCCACGAGAGGTGTCGCCTCTTAGTGGGCTTGGTCTAGCGGGATTTCCTTGCAAGACATATGTATGGCGGCAGGCTGGGCCTCGCCGTCTACATTTATTAGGTTTTATAACCTAGAGGTTCCCGCCTTGCAGGCTAAGCTATTGTCGGTATAGTCGAATCAGTTGTCTGATTAGGACTCTGAGGCCGCGAGCGCAGTGCGCTGCCGGCTATCATATGGGCAGTATTGCGTAAGACCCACAAATTCCCACATTAGTTCAGGCTCCCCGCCTTGTCTATGTGATGTCATGTTATTGCGTTTTGTGAGGCTTGGTCCAAGGATCATGTACGTCCAGTTTCGTGAAGTGCGGACCAAATTTGTGACCTGTGAAAATTTAGTTTAAATTTAGGGGGGGCAAATAGCTAGGCGCAGGAGCTGGCCAAAATTTCTCTCCCGGGAATAATAATTATAAACAAGATGCACTGAATTCAGTAAATGCATTTAATGATTACATAATCTAATAAAGGAAAATAAACTTGCCACTACTTAAGGGAATTTATTTTAGAATAAAAATCTATTTTTACCTACTAGCCTTTTATTCAGTTCATTATATTTAGAACTAGTATAGACTGAATAGGTCCCATAGACTAAATTACATCGTATCACTCGAACCTGGGCAAATTAAGTGCCAGTCAAGTTTATTTGGTGATTTACAACTTTATTATCCAAAGTGATGGCAAATAGGCTTTACAACTAATGTAAAAAATATCAGTATATTTGTATGGTAAAATAGCAGTGAACTTTTCTCTCACACACATGTCCCACATTCACTCAAAATCACATCTACAGTACTGTCCTGCAACAGAGCAATAACCAGGTGGTCACCAGAGTAGCGGATAATAGACCCTATTCAGAGCGGCTCCATGACAGGTATGAAAGTGAGGCTTACCATGTTTCCAATGGCATCCACTGTAAAAAAAAAAAAAAAAAAAAAAGCTCCTAGATCACTTATAATTTTCCACACCTCATGTTGTCTGGAGTTTGTTGTCTACTGAATTTTTTTGGGGGAAAAATATGTTTAGAGAACAATCCAAAAACATTAAATATCAGTACAACCCATTGAAGAGATGTATGTCTATCCCTCACAGCCTCGCTTTCCTTCCCGTTAAAAGATGGCGCTGCTGTGAATGAGGTCTATTGTGTAACGTCAAAGAAATGCAACAAGGCAAAATCATTTGATCATTTCCCCCAACATTTTATCTGACTTATAATACACTATGATACATTTTTACACAGTAAGTGTAGATACAAAATAAAAATAAAACCATGCAAACTTATTGACCATAAATACGTAAAATACAGAAAAGGAATAGACTACTAATGTACTGTTGTTTTGCCAAAAATAAAACAATCTCGTTCTTGATAATAGCAAAAGTTAGTTTGAAAGCGTTTGATGTTACTAAAGTTATTGTACTACAGTATATTTATTTTGCAAAGTAGAAATAGCAGTGGGAAAACAACACACATAAATGTAATAAAAAAATGATGTCATGGATGGATCACCCATCCAGTATATAGTACAATTCATTCATCCATATAATAATAACAAGCCAATAAAAATGATCAGTGACTTAAAACCACCTGTATTTATACAATATCAATACCGTTCGTTCATCTAGCACCTTTGGATATAAAAGTAAAAGTTTAATTTGGATGAATATCAATGCCATCAAGCAGTAGTAACAGTAGCAGTAGTATACAAGACTCTCTCGGCAAAAGATTCAGACTTCAAACAATTATTAAAGCAGTGACAACAGAAGTGCTTCTGAAATTCAAGTACACTTTCGGACTGTCAAAATCCCGAGGAGAGGTAGAGAGCAACCACTCCGAGTCACTATGTGTCTTTGCGTGCCCAAGCAAATAAACAAAAAGAGGCACTTGCAAACAAAAAGTGATTTGAATAGGGGGGTCCACTGTTGGGAAATCAAACCTCTGAACTGTTGTTGCTATCAAGGACTTGCGTCATCATGGGCTCTGTGCTGTTGGAGCTTTTGGGGGGCTCTGTGACGTTCTTCTCCCGCCTAGATCGCACCACCAGAACGACGAGAACGACAAGGAGGATGGTGAAGAGAAGACCTACCAAGATTCCTATGATTAAGACAAGCCGGTCATCACTAGAGTCCCTGTGATTCAGTTCTCTGGGAACGACACTCTCCGCTTGGGATTCCTTGTGAAGGTTGGGTTGTTTTTGAGTGCTGCGGTCCAGCGTTATATGCAAGATGTTTGTGCCACGATTATTTTCTGCACCAATATCCTGAGCCAAATCTGGAATGCTGCTGGCTGACCTTTTGGAAATTGAATGGCTGTGTGTCACAGAATGATAGTCAAGGCTCCTTTTCCCAATGCCCCGGTTTGCGTTGTCTCTGGACCGGACGGTGTAGATGGTGTGAATGTACCACTCCCTGCCTGCCGTCACCTGGGAGGAGTGTTACAGTGTTAGCATCAGAACATGATCGCAACGTTTCTTAATGTGCCGGCTGTTGTGTGCATCTCACCTGAAACAAAGCTGTGGAATCCATCCTAAAGCCATCAGAGCCTGGCTGCCTTACCAGCACCAGCGCTTGAGGATCATCTACAGCGAGGAAAGCATTGAAACTAATGCTACCAAATGTTCTCGCCTGAGTCTCTGGCTGAGCTTTGTCCTGTAAAGCAGAATAAGTTCAAACGTATGTTATACTGTCAAATGATCCTAACATCAACGAAAAGCCAATGTTGTTCTCCATGCTATCAATAACAATTATCAATCCTGAACAGTGGTATAGTTAATTAAAACTAAAACTATTAACTCTTTCCCCACCATTGGCAATTTTCTGGCAATCCATGTTTTCAGTGTTATACGGTAGGGGGCGCAATTACGCATCTTCTATAAGAATACAGAAGCTCCGGATCCCAAAACAAGCGAAGAAGCATTGGGAAAAGGAGCCTAACGCAAACGTTAAACAGCATAAAAATCAAATCCGCCTAATATTACCGAATGAAATGTCGACCCAGGAAAAGGTATAGGACTTGAAGGTATAGGTGTTGATGGACTCAATCTATTGCCGTTTCTCAATACCAAGTACGCAAAGTTCGGACTTGAGTCCTTGGTAGTTCGGACTTGACAAGTTCGACTCAGGAGAACGAACTCCCTAGGACGGGAGGACGCAAGTCTGATAATTCTGAAATGGAACAGCGGCGTACTTGATAGCGTCACTCAGCTCGCTCTGGCTACTCCGGTTATCTCTTTATGTATATCTAGGCTACAAATAAAACAAAATATGTTATAAACCACCACTCTGCCTCTTTTCATTTTCATTTAAAAAAAATCTTAAACATAATGGCCACACAAATGTGGTTCAGGCAACGCAATTGATTATCTTCACTGCATATTTATAACAACACGAAATATAAAGCACAACCCTGACTCTTGATGAATGATGAATAAAAAAAATTATAATATTGATCATTAAAACTAACATTTAGCAAAAAGAGACAGGGTTGTGTCATTTTATTTTATTACACATGTAGTGAAGAGAATGTAGACTATAATAAAATATTTTATATGTTTTAAATATATCAAATAAAATGACATAACCTATTTTTGTTAAATGTCAGTTTTAATGATCAATAATAGCCATTATAAAAGTATAAGTAGCCTAAAAGGTATAAGAAGCTATACAATAATAAAGCAAACGATTCAGTCAAACAAAAGTCAGCTCTCTAGGCTACAATGTTAAAGTTAAATAGACTAAATAAAGCTATGAAACTTCACTTTGCCCTCAGCTTAACGTTTTGCCAGGGAACAAATTATAGATTAATGAGACAAATAAAATAAATAAATAAATAAATCGCCCGTTAGATATACACAAGACGATTTATATCTCATGTTAAACCACTAGACTAGAGACATCCGAGCCAGCGGCAAGTCAGCAGCACTAGCCGAGGAAAGGCTGTTCTCGGCGGGGTACATGAGCGCAGAGCGTCCGATTGCCTGGTTCTCACAACTCCGAAAACGTCAGATCAAATTTTCAAATAGGCGCTATCTTTATAAATAAACCAAAGATTTGATCTTTAAACAACTACATTCTCGCCTGAAATACTCTTAAAACTACATTTCGTGACACAATTACAGCAGTATTTTTAAATTACGCGGGGTTTCTCCTCTGCTATTGACGCTTGCTGGTTGGTGTGAGATGCATTCTGGGATACCTGGCTGTCTCAAGTTCGCACAAGTCACCTCTCGATGCATCCTCGGCAAAAGGGGCGGATCAAGAACACATCCGGGGATTTGAACTGGACTTGGCTAGATGTGAACTTTGAATTGGAACAGTACTTGGGCAGCGACTGATGATGTTTCACAAGTCCACAAGAACACAAGTACAGACAAAAACGCATATTGAGAAACGGCTTATGTTTTGATCATCGTTCTGAAGCCGATCTGGACGTAGTCTTTGACAAAAACATCAACACTGACATTTTCTCAGCTTTTTGTTCAAAATGTTGCTTTTTTATGAAACTTGCCCACATTCAAGTGTTGATAAAAAAAGAATGCATGGTTCTGGTCGCCATTATAGTTTATAAAAAATGCAGGTGCTGGCAGGCAACGTTTTTAAAAAAGCTGGCGAAGAAAGAGTTAACCAACATTTATGATGTTTAATTGTATTCTATGTCTGTTTTCTAAATATGATTAATTGTAACTACAATTAGCTGTTTGTATGTATTTCTTTAATGCAACTGCATGTGTTTTTTAGTTTTAGTTTTTCTCAAAAACCTACTAAAAAGTAAATATTCATTTATATTAATGAATATTTTTTACAATTTATTTAGACTTTAAAAGTCAATATTCAAATAAAAAATTCCAACTATTTATGCAAAGTTTGTGTCAATACTTACAATGATCTTGAATCGGTACAAAAGAGATGGTGAATCAGCTAAGCAGCCATACTCAAAGTTGTCAGGGTTGTACTTTGGGATGTATCCATCCGCCCCTGTGCAAAGGAACACCTTCTCGATGTTACAGATGAACGAGTCTCCAAGATTCTGAACAGGATCTACCATTACACGGCCGTAGATGACATCTCCTAGAGAAATGCAACAGCCCTGAATTAGTGAGAGGTGTCATACTTAAGTTCTCATAATCTTTACTTTTGGTCACAGGATCAAATCACATATATGAATAAAATGTTGTTTTTAGCATTTTACCCTCTGAGAAAGCAGTATCACTCTCCTGACCAAAGCCCATGGAGCCGTCTGACAACCAGAGAGTCCTCTTTGAAAGTAGGAGCATTTGTGTGTTAAGACTGAACTCTGCTGGCACTGGATCACTCACCTAAAGGGAATAACATGCACATTACTTTTAACTAAACTTCATTTAACACAAAATTATAGTATCATTATATATTATATAATTCGAATTTTACTAGATTTTGAAATAGAGTTTGATGTACTATGAAAAATTACTGTAACATAAGTTGCAAATATGACTTAAGTTTCACTTATGAATGAATGATTGAATGGAGGCATTTACATAGCACTTTTACTGTGTATTGTTGTACACCCAAAGCACTTTACAATCATAACAGGGTTCTCCCCTCAACCACCACCAGTGTGCACCTCCACAGTACAACAGCGCCAGTGCGCTCACCACACACCAGCTATAGGTGGAGAGGAGAGAGAGAGATAAAGCCAATTTAGTAGATGGGGATTCTTATGACTTTATCTTGTTGGCAGTGTTGCCAGATTGGGCGGTTTTGAATTTGATTGTGCGGGTGGACAAAATTTGAGCTGGTTTAGGGTCAACTCGGTGGTTTTCAAACTTCTAAATGTTATAGTCTACTTGGTTAATAAACAAAACTAAATCATGACGTTACTAAACACATGGTACTTGTAGCTGGATATTCAAGTGATCGCTATGCCAAAGTGGCATAAATATACAGTAAGTTGTATCTACAGTAAAGCCTGGGAAAGTAACCCAACTCTCAAAATGTGGATTATACTTGTGGTGGGAGACGACTCAAAGGCTCTTTATAAACATAACTAACTGTGAGAGCCAGGCCCGGACTGGCCATCGGGAGCACCGGGAGAATTCCCGGTGGCCTGGCGACTAATTTGTCCTGCTGCCCGTTTAAAAAAAAAGAAAAATTATATTACTACCTTTACCAGTGATCATTTTCGAATTCGTCATTCAATAAAATTATTATTATAAAATAAAATCATGAATCTGTTAGTCTTGACTGGCAAGGCTACGATTCGACTTTAAGCCTCAGCCAAACGGTTAAACAGAAAATGCAAGCAGCACCCGATGATGGACAGAAAACGGCCAGGGGGAGCAGAGAGGGAAAGGACAAAGAAAAAGAAAGCACTCCAAGAACAAGCAGCAAAATGTTGCAAAATGAATGACCTGTTCAGGGCTTCAAGTGCAGGTCAGTTTCATCTGTAAATACTGTATTATTTTCCTCGTTAACTTAGTATTGAACTGCTAGCAAATGTAAGCGGTAGCGCCCCTATTACTATCGTCACTCAAAATACTGTATGATAAAGGAGATTAATATTATTTAGTGTAAAGTTACATTAGTAATTTAGCAGACAAATATTAACATTTATATGGTAGGTACTGGGAGCAGGGAGACAGGAGTGATAGTGCAGACATCAACAAAAAATAATGCAATAACATTTTTTAGACAATTTAGACAATTATGTCTGCCCATTTGTGAGGTTTAAAACTTTTTTTCCTTTTTTTTTTAATCAAATGAAGGTGGAGACAGTCAACCTAGCACTAGCTGTGGGGCAATGATCACACATCAGATTCAGCCAGGGAGTGAGATGACATGTAGAAGCAAAATAAGATTTTTTTTTTTTTTAATGTTGGATATTTAAGTAATTTTAAGATAAAACCAACAACATTTTGTCATAAATATAATACTTCGATTTTTTACTAAAATAAATGTAGATTCTGGGCAAACAATATATGTATATATATATATACAGTATATATATATATATATATATATATATATATATATATATATATAGATAGATAGATAGATAGATAGATAGATAGATAGATAGATAGATAGATAGATAGATAGATAGATAGATAGATAGATAGATGGTCATGTTTTAGTTTAACACTAGTACTCCACTTTACTTAGTGTATGAGGCTGATGATCCTGGTGGAAGGGAGAGATGGAGAGATATTAGGGAAAATGAAGAGAAGGAAAAGGGAAGTGAGGGTACTGTTTAAGAGAAAGCCTTTAATTATTTTTCACGGCCCCAGCCTAAGGATTTAGACCAATAAATGTAATTTAGGAAAAAATAGGGTTGTCCGTGTTTCTAAATTTTATTTGGGTGCACAGGATGGCCTGGATGGGTGTAGGATTTCCCGGCCTGAAATTGTGTCCCAGTCCGGCCCTGGTGAGAGCACAGTTGAATGACTTAATTGAAATCGATTATGGGACAACTCCTGTCCATCGTCATGTGCACACTGGCTTGACCAGGACATCTGCAATTTTAAAACCGTCGAGACTGCACTATACTCATCCCCGACAGCTGCTGAAAGAGGTTTGAATCAACAATTAATCAGTTTTGACTGTGCTAAGTTCTGCTTTTCAGAATTGATTGTTTTGTAAACCTGTCAGACTGTAATGCAGGCTTTGCAGTATGTATGATGTGGTCCCTGCAAGCTTTAAGTACCCTAGACACACAGAAGGAAAACTCTGAGCTCGGCTATACAGCCACTGACGTGAACCCTTTGATGAGTGCTTGTGATTCAGTACTGACCTGTTGGAAGCGTATGTCCAGATCAAAGGTAATTGGCTCTCTGGGATGGCACACAGGACGGAAGCTATACTCGACACTGGGAGGAGCCGTGCAGGGAACCAGTTTCACTGTGTAAGTTCCTGAGTAATCCCTCACCTGGAGGAAAGTATTTCAGCACTTATCAGGAAAGACAGTAAAGGACCCAATAATGACAAATACAATCATGAACATTATGGGCCTTATCATACACCCGGTGCAATGCAGCGGCAGGCACGATGCAAGTGTTTTTTGATAGTTTCAGCCTGACGCAGTTATCATTTTCACGTACTGCGCCACGTTGTTTAAATAGAAAATGCATTTGCGCCCACATGGGCGTGCTGGTCTGAAAAAGAGGTGTGTTCAGGTGCATTGATGGCACATTGCTATTTTGAGGCAACTGAAATAGACTGTGCCATTGACCAACTTAAATCTGGTCTAAAGTCAATGGCGCAATATATATATTTTTGTTATTTAAAGAGCGCGTTAGTAATGTGCGCTTATAGGCGGGTCCACAACGCGCGTACACTCTGCTTATTAAACACACAGGGACGCACAGCAGCACACAAACATGCCAAATATTAAAAATAAAAGGATTACAATGTAAAAGATTATTATTGTGTACATAAAGATTTGGTGGAATCCGGCTTGTCCCGTACGTAGATGGTCTGCTCACGCTCTTTAACCGTTTGGTCTTTCCACTATCATATTCCTTCGTGTAAATATAGTGAATCTGCCATGGCGCAAGCGCAACTGGCATTTAAAGGGAATGGGAGATGAGACTCTGATTGGTTTATTGCACGTGAAGCCCAAAACATACCCATTACTCAAGAGAATAGACACAAACCTTTTAGACCATGCACCTGACGCACCAACCATTTTTCCCGTCGTTAAACTAGCAAAAGTGAACTTGCGCCGTGCGCTTTAGACCATGCGCTTAGATCGTTAAAATAGTATCAAGAGCAGATTTTGATTTGAATGCAGAAAAATTAGACACCCTAAAGACTTACAGCAAAATCAGAGATGAAGGTCCATTGCTGCATTGGCTGGTTGTATGTTGGCTCACTTCTCACCAAGCTAAGGTTAAAGGTCAGCCCAGGCTGGTCCGCACACATGACCATGGAAGTCATAAGGGAGGCTGTGTTAACAGAAATGTTATTATTCAGATTGAACACAAGTAAGTTCACATGACACTGCCTCATCGTTACAAGTTTCAATGAATTGACCCATTAAATGAACAAATTTCACAAGAAAGGTATCTTAATTCACCCCCAAATAAATTTTTTATATATATTAATTTATAATAATTTGAAAACACTCAAACATTACATTTGGCATTAACTGTTATTTACAAAGATACTTTAAAATTATTTTAATTGAATTACAGTTATAAGAATAGAGTTATAACAAGAGCTGGTTCCTGAAATAAGCTTCATTTTCTATGTTCAAAATACAGTTTCTTTTCATCCAGTTGTATAATTGCTTTCATGAAGCTGTGAGGCAAAAAAAAAAAAGCAAAGGAAAAACAATTATTAGAACCAGATGAAATCATTTTACAGGTACCTTTTGTATATATAATATGCTTAATAAGTTATAACACACCTGAATGTGCAGTAACAAAGAGCCCCCGGAAACGTGCTTCTGTACGGAAGTTGACAACCAAGCGACCTTGTTCGTTTATGCGCATGCTTGTAGGATAGAGGGCCCCTAAAAAATAAATTTCACACAATGAAAAAATCCATATAAACTACTGTTCAAAAGGTTTGGATCAGTAAGATTTTTTTTTTTTTTTTTTTAAGTGACAATAACAACTTGTACATTGTTACAAAGAAATTCTTTTTCAAATAGAAAGCTGTTTGTTTTTCTGTTTTTCTATTCATCAAAGAGTCTCGAAACAAAAAGTATCACAGTTTCCACAACAACAAAAAAAACATTAAAAACACAAACGTTTTCACCACAAATAAATGTTTCTTGAGCATCAAATCAGCATATAATGATTTCTGAAGGATCATGTGACACTGAAGACTGGATTAATGATGCTGACAATTCAGCTTTTTATCACAGGAATACATTACATTTTAAAATATATTCAAATAGAAAATTGTGCTGTCTTGCCTTGTAATTCAGCCTCTGGTGGACTACCAATGCCATCTCTCCACAAGATGGCAGTATCATAAACAAAAGTGAGACGCAGCTCCGACTGCAGGTCAAAGTGCTGCCAACCACCAGCGCCAACGGGTGAATGGAACACGTATGACACGTGCAGGGGCACACGCAGGGTCACATAAGACTGCACCAGGTTCAGCACCTACACAGGACAGAAAGGTCAATACTCTAGTAACTACCCAGATAACAGTTTTTGGAACCTACCTGCGAACCTACCCAGAATGAGTCAAGTCAAGTCAAGTTTATTTATATAGCGCTTTTCACAATACAGATTGTATCAAAGCAGCTTCACAGTATTAAATTAAAACAATACATCAATGTTTGTTTCTAGTGGAAAACGTCCACGTTTGGTAATGCTGATCAATAGTATTGTTGATTGATTAATTAAATTAAATATCCCCAAATATCCCCAACTGAGCAAGTCAAAGGCAACAGAATGACTAACGTTCTCTGTTAATTAGTCAGGAATGCTTTCTTTACGTAAATAGAATGTTCCCTTTAGGTTTGGAGAAGGTTTAGATTTGGTTATAATTATAATTATAATTGGATTTATAATTATAAAAATCACTTTTAGTTAAAGATCCATAAAGGTTCTCTTTAGGTTGTCACCAAAAAAATCCTGCCCGCAACATTATGGGAAGATTTGTTTATGTTGTCAAAAAAAAAACAAACAAAAAAAAAACTTCCTGCAATGTTCTGGAAAGGTCAATTTATGGTTATAAAAATAACTGTTAGAGAGTTCTTTATAGGTTCTGTACAGGTTGTCACAAAAACCTCCCTGAAACCTTCTTAAAAGATGTTTTTGGTTACAAAAAAGAACCTACATATTTTTTAATCCTGAAAAACAAAACAAAAACATGACATTATAAGGTCGTTCTGTGTTTGCTGGGTAGACAGTCTCAAATAATTTAGCACATGAGAATTAGACTTCTAACCTCGTGATTATTACACATATCCATTGGTTGCCAAATTAAAATCTTAACTATATTAAGAGAAGCAAAAAGCTTTTGGAAAAACTGCATGTACATATGAAGAGTTCAGATGCAAAAGCCTCTAATGAGTGCCCTTTTTTTCTGAAGCTTGTATATTTAAGTTAAGTAATTTAACTTAAATGACAATTAATAGGTAATTTGCATTGCTATTTAAGTTAAATGATTGAACTTAAATATACGAGCTTGATAAAAATTATCATTCTAGAAGAAAATTTCAGATGGCACTTAGAGGCTTTTGCATCTGAACTCTTCATATGTGCCACCAGCAGATGGTGCTGTTGCTTTTGCTTTACGTTAACTCTGCAAGCCTCATCAGTTTACCCCATAGACTGATTTAAGAAATTATAAATTAATTGAAACTTAAAAAACTAAAACTTAAACTCTTAAAATTACATTAACAGTCAGAATCACACATTTACTTTAGTACTTTAGCTGTGAAGCCCTGCAGCATAGTCCACTAACTGCTAACTCTTTAAGAAAGTGTTTTGGATAACTTCACTGATCGACTGCACTGAACTTGAATGTGGCCTGTACACCCGTCCATCCCTGTTTAATGACACTAGTCCACTTTAATTAACTGCAGAGTAAACCAACAGAGCCTGTGTCCATGGTGAAGATGAACGACTGGCTCAAACAGGCATGTAAACAGTTGTCTTCCAAGCTTGTTTTAAGGTCTACCCTTTCCAAGCTAGTTGTTAAAAGGGAAGAACAGAAAAAAGAGAAGATTTTTTATGATCTAAAGGTCAGTTTTGACTCATTATTGGCAAAAGACAAATAGTGGGCTGCTTAAACTTGAGGTACATAAAGCAAATGCCTTTGCCAATAAGCTTAAACGGATAGCCACAACATAATGGTTTGATGTGATCTCACAACTGTGAAATAAGTTTAATATGTTTGGCATAGACTGGAAATCCATATATCAAGAGCAGGAGTCTAAACCTTGAAACAAATTAAATACATTCCTGAATTGACACTGAAACAAAACAGTTAGCCGCTTTTAAGGGCACAAAATACATTCTTACACTACCGTTCAAAGGAAGTCTCTTTTTCTAATCAAAGGCTGCAGTTATTGGATAAAACTTACAGTAAAAAAATAACTGTTCCCTTTCAGTCGTTCGACTGAATGGGATCACGCTAGGGAGCCTGTCATCTTCGAGTACCAGAGATGGGAAGTAACGAAGTACAAATACTTCGTTACTATACTCAAGTAGATTTTTCAGATATTTTTACTTTACTTTACTATTTATTTTTGTGCCGACTTTTTACTTTTACTCCTTACATTTTAACATGAATATCGGTACTTTCTACTCCTTACATTTTAAAAAATTGGCTCGTTACTTTAGTTATAATTTCAGTGGAGTCGTTACTATTTTTGCGTCATCAACCCTTCACAGGGAGTTTGATTGACAGGCGATGTGACCAATCATAATCCGCCATTTTGTCCGACAAAGCAGTCAGGAGAGTTAGTAGATTAACATTGGAGGATTTAAACTTGAAAAACGAAGTGTACCGACATCTTTTCGCGTAAAAACATCATTCCCTCTTATGTTCATTCATGTTTATTTGATGCTATAAATTAACTAGAAGGAAGAGATGATCGGTACACGAGCAGCTTTAACTGAGGCTCTACAGCGATCTGTCACGACACATTAAAGAGACACAAAACGGTATTTATTGTTTACATTTCTTTAAAAAATGACCAAATTTGAAAGGCGAGTCTTTGTTTCATATAAAAAAATAGCCTGGTCTGTCCTGTCTCTCAGTCCCTTGTCAGTGTCCTCTCTGCTCCGCGATGTGTGTGTTAACATGGTGTGGCGTAAGAGCGGCGTCGCTTGTCGGACATAGCAACAGTAACTAAAGGGAACGGAAGGGTTTGGGACTGTTCGCAAACCGGTCTTTGCGAACGGTCAAATGAATGGGAATATACGTTGCACACTTGCCCCATCACTACAAGACAACTCGACAGATTCGGCGGCATTCATTCGCGGAAAAATCATTACATAGCCTACATGTAGATTCCTTCAAATGTTAAGGGGAAGATTAAAAAAGAGAAACTGGGTCTGTGAATTCTCACAGAATCACAATTGAATTCACAATTGAATTCATATCTTGCTACTCAGTCAGAATCTCATTAACCTGGATGAGTCTCTGTCACAATAATCATATAGGCTATGTGATGTTTTAGGCCTATTGGCAGACATCCGTTTAAAATGTAACATTAGGCAATGGCATATAAAGAACCTTTTTTCCATATACATTTAAGTTTCTCAGCTTGCACTCTAGTAACATTTGTGTGGTCCAGGTAGCTTTGCATAAAAACATGGTTATCATTCGCAAGGCTACTTTTACTTTTATACTTTAAGTAAATTTCCAAGCCTGTACTTTGTTACTTTTACTTGAGTAAAGAAGTTAAATCAGTACTTCTACTTTTACCAGAGTATTTTTTAACACAAGTATCTGTACTTCTACTTGAGTACGAGAAGTGAGTACTTTTGCCATCTCTGTCGAGTACTACTGAACGAGCCAATGCAATTGGCATGCATGATTCGCATCACACACTCCGCCACCGGAAGTGGAGGCACGCACTAGTTGCTTTTTTCCTCGGAGCCGATTGTTTTTGATGTCTCTGAAGAGTATTGTTGTATACAACGAGTGAGTGTGTCGGTGTTCTTCTAGGAAGACTCTCCCAGTTGCTGGTGGTTCTACAGTGCGAGTGTAGCGGTGCTCGCGAGCATTGAGCTCTTGACTGCTGTTTCAACAGCATCACATTTCTGTGTTTATTGACGGCTGGTTAGAGGGCGGAAAAATGAGTGCTTCACTGTTTCAGTTTACTGTTCTGTGTTGCCGCGGTCATTCCCCTGTGTGCTTCGGCACTGGTGATGGGTCCCATTTCCTGAAAGAACAACACAGGTGCGTTTGTGTCTTTTTCAAGATGCCATTCCACCCGTGCGTTTCTGGATGCGATCGTTCCCTGTCCCCCCAAATGGACGGTCACAATAGTTGTATCACGTGTTTGTAGAATGTGTATATATATATCTCTATCACATCTCAGCTGGTGGAGCCCCCCGTTGACCAGACGTTTTATTTATTCCTCTCCAGAGGACAGGATGCCGATTGCAGCATCGGAGGGTGAGCTGACCTCTGGAAATGATGACTTGGCTGCGTTATCTCCCTCTGGGAGTGTAATGTTGCCCGAGTCAGATCCAGAAGCATCAGCTATGCTGAATCGGGCCGCCGAGGCTGTCGGGCTCGAGTGGAATCCTCCACCGTGTCCCGAACAGTCACGGTTGGATGATTGGTATCTTGGGACAGGCCGTGCTGGTTCTCAGCTCGCTGCCCCAGTGCCTTTCTTTCCCGAAGTGCATAGAGAGATTGCCAGGTCGTAGACGACACCTTTCTCTGCCGGAAACTGCCTGAATAAGCTTTTCCCCCCTAACTACCCTTGACGGAGGAGCGGTGAAGGGTTGCGAGGCTGTCCCTCCAATAGACTGGACACAGGTGCACCTGTGTCCGGCGGCCGCTGCATTTGGACTGGGCCCCTCTTCTCCCCCCTAAAGCCTGTGAGTTCTAGCCCGTTCTGACGGGCAGAGCTTACAAGGCCTGTGGGCAAGCCGCCTCCTCTTGCATGCCATGGCGCTGCTGCAGGTCTAGCAGGCCCGGGCACTCATGGACATGCACAGGGGTAGCCCAGACCGTGTGCTCATAGGTGAGCTCCGCACCGCATCAGACCTTGCCCTCTGGGCAAGAGTGTCGTGGCGTGCGTGATTGGTCTGGCGATGTCCACGTTAGTGGTCCAGGAGTGCCATCGTTGGCTCAGCCTGGTTGTTATGGCGGATGCGGACAAGGTTCGGTTCCTGGTCACTTCATTCCACTTATTACTGCTGGCCTGCTCAATCGTGCCGCTGACAAGCCTCACGACAGCCTCTGGTCCAGATAGAGTGGAGACTCCTTCCCCAGCTGGCCAGTTGTTTTGGGACCACTTCGGGGCCGCACAGTTAAGTCTGTTGCTCCTCTGGACTCGTCCCTCCACCAGTTGTTTCTTCTCCTGTCTTAGTGGATATCCCTCGGCACAGAAAAAACTCTGGCCACAGCTGGCCCTAGTGCCCCCGCAGAAATGCGTTCCCCAGTGAGCCTTCTTGCACTACGCTGCTAAAATCAGGAAGAGATGGAGCAGGTCCTGATAGTTGCCCCTTATTGGCCCAATCGACCTCTCCTCTCTACAGCCTTCCTGACTCATTCCTCTGAGTACGTTCTCAGGGATGGGGCATGATGGCACCCGCGTCTAGACCTTGGAGAGTTCCAGGTCTGGTTCTAAAAAGAACGGGACGCAAAGGTTCTGGTTACTACCGCAATATTTTTTTTATGCCGTAGAGACCATCACTTCTGTGAGACAACCTCTTAAAAAAGAGGCTCGCTTCCCCTTAGAAGTGGAACTTATTCGTTGAATTGAGTCTTCTCTCCGTGAGGAGATCCTGAAGGTGTTCGATCACTTCAGTGCTTCCTTTCTGCTAACGGTTGGAGTGAGGGCTGTCTCCTCCACCTCAAAATGTTGTGGCCTCAGTATTGACGCACCTCATGATGTAGTAGATACAAATCAGTGGGAAGTACGACTTGATCTTCAGGTTCCTGAGGGGAGCAAGGAGAAAAGAAATAACCTCCTTGCGTCCCCTCTTTACCCTCTTGGGACTTATCTCTGGTGCTACTTCACTGCAGAGACCTCCCTTGAGCCCTACAGGCAGTGAGTTAAAAATTCAGTTTTTAAAGAAACAGTTCTCCTGCTTGTTTGGTCTCTATCTAGAGGATATGGACTTTGCATTTTCGGTCAACGAATCGTGCCTGGAGTTTGGGCCAGCTAACTCTCATGACACCTGAGACCCCGGCCTGGATATGTGCCCAGGGTTCCTACCTATCCTACGGGACCAGGTGGTGAGCCTGCAAGCGCTGCCCCGGAGGAGGCAGACCCAGCCCTGGCTTTTTCTCTGTCCGTCCGCTCCAGTGCGGTTATACGTGATCAGAATGCAAAGCCTAGACCTTAGACCAGCTCTGTCTGTTACGGAAACCAGCAGAAGGGAAGGCTGTTTCCAAGCAGAGGTTGGCCCACTACATGTGGTTGCCTTCATCTTTGTGAGCAAGTTTTCTAAGATGCACGTGCCCACCTGGACGGTGAGCTCCTCCTAAGCGAGGGTATTGCTCCCTCCTAAGCATTGACACAGAGTGCCTCGCTGAACAGATGTTAAATAGAGTTGGGGGCTGGGTGACACCTATACACATTCGCTAGAGAACTAGTCCACTCTGCCGTCACTGTTCGGTTGATCCTCCCCCCTGTTATAGGCTGTAGTCATCCCAGTGACATTCCATATGTTGTACTGCCGGTCATTCGCTCAGTCCATATGTGTATTCTCCACATGTGGTTTTCGCAGCGTCCCTTCCTTCCTTGATAGGGTACGCTCTTCCAGTGGTCCTGTGGAACAGCAGTTGACTTCCCTGGCCTAAGCCTTGCCCTTCTCCGCCTCAAAATTGCGGGGGGTCAGGAGGCTTTCGTCCAGGCACTGGAAGGTGGCAGCTCTAGTGGCGCGTTCCATAGTAGATCCCATTCAGTCGAACGTTAACGACTGAAGGAGGGAACGGAGATGTAGTCCCTTAGCCACTATAGCTGGAACACCGCTGACTCCGAGTTACTCTCGGCTCCTCAGCGAAAAGCAACTAGTGCGCGCATCCACTTCCGTATTTATACCCACGCCACGGGGGCGGAGTGTGTGATGCCAATTGCATTGGCTCGTTCAATAGTACTCGAAGATGACAGGCTCCCTAGCGTGATCCCATTCAGTCGAACGTTGACTACGTCTCCGTTCCCTCCTTCAGGGAACGAGGGTTGCATACGCAACCGAGATGTTTTCTATTTTATGTAATTTATTCTTGTGATGCAAAACTGAATTTTCAGCATCATTACTCCAGTCTTCAGTGTCACGTGATCCTTCAGAAATCATTATAATATGCTGATTTGGTGCTCAAGAAACATATCTTACTGTTATCAATGTTAAAAAACAGTTGTGCAGCTTAATATTTTTGTGGAAACCATGATATTTTTTCAGAATTCTTTGATGAATAGAAAGTTTAAAAGAAGAGCATTTATTTATATAAATCTTTGTCTTTACTGTCAATTTGATCAGTTTGATCAATTTAATGCATCCTTGCTCAATAAAATAATTTATTATAAAAAAACACTTTTGAACGGTAGTGTATTTGACTTTTTATTTGCCTAATGCTAAAGGCATGATGAAATGTAATTCAATAGTTTTCTTCTCTTTCCTCACCTGTCCATCAGTCCCGATGTTCCCTCCACAATCGTTGAGCAGTTCAGACATGTCATAGTAGCTGACAAACTCCCACAAGCATGCCTCCAGATGCAGGTTTCGGTAGAATCGTAGGGTATTTTGTCCCCTGAGGGTCGTGCTATACTGGTAGGGCGCAGTCCCGCCAATGGCATCTGGATTGCGGGTGGCGTTGGAGATGAAACCGTAGCGTGTCCGCACCTCTGTGAAGTCCAGCAGGTTTGAGCAGCGATGGTTTCCAACACGCGTGCCGTCTGGACTCAGGGTCAGTTCAAAGTTGGAGAGCGGCCGAGTGGAGACTACAGGTAACATACCTAACAATGGAATAAGGCAGATGATGTAACATGGATCTGTTGTTATTGTTAAGTAAATTCAAACTAAAAATATTGAAAATATTTTTTGACATTGGAATAAAGCATGCATGCATAAATAAATAAATGAATAACTGTTTGAAGTACAAAAAATAACTAAAACTGAAACAAAAATCAATTTAAGCTAAATAGAAATATAAAAAAACTCAAAAACTAATAAAAAATTACAAAACTACATAAAAAGTTTTAAAACCTAAACTAAAATAAAAACTCAAAATAAAAGATAATTCACAATATTAATCATAACTATAAAAGTACATAAATAATACTAAAATAACACTGATCTGATCTGACAGACATTTATCAAACTCTTTTAAACAACATATATACAGTATATGTGTGTGTATGTGTATGTATATATATATTAAATAAAACATTTTAAAGAAAAGTCATTGTGATTTATCAATGTATATGATTCCCTATATGCTGGACAGTCTGATAAGCAAAATCTGCTTACACTACAGTAGGTGTACTGACCATCAATATGGGGCATGGTGACAGTCAGTTTAATGAGGTTTGGATGGTCTGGATCTTCTGCTCCAGTGTAGCGCAGTCTGGCAGAGAAAGGTTCAGCTCCAACTGTGCCAACAACCCGAGGCTGGCACATACCTGATGCCAAAAGGAAGAAAAATGAAACGGCAGCAGATTAAAGGGGCATGAAAAAATTTTTGCAACCCATTTTACTTCCATATATTTCTGAGTGAAATAGTAAATTTGCTAAATTTGTAAGACGGGACTTAATGTTTTCTACTGGAAACCGATTGGATCACAATAAGTGGGTGTGAATTATGCACATTAAGACAAGGGCTGCAAATAAGTTTTTGTATGCCCTTTTATGCAAACTTCCCTCCGTCTCATTCACTTGGATGTATGTCATTGCTTACGTTGCACGAGTGCCCACTACTGGTTGAACAGACCTAAGCCCTTAATCACTTAGAATCTGCTATGGATATGCTTTATTATTTATAGTTTTTCAGTTCACTTATGAATTTGTTTAAGCTCCATTCTTTAGGCCTTTGAAGGCCCAAGGAAAAATGCTTAGGTAAGTTTGCGAGTCTATGTCTAAAATTGTAAGTGTAAGTAAGAGTTAAACGCAGCCCAGCAAAGTGTAATTCTGACTTTTTTTCTCAGATTTGCTAGATATAAACTCGCAATTGAAAATTATAATGTCAGAATTTCCAGTTAGAAAGTCAGAACTGTGAGATGTAAACTCCCAATTCTGACGTTTTTTCTTGCAATTCTGATTTTTTTTTCTTGCAATTCCAAATTTATATCTCACAATTCTAACTATATAAACTGGCAAGTCCAATTCTAAGGGAAAAAAGACTTGAGAGTTTATATCTCGGAATTCAGACTTTTATCTAACAATTCAGACTTTTTTTCTCACAATTGCAAGTTCATATCAGACGATTCTGACTTTATATCATGCAATTCTGAGGAAAAAAAGTCAAGAGTTGTGAGATAAAAAGTCGTAATTACCTTTTTTTTTTATTTAGTGGCGGAAACAAGCTTCCATAGGTTTTAAACTATGGTCATGGGAAACTACATTTTCCCATGTAAATTTTTTGGTACAAGAAATTTACTGTGGAAATTACAAATCCTAAACAATACTGTAGCATAGCAAGGCTAAAATTTTATCAAGATCAAATGATGCAGATCTCAAAAAAAAAAAGAATCAGAAAATTAAATCAGACAACCACTTGTCTTTTCATCTTATTTTTATTTATTTTTTTGGCCCAGAAATGGTCTAAAACTGGTGCTAATTCTGTAATGCACTAAACTCACCGTCTTCCTGGCTGATGGAAACTATGGGGCTGGTGAGCTCCAGGCCTTCATCCCCATTTGAGTTGACAGCCCGGGCTGCACACTGCACACGCGAGCCTGCCTGGAAATAAACTGAGTCTAATGTGATTGTTTTGGAGGAGGTGAAAAAGGTGTCAAAATCCACCTCCTTCATGGGGCTGGTCACACCGTCAGGTCCTGTAGGGGCACTGACCAGCCAGCGGTACCGGGTCAGGGTGTTATTGATGTGCTCCGAAACACAGATGGAGCCCGTCCGGTCAAAGTCAGGATACTTGGAGTTGCATGACTATAATAAATATAGAAATAAATTAACATACTGTATATCCCGTATATATACTGTATGTATGTATACATGTGAAGAGTTCAGATGCAAAAGCCTCTAAGTGCCATCTGAAATTTTCTTCTAGAATGATCATTTTTATCAAGCTTGTATATTTAAGTTCAGTAATTTCACTTAAATGTCAATGAAAATGACCTATTAATTGTCATTTAAGTGAAATTACTGAACTTAAATATACAAGCTTGATAAAAATGATCATTCTAGAAGAAAATTTCAGATGGCATCTATCTATCTATCTATCTATCTATCTATCTATCTATCTATCTATCTATCTATCTATCTATCTATCTATCTATCTATCTATCTATCTATCTACATCCATCTGTCTCCATCATACAGTATATATACAGTATATATATATATATATATATATATATATATACACACACACATACTGTATATACTGTATGATGGAGACAGATGGATGTAGATAGATAGATAGATAGATAGATAGATAGATAGATAGATAGATAGATAGATAGATAGATAGATAGATAGATGGACAGACAGACAGACAGACATAGATAGACAGACAGATAGATAGATAGATAGATAGATAGATAGATAGATAGATAGATAGATAGATAGTTTTTATGTTAATTGTTTCCCTATACAGTGAACCTACCGTGACACAGAGTACGGGATATCCTGCGGCTGGCTGAGTATCTCTCGCCCTGCTTGTATCATCGTACTGCAACAGAGACACCACCACTGGCACAGAGGGGAAGGTCACGTCAGCCATACTGTTCGCCTCTTCAATGTAGATGATGGCTTTGGTGACCTGAAGGTTTGGAAGAAAAGCTATAATGTACACAGTGTGGGTCTAATAGACAGCAAGATTATATACCTTGTTTCCATATTCCAGGGCAAGCATATTTTGGAGTACCTGAATTTCTGCTACCATGTTCTCATCAGGTTTGAGGTGGACCGTGAAGGCCTCTCTCATCTCTCGCACACCATCATACAGGATTTCCACCTCTACAATGTGCTCTGTCTCTCCCTCTTTAAACTCCACATCTGCAGTTGGGAAATTGCCATATTAACAATTATATTCTTGGGGGTATTTATTATATTTAAATCAACATAAATTATGTTAATATAACAAATACTATTAGGAATACAATTGTTTTTCTATTTAAATCAGCATAAAATGGGTAAACTGAAAAATAATTGTACTCATATAGTAGTATTTGTTATATTTACTTATTACACGGCTTTGTGGAATCCTTGATTCTGATTGGTCAATAGTGCCATCCAGTGTTATGTTATTCCCAGATAACAACCGCTCAAAACAGATAATGCAGGCTCATCCGGATTACTGAAGTCAGCAGCGCAAGGAACGTTTTTTCTTTGTGGATGTTTTGTGTTTGGTGATCTAATAAAATATTAAAACAAAATCAATATTTTGTGTACAGTTATTTAATTATGCCATCTAGTATTGTGGACTCGCTCTCTCTTGTTTCATACAAATGCAGCTGCTGCCATTTTGTGACTATTGTATTGTAAAATAAAACAGTTTATCGATTTATCGATTTTTTTTTATTGATTAACAGTATCGATTTTAAAACAGTTTAATCTGAAATCAATATATCTAATCCCCATAATTATTTATGTGGCGAAATGCTATGTAATAAGTGGTATGACTGTATACCCTATTTCTTAAATGTCCGTTTAGTTTGAACAACGGCTCTCTCCACGAAGCTTTGCGTTTAAAGACTAAATAAAATATTTCAACTCAGACCAATATTTTGTGTCAATTATTTACTTATGTGGCAAGTAGCCGTGTAATAAGCGGGATAATGCACATCCAGCCGTTTGTTCTCAAAATAACCCCCTTCAGGCTGATTAAGATCCTCATCACCCTGTCGGGGGTTATTCTGAGAGAACCACCGGCTGGATGTACATCATCCCTTACATAATTTATACTGATTTAAAAGAAAAAAACTGTTGTTTTCATAGTAGTATTTGTTTTAAATCAGAATAAATTAGGTAAATATAACAGATGCAACTGTGAATATTTTTTTTAAATCAGCATCAGCATTTTTTTGATCAGCATCCTTTGAAAGTTAAAATTATGATTTTGGGGTAAAACATGTTCTTGTGAAATTCCCCGGTGAGTTGTCTTACAAAACTGTGCTATGATGTTGTGTTTGAACCCACCCTCAGAGATGGGATGGTAATCTTCTCCAGAGGAAGCTGAGCCGTCCTTTGTGTGGACCCGAACCACTGACACTTTGGATGTGTCTCCTGTCCTCTGGACCGGGATCCTCACCACTGAGATTTGCCCTGACTCACTGGGTTCACTGACACTGAACTTGGTTGCTCCAAACCTTATAATGGCCTCTGGGGAAGGAGGGTTGTGAGAAAGTTGAGATGTATGTCAGCACCGCATTATCACTTCAGTCAGTTCTAATATTGACCAATCAGCTTGACCAGAATGATGATTAAAGATCTTTAAAGATTTAAAGGGATAGTTCACCCAAAAATGAAAATTCTGTCATCATTTACTTACCCTCAATTTATTCTAAACCTATATAAATTTATTTATTCTGCTGTAACACAAAAGAAGATTTTAAAGAATGTCGGTAGCCAAACATTTGATGGACCCCATTGACTTCCATAGTATTTTTTTTTTTTCCCATACTTGGAAGTCAATGGGGCCAGTCAACTGTTTAGTTATCCATATTCTTCAAAATATATTTTTTTGTGTTCAGCAGAAGAAATTAATTCATACAGGTTTGGAACAAATTTAGGGTGAGTAAATGATGACAGAATTTTTGGGAGAAGTATCCCTTTAAGCAATCTATTTGCAAGTGAACTCATAAATGTTGACAAAATCATACATTTATCTTTAAATTGATCTAGCAGATAAGTGCATTTAAATGCTACATTCTTTCTTTTTGATCCTGTTTGAAATATTTATTATGAAATAATGCATACTATTATACTAACGACTTGTAGGGTTTTCCTCTTTCCACATCTCCTATACATCTTTAAAATCAACATTTCTGAATTTCTAGATTAAAAAAAAAACCTCACAGCCTTACAGTACATTTTCTGCTCTTAGGCCAATTAAGTACTTTCTAGGACAGAGATTAAATAAATTGCAAGTGAACATAAGTGGGTACAGAAATGTGGGAAAGTAAGAGATAAAAGTCTTACTGTCAGCATCATCCTTTATCTTGATGAGTGTCTCATTCTGAGCCCCTATTGAGGCCCCAAACGGAGACTCACTTTTGGGACTTCCCAGCACCAATCTCAGCTCCTCATCTTCCTCATGTTCAGTGTCATCCACGAGGATGAGGACACAAGGCTTCTCCACCTCACCTACACAAGTAATCATTTCAAGAGAGAGTTGTTGTTAAGAATGCATAAAATATGTCAGCACATCAAACAGAAAAATAATTATTTAGGAAAAAACAATGGATTTTCTTTCAGAATAAGTCTTAAACACACTTAATAATACCTGGTAAAAAGACAATGGTGGAGACATCTGTGTTTGGCCTCTCATTGAAGTCCATCATGACTTGGGCTGTGCCTTGACGGCTGTAGCATCGCACGCTTGACTTGTAGCTCAGATCTCCGCTCCGGTACACAATAGCAGAAATCTGTCCATCATTCTCATTACCTGTGTACGTAGGATCCCGGAATTGCACCTTGGGCACTAAAAAACAAAAGTCTCATATTTATACCAAATCCTGTTTATCATAATTGTTTTGGCCTTGTTTTTGCATACATTATTTAGCCTTTTTAAGGTTTAGTATAAGACCGCTCACAATCTGAGATGGAGTCGTTGATGTAGATTGTAGCTTTTCCTGGTTCTCCCAATATGCCATTCATGGGCATACGGAGAACCAGCTCAAACTTCTCTGGCCCTTCTAGCACCGGCTGTCCCAGGTCATCCAGGATCATAACCTTGAACGTCTGCATGTTGACGCCCGGGGAAAAGTCCAGGTTCTTACTAATTCCAACATAGTCCACACCAGCTGTATTAAAGATTTGAAGAAAGTCAGTGGGTCAATGGAGAAACAAATTAAGAAAGTTCAGTGACAAAAGAACAATTTCCTCTCACAGGCAAATTAACAGTGGGAAAATAAATGCCTCTCTCAGTATCACAGGACTGCAGGAATGGCCAACCTTTTTGTCCCGAATAAAGCAAAATAAATAAAGAACTGATATTATGCAAAGATGCAAAGAGAATAGCTACAAATCTCACAAATACACTAACCAAAGTTCAAAACAAAGTCAAATTTGTCTCATTCTTAACACCAAAAAGGCCGTTGTTATGATGTTTACAAAAAAAACGGTGAAGCCAAATACTGTAAAACTTGATTGTAAGACGCCCACTGAACAACCACCAACAAGAAGCAGACCTACTGTGTTTTTGGGAGGAGAGGAATTGGAGTTGGTAACTCAGTTTAAGTACCTTGGGGTTATACTAGATTCGAACCTCACTTTCACAAAACACATAAAAAAGGTAACTATTGCTATAAAATTTAATTTACATAATTACAAACAAATCAGGTTCTTTCATTACAACAGAGGCTGCTAAATCCTATCTCCATTGAATTATTTTATTGATCAACTCTACAAAAAAGTAGTTAAGGTATTTGATAGGAAACCACAGTCGTTTCACCTTAGTTCAATTTTAGAGAAGTATCAACTCCTAAGTTTTGAAAATCTCAAAGTATTTAAAAGTAGCTGTCTTATATATAGATCAATGAATGGAATGGCCCCACCACCCCTGGGGGATTTTATCAAAAAGAGAAACAGTGAGACTAGTACTAGGTCAATTACTCGGGGGGGATTTTGAAGTACAATTTAGAAAATCTACTTTTGCACAAAACGTCCTTTCTATTAAAGGCTGCACAAATTGGAACAGTATGCCAACGGAAATTAGAGGTAGCCCCACTTTTGTTTTGTTTAAGAAACAGCTTAAAAGATGGCTGAATAACAATCAAAACTCTGAACATTAGGTAAGAACTATAGGCACTTTAAAATATGTAACCCTGGATTACAAAACCAGTCACAAGTCGCACGGGTAAATTTGTGGTAATAGCCAACAATACATTGTATGGGTCAAAATTATAGATTTTTCTTTTATGCCAAAATCATTAGGATATTAAGTAAAGATCATGTTCCAGGCATTTTAAAATACGCACTTTAAATAATTATGTCACGGTTCATGAATTCACTGTCTCTCTCTAGTCTAACGTGCTGTTGTGTGTGTGTCTGTGGGCGTGGTCACTGATCATCAGTGATCAGTAGCGCCAGCTGGATTCAATTGTTTGTCCCTTTATATGTTCAGTAACCGGTGTCTCATGTTGTCAGATCATTGTGGTTTCCCGTTGTGTTGCCTGTGCCTGTGCCTGTGCCTGTGCCTGTGCCTGTGCCTGTGCCTGTGCCTGTGCCTGTGCCTGTGCCTGTGCCTGTGCCTGTGCCTGTGCCTGTGCCTGTGCCTGTGCCTGTGCCTGTGCCTGTGCCTGTGCCTGTGCCTGTGCCTGTGCCTGTGCCTGTGCCTGTGCCTGTGCCTGTGCCTGTGCCTGTGCCTGTGCCTGTGCCTGTGCCTGTGCCTGTGCCTGTGCCCTTCGTGTTGGATTGGATTCCCCGTGTCTTCGTCGTGTTCGTCTCTGGATTCTCTGCACTGTGCACTGGTTCACCGAGCACCGTCAGGAGGGATCACTCACAGCACCAGAGCACCGTCACGAGGGATCATCACTGGACTTAACACAGCACCTGTTGTCCACCGAGGTCCCTGCGTCACTGTATCACCAGCGTTTGTGTCCGCCCGCCTGTCCCGCTGTGTTGGCGGCCGTCTGTTTTGTGTCCTGACCAATTGTGTGATTCTAATAAAGAGCGTTATTGCATTTACATCCTGTTGTGTCATCCGTTACAAATTATTATAACAAGTACTTTATATAAGTATAGGTACTTTTAATACTTTTTAGCTCTATATGTCTATTAGGTTTTTTTTTTTCTATGTCCGGGACTACGGATGGAAATTAGCATTGTGCTAAATCCGGTGTATTTACGCCAACTTATATTGTACGTTCATCAATATGCACTGTCCCATCCAAATAAAATACAAAATGAAATGAAATATTAGACCGATAAAAGAATACATTTGTGGTTAGCAGTATTGGGTGTAATTAATTACTAAATAATCTATTAACTGTAATTTAATTACTTTTAATTCCCTTGAAAAGAAGGTCCCCGGTTCGAGCCCCGGCTCAGCCAGGAGTCCTTTCTGTGTGGAATTTGCACGTTTTCCCAGTGTCAGCATGGGTTTCCTCCGGGTGCTCCGGTTTCCCCCACAGTCCAAAGACATGCAGATTAGGTGAATTGTACATGCCAAATTGTTGTAGGAGTGTGTGTGAGAATGTGTCTCAGTGCTCGGTTGTGTCAGAAAGGGCATCCGGTGGAAAACCTGTGCCAAATCAAATGTGTGTGTGTGTGTCAAGCGGACCCTGCAAATGAGCGGGAATAACGCTAGGAAGATGGATGGAGTATTTTTAGATCATGGTAGATAGAGGCACTGAAGACATTGTCAGTGTTGTAAAGCCTGTGGGGCTTGTAACAGCATATTATTGTCTCATGGTGTGGATTTCTCAAAATACAAGGTCGACAATGTATTATATTAACCGAACATGTTGACAGTAATTATATATAAAAGCGTCTGCACAAAGAACTGCCATACGTGTGTCTGTCTGATACATACCTTCGGCTGAAACAGGGTCAGTCTTTCGAGACCGCACTGTGACCGTTCCGGTTTTGGAAAGATCACTTCCTGTTCTCCAAACCCGGACTTCGACATAACCGTCACTCTCATCTACATGGTACTCCATTTCTCCGAAATAAAATACTGGTGCTGTTAGAAAATAAAGAGAGATGTTTAATGGAAGGAACAATCTAGACAATCTAGCAATCTAGCATGATCACTACACGAGTAATGTCATAAGATAAAATAAAATATTTAGAAGAACTGTTATTGTTCATTTTATGAAAGTCAGTGGGGTCCAAAACAACACTGGACCCCTGTGAATTTAATTATACGGACAAAGAAACCCAAATATATTTTGTGTTCCATAGAAGAAGGAAAGTCATACAGGTTTGTATTGAGGGTGAATAAATTATGACAAATTATCCCTTTAAGAATGAGGAACTGTCTGAGGCAGCCTTGACAAAAGGTACGGGGATGAGACAGACGGGCTAGCATGGACCTGTCTGCCTGCAATTAACACTTTACCCATCTTAGAATTCAGTGCCAAATCCTTGTTCATAGCTCACAAACACCTTATCTGCTGGTGAAAGGTCTATGTCACACTCAACTTCCAAATGTGTTTTCTTGGAAGACACAGTGTCATGTCCTGAATCTGATTGAGAGTAAGACATTGAGGGTGTTGAAGGAGTTTAAGCGCATCTAAGCCCAAGGAAAATAAACAAAATGTGTGACTAGACTCTTTTCCTCTCGTTTTATTCTTGTGTGGCATTGAGGACTCACACGACGCGATAAAAAAAAAACCCAGCAGGTTAATTTTTTACCCCTAAACCAGCACTGAACTGTTGACGCATTAGGATGGAGTGCATTGATGAGGTCATGTGGGGTGTTTGGATGTTTTTTTTTCCATTAAAAAGCTTAAAATAGAACCACTTTAGCATTTGAGCTTTTGTTAGGGCCCATCATAGAATGATTTTAACGGTCAAAGAGATATTCAAGCTCCAACTCTTACATTATGAGAAAATAGGGACAAAGTAAAAGTTTGAGTGACAGAAATAATTCTGTCAAATTTTCCATGCCACAGTATATGCCAAGTAAGACATCTGAATGCATGTCTTTTGATTGATTACCAAGTGATGCATTCTAACGTTTAGTTTAGAATTTAGAGTTAGTTTAGAAGAAAACACAAATTTGGAAGTTAATGTGACAGAATTACATTTTTGGTTTAAAAAAATCCTCAAAAATGAATAAATACTCAGAATGAATTTTGAAGGATCATGTGACAATGACGCCATCACAGAAATAATGTACATTTTAAAATATATTCAAATAGAAAACAGCTATATTGAATTGTAATAATATTTCACATTATTACTGTTTTTGTTCTGTATTTTTATCAAATAAATGCAGCCTTGGTAAGCATAAGATACTTTTTATAAACATAAGTGGTGCTTTTCTATTCCAAACTTGCCGTCGCAATACAGCTGATTACTATTGCTTAATTATGAGCACTAGTGAAAATTTTGTATTTCACATTTCCTTTTTAATGTGCTGAAACTACTAAATTAACGACTTGCATTAATGATCAAAGGCTAAACTTAAACTCACAAAAAAGTTGACATGCTTCACCTGCAATAATATGCTCATAACAATCGTGTGAAGTTGCGTAAAAGCTCACAGGGGGCTAATATGTCTTTAGGCACTGCCTAGAGTTTTGTGTCCAAGGGCGAAAATTGTTCAAATCCCATTATAAAATGCAGAGTTCAGAAAAACAGAGAGGCAGTTATCTCCAGCTTTATCTAGGTCTTGGAGACACATTAAATATAATTGCATGATGTGCCTTGGCACTGCCAGAGCCTGTCCCTGCAGAGACATAAAGTACTGTGGGCGATCGGAAGGTGATATAAAATGAGTGCTTTGGTTTTGCTAGTTGTGTGGGTGCGTTTTGGTGTGTGTCTCACTGCTCCCACAATCAGATAAGGTTCATTTGTAAAAGGTACAAACAGTGAGCTTCAAAGCACCACAGTCCATTAACTGAAAGGCAAGCCATTGGCTCCTACACGACCCAAACCCAAACTCAGGCGCATCAAAGGGTGGATCAGGTTACCCATGTGGCAGTCTGCCTGGGTGCTAGTAGGCTAAATTTGGACAACTGAGGGTTTTCTTTTCTTTAAAGGTTCTGCAGTTAGGTACACTCTAATGCATTATCTTTCCAAAACGTGAATTATCTGGCCTGTAGCTTATAGTGCACTCTGACATTCATTCTTAACTGGCATTTTACTTCACTGCACATTTGACCGCTTTGGTCAAAAGCTGCTCTTTAAAGTAACTCCAGCCAACAAACTTTTCACAAGGACAGAGCCAGAAGACATTAATGCACTGCTCCTTCTCACCTCATTTCAACTCTCTGTAATTAAACCTTCAGGTGGAAAAAGCCGAAACAAACCAGGGAAATGCAATCATTTCAAAGACTATGATTTCTGAAACATAACATATTTCTTCCTATTTCTAAAATATTGTTTAGTGTGACATGGCCGACGATAGCATCTTTATTTATTTATTACTAAATTACTAAATCAGTAATTTCACTTAAATGACAATTAATAGCTAATTTGAAATTACTGAACTTAAATATACGCACTTGATAAAAATGATCATTCTAGAAGAAAATTTCAGATGGATCATATAGGCTTTTGCATCTGAACTCTTCATATATATATGTATATAGCACAGTTTACATCTGATTTAAAGACTTGGCGTTAGCCTGGGGAGAGAGGCAGAAAGTACCCAGGGAGTCTGGTGTGCGGTTCACACATCTACGCACAGACACGTTTGTGCGCTTGAACTTTCCTTAGCATCCCCACCGAGCGACAGCATTTATAAAAAGCAAAGAGCTCTGGGTGCAAGAAAATGGCAGAACACATTAGCACAGCGCTAAGTATTTTTCAGAGAGAACACATTGTACACCTTTCCACATGAGCTCTCAAATGAGTCTGAATTGATTTAAGGTAATTTTCTTGAAAAAAGCACCAGGCAAAAAAAGAAAAGAAAAAAAAGGCTTTTTTTCTTTTCTTTTGTGACCTCACATGTTTCTTTTGTGACCTCACATTTACTTCAACCGCAAAAAAAAATGCAAAAGCCATTTATGTTAACATTGCTTCACAGTACAAAATGACCTGCATGTAATATGGAGACCAAATGAATGATTTCTGTCACAATTGCAAGTTCTATATGCTCAAAAGTCCAAAAACTGATGATTACGTAATGAATATGAGATTTAGATTCCTTTTAAATTTAAACATCTGATGAATGGTTATTTAACATTTTTAATTATTTCAAATTTGCCATGAATCATTAAATGCTGTTACTGTTGATAAAATCTTTCTTTAACTAACCAGGAATAAACAAACAGTTTCACAACAGGACTTCTGCCTCGTCTCCCCCAGGCTGACCCAGAATCGGAAGACTGAATCTTAATAATAGGCTCCAGACAGACAGCCACCTACACTCATTTTGCTCCCTCCGGATACTCCCTTCCATCTCTCTCTCCAAGTGGTTCATAATCATAGCTTTATTAGCCCAACAACACACATTCACTGCCTGACATCAAGCAGCATATTAGTGAGCCCGATCCTTAGGTACAAGTATCCTCTTGTTTTACAGTTACAACAACTCACGCGCAGTTCTTTCTCTTCGCTTACGAGAGTGATTTTTGTCGTATCAAGCGGCAGTTACTGCAGCGTGCGAGAACACGTCCCCAACACACTCATTATCAACAAACAGATTTTCTACATGTGATGTTGCCAGCTGATTTCTGTTACCAATACAATTACAGAAGGCTTCTGAGGACCAAATGTTTCTGTTTATTCTAAGTGCGTGCTTGTCTTTCATTCTAAATGCTCGAGCTTGTTACAACAGGATGGATTCTGATTAGCTGTCATTGTTTTTATCGTTCTTAAGCTGGATAAAATCGTTCTGAAAGTTATTTCAACGATATTGTTTCTCTGTGCCGTTATAATAGATGTGGTGTGAACTCTGTCTATCTATACATCCATCCATCCATCCATCCATCACATATTTTTTTAAATAAAAAAAAACTACCAAAGAAAAAAAAAAGTCCAGTGTAAGCAGACTATTTTTACCCGGTGTTGCTGCTGTCTGTGCGTGCTTTGAGTACTCTAAGTAGGTGGCACTCAATAAGCTGACACGGAGCTGTCTTTTCTAAAAAACAGTCGATCAGGTTTCAGGTGTATGCGTCATTTGCAAAGGCGAACGAGCACTGCTGTCAGACAGTAGCTCCAGGCGATGTTTTCGTTCTTTCTTTCTTTTTTTTTCTTCTCCTTCTTGCGGAAATTCTTGACATCAGCCAAGAATCTGGACTGGAAAACAAAATAACAATGAAGATACAAACAAAGCCAGTTTCTACAAGGCAGTGTTGTCCTCCACCTTGTGTATTTATCCTTGACAAATCACCCGTAAGAAACAGGATCAACCTGCGAACTGATATGCGTAAGAGACTTCCAAATGTCATTTACGTCACCTTGAAAATCAAGAGCAGATTTAAAATCTAGTTTAAAGTTTACAACATCGGATACAATAAATACAAGCAAAAGCAGTAGAAAACTAATTTCACAAATAAAATCAGAGACAATTTTCAAACTAAATAGCAAAAGAAAATCAAAATACTAACAGAAGTCAGATACAAAAATAATCATCAAGGACCATTAAGCAATGGAAAAATATTGAGTTTTAAGCAAAGATTTTAAAACCTGTAATGTAGGAGCAAATCTAATGTGAATTGCCAACCTCTTCCAGAGTTTAGGGCCCGCAACTGCAAAGGCACGTTCTCCTCTTTGTTTTAATCTGGCTCAGGAAACAATGAGCAATCTATGACTACCAGAGCGAAGAGCTCGAGAAGGGTTATGTAGAGATATAAGTTCAGATAGATATGAGGGTGCTAAGTTGTTTAGGGACATAAAAACAAAAAATAGGTTTTTAAACTCCACTCTAAACCGCACAGGAAGCCAATGCAATGATGCTAACACAACAGTAATGTGAGTGAATTTACAGAGGCCCAATAAAAGACTTGCTGCACGCAATTTGGACTAACTTGAGATGGACCAAGGAAGTAGCGTTCGTTCCACAATACAGTGAGTTACAGTAGCCTAAACGTGATGATATAAAAAAATGAATTACTCTGTCAAAGTCTTGAAAAGAGAGAAAAGGCTTAATTTTGGAAAGAAGACAGAGATGAAAGAAACAAGATCTAACCACTGAGTTCACTTGTTTGACAAGTTTCAACTCCCTGTCAAGCCAAACGCCTAAGTTTTTAACAAGAGTTTTGGCTTGAGATGCTTGAGATGTGACATGATGATCTATCTATCTATCTATCTATCTATCTATCTATCTATCTATCTATCTATCTATCTATCTATCTATCTATCTATCTATCTATCTATCTATCTATCTATCTATCTATCTATCTGCAAACACAGTCAATTATCACCTAAAAGTCAGCAAAGCAGCTGTAATGAAACGGTCACCATTGATCACAGTCACAGTCACTTGATCTCCCACGCTACCCCAAATGCTTCCTGTCAATGTTTCACTTTCCTTACATTTGGAATGGCTTGGTGACATTCTGGACAGAGTTACAGATTGAAAAATATTCTCTGAAGTCGACCCTCATAAAAATCCTGACAGAGACATCAACGTGGCACCACAGTTGTGCTGACGCCTCCAGAGCTGACCCTGGAGTCTCAAACACGGCGTTTCAACACGCAACGGTTTAAATTACATCACAACGACCAACTGTTGGGAATTTCAGGCATGTAACCTCTGTCCTCTAAAAATAAGGACACTTTAAACACCATAAAATGTTGCCATAAATAGTAATAAAATCAGTCTTATCCCCGATTCAATTGCCCAGAGATAGGGGAGCTTTGGCAAAGGCAGGCTGTCTATTGCCTGATTTCCATGCTGTTTTGTTTTCCATGAGATTTTTTAATGAAAGATTTGCTTGTATAAACCAAATTACTTCAAAAGGTGTTATACATCAAACACAAACTGAATAAATTTAATTTGCTGAAGTTTTATCTTCTGGCGTGTGTGTGTGTGTGTGAGAATGTAAATAGATTTCAGACCTCCCACAAACTTGATGGCTCCTTTTTTCCCAACAGAATCTGAGTTTCAAGTAGGTAGAAATTAAAAATCAGCTGTTTTTGTTGGATCTTTTACTTTCAGTGTACCCCATCTGTGTAGGATAAGCATCGGTCTCAGGAGATAGCGGGGCAGCTGTGAGGGGAGGGGAGGCCCGGAGGTGTTGCTGAACAAAGAGGCACCGTGGGGAGATATGATAGAGAACAGCACCTGTAACTACGCCTGGAGATGAGCGATAAGGTGCTTTCTGGGGAACAGACGTATGTGTGCACACGACTGAACACTGCTTTCTACTTCAGATTGGATAGTCTTGTTTTTGGTGCACATTAGGGCCAGATTTACTAACAGCTTGCGCCAGCGCCAACCTTCTTTTGGTGTTAGAAAACCACTGTCAGGATTTACTAACGACTGAAAAGCTGTGGACAGGGTTATATTTGTGGCTCACCTTATTGCATATGCATTTGTAGGAGTTTCCCTTTCAGATGCAACATTTGAGGAGAGTATTGAAATGAATCACGCAAGGTGATATACTAAGGTTTGCGCTAGTCGATTTACTGGTATTTGCGCCATTGTTTAAAGACCAAAAAAAGCATGTCTTAAACCAGACGCTAATTTGCGCTGCTCTTGGTAGATTGTGTTGGTCATTATGGAAATGATCCGGCTGTGTCTGTGTTCTTTAATTTGCGTTGTCATCAGTAGATCATGCACAGAACTTTCCACTCCAATAGGCTTTTTTTTTTAATTGCACTCTCACGCTTATTTGCCCTGTTTAGTAAATATGTCCCATAATGTAATTGTAAATCAAATTGAATTTAAAGGATCAAATATACATGACAGGATCTGTTATATATGTTTTGTTTATCAATAAAAACTTCTACTTTCTAAATGGATAGTTTATCTAAAAAGGGAAATTAATTATGCTCACCCAATGTCAGTTCTTCACACATAGCTTATAAAAGTCAAATAATTCAATGATAATTGCATTGTATGGAAAAAAAATATACACATGTTTCGAGCAACATGAAGATGAGTAAATAATAACAGAATTTTCATTTAATTATGAATTCAACTATATTTAATTATAAAAATTATTTATAATTAAATAAAAATTTCATCACAAAAATCTTTTTTTTTTCAAGCACAGCTTCACTTTGAAAGGTTCAGACAGGTTGCTCTTTGAAGCACCAAAAAGAAAGAAAGAAATCCAAAACACCATATTGGAATAATAACAATCTCTCCACAGACAAAATAATCGATTCTCCCCACTTTAAGGTGAGGCTGCACCCTTCTATGCTTTCATACTTCAGGAATTATGGCTGGAAAATCGTTTCAAGGTTTGCTGTGGTGTTCAATAAATCCTATGAATTTAGATTAAACATTCAGTGTGATCTTGCCTTCAGATTTCTGCGCTAGATCGCTACGGGACTGTGTTAAAACAAAGCCTCCGACAGCTTCCCAGACTGCTGCCTCGTATGGAAGCACCTGTCAAGACATTTTTTTCAAACGTCTGAGCCTGCAAGTGCCCCAAAGATTTAAAAGAACAGTTTGTTTTATAAGATGTCCTGCCTAAAAATTCAGAGCGCTCATAAATTATTTAAGAATTCTCCAGTCTCTGTGTGCATTGCTTAAGCAGTGTAAAACACTACTGATTACATGAAGTCCCACTCAAAAGGCCCTGCAACTGTTACAAACTCTTGCGATTATATTTTCCATGTACTGCAGAACTTAATCCCACAGGATAATTTATATATATATATATATATTTAATGCCTCTGATCATCAACCTCAAACTACTCTCTTTTGGTGAAACAATATTACGAAACTGAAATATAAACAGCAAGCATGCCAAACAAATCAAACACATCCAACACAGTGAAGATTCTCACCATCATCTGCATCGGGCAGGATGGTCACTCTGGTGGTGGGGAACTCCTGACCCAGACGGCCGCCCATGGGCATGCTTAGGGTGACATTAAAGCTTTCCTCTGCCTCGTAGAGGGAGTCATCGATGACAACGACACGGCAGTGCCTCTCTGTCTCGCCCTTATCGAAACGCAGCACACTGTGGTGTTCCTCGGGTCGGGAAATGTAGTCAGAGTAGGAAAGCACTGTGGTGGGAACCGTGCCCTTGGCTGTACCTGCACGGAATAGGATAAAGGGAAGATTAGAGGAAGTTTTGAGCATTCATATTTAATCTCACAGGTTTAGTCAGGGACAAACGCCACTTTAAAGTCTAAACATGTAGTTGAAGAATTCTGATAAGTTTAAAAGTTCACGAAGTTTGATTTGGTTAGTAAAGAATAGAAATACCTTTAAGTAAAGTTTCATTCAGTTCCAGTCATAATTCACCTTGTTGTGTGAAGCAGACCACCATGAGCTCATGACTGACATCTCCAGATCTTCGCACAGGAATCAGAAGTTCTCCGATATCTTCCTCAATCGAGTATGTAGCCAAGGGGATGAACACTGTGCATTCTAGGGCAAAAAGCAACTATCACATTTAGTATAAATGCACTTACAACTTTATAGACAAAGAAAGAAAAGAGTTACTGAAATCATTATTCTGTGAGGAGCTTCATCGGTTCAGATGGATTCGGTTGTGTTTCAGACCTAAAGTTCTGTCAAAGCTTGAAATTGATGTCTTCAAACAAACACCAAAGTTTCTAACCTTTTAAAAATGCATGTGTAACTTGTTTCTGTTTCTGTATTTTTAATGTGGGACTGATCTCTCACAACTGCTGTCAAAAGGTTCAGAATTTCATAATAATTTAACAAATCAAAGATAAGTAATCGTAGTGGGAGAGATACAAATAACAACTCTTATCAGAAGAGTTGGGAATGGATAAAAAAATAACAGGAATAGGAGTAGCACCGAAGAAAACACAGAAGATAGCATGAAAGTTAATACTATGGTGTGTTAAGCTTCATATATTCATGGGTTAAAAACCTTTGGCAACTTCACGGTCACCATTTCAATTACATGAAACCCCTTTATCCGTATAAGACTTGACTTTCAGTGAGTATTGGGACAATATATGGCTGAGCAGCTCTCTAAGGACAGGGTTTTCTTTCAGAAAACAACATTAAAAACTTGATTATATGCTTTGTAATCAAGAATAAAAGAAAAAAGGAAAAAAAGAAAACATAATACTAAGGTTATTTTTTAAGTGTAATAGCAGTAAAGAGCACAAGATATTTTAGGGACATCAGGTGTGAAATTTGCCATCTTAAGAACAGCAGTGTAAGTGTAAGATCTATGGAGAAAGCTCATTCAGTCAGATAAGAGAACAAAGGGACTTGCTCCTGCTAAATCAGCCGTAGATCCTGTCATCAGAGGCTTGGCTGCTCTGTTTTGAAGAGAAGGAACCAGGATGTTATTCAGATGTTTTGGAGATATTATGCTATGATTACAATGCGCAGAAGTGTGACCGCTGTGATGTCTGCCCCCACCGACACGCTTTCTCCATATTTTTTCTCTTACCCTTTGCCTGGTTGGATTGTTTTTCTTATACACAAATTATCGTATTGCCTTCAAGTAACACTCACTCAGCAAATTAAATATAAAATGTAACATTTCATTTGATTAATTGAATGTACTATTAAAGTTTCATAAACTGATCTTGTTTACTGTCTTAAAACACATTATGAGTATTTCAATGTTGATTCCACCCAAAAAAATAAATGGTCTTCGTAGCCTTTTCTTTTTTCTTTTTGGCTGACATTTTTTCCCTTTTTTTCATCAGTCCCTCTTAATTTTTCAACCCATCCCCTCAGACCACTTAAAAAAAAATCAAATTAATTTCTAATTGATAAAATCAGTCCTGGCCAACATTTTGATTTGAATTTTACTCAGCAATAATTAATCCTACAGCAGTAAAATAGGTTGCAAATGACATTTTGTGTTGACATTAATGTTGTCATTTGATTTGCCAGTTCAGATATTTGCCTGATATAAAAAATATATAGATATATATGCACTACTGTTCAATAATTTGGGGTAAGATTTACAAATAATTTATTTTATTCAGCAAGAATGTATGATTAAATTGTTCCAATAAAATATATTTCAAATAAATGCTGTTCTTTGGAACTTTCTGTTTATCAAAGAATATTATTATAATATTAGATATACAATATAATTTAGAATCCAGAAAAAATTACAACACTTTAAACCAAAACATAAACATAAAGCAGCACAAATGTTTACATCATGGATAATAATAAGAAATGTTTCTTGAGCATCAATTCGATCATGTGACACTGAGGGCAGACAATACCCAATTTTTTACAACATTAATGTTTTTTCACAGTATTTGTGAAAAAAATAATATATATATATATATATATATATATATATATATATATATATACAGCAAATATATATGTATATACTGATCTTTGCTTTTGCTTTTTTTTTTTTTTTTTTTGGAGCTCACCATCTCCGGGGTCAACGATTTCCACCGTTGCTGCTTCTGGGAACTCCAGTGCTCCCATGACAGGCTCTGACAGGACAATCTGGAAGGTCTCGGACTGCTCGTACAGGCTGTCCGACAAGATGCGCACCTTCCAAGTAGCAGTGGTCTGACCTGGGTTAAACTGAACTTGTTTCTGGGCCTTTCCTCGAAAATCTTTGTCCTTTTCAGCTGTACCATCTTTGGTGCCGATACCTTAAGAATGTAAGAGTAAATAAACTTTAAATCAAGCATATAAAGCATTTAGTATTTTATAACATTATTAGATCAAATGGTAGATTAAGCGCTAGATTTAAGGTAAACAAAGTTCGAAAATGTTAAATAGTGTGTTCAGGATTTATATTCAATTTGTTTTTATTTATTAATTATTTTATTTACTAATTTATTGATAAAATGTATTATTTGATTTGTGCAATTTTTTATTTTTTTTACATTTTTTGATAAGTATTTTTAAAGGGGTGGTTGATTATGATTTCACTTGTCTAACTTTAGTTAGTGTGTAATGTTGCTGTTTGAGAATAAACAACATCTGCAAAGTTACGACGCTCAAAGTTCAAAGCAAAGCGAGATATTTTATTTTCCAGAAATCGCTTTTTAAGGACTACAACAAACGGCTGGTAGGGACTACACAACATTCCTCCCGGGTTAGTGACATCACAAACCCCGTCCCCGGAACAAGATTTATTGATTATCAAGACAGAATATGTTAATCAATGACTAGAAGATAACTACACATATTAAGCTACATAAATTCATCAACTAACCATTCAGAAATGTTGTGTACATGTTGTCACTTCTTCTTGAGTCTCTCCATCTTTTTGACTCCAGTTTGAACATAAAAGGCTAAAAGTTTTTGAAATTTTCAGTTGCTTGTGTGTGAGGTAATCCAAGCTGCTAGGGACACAAGTTGTTGAAGCTCCACCCTCTGTGCCAGGAGCACCAGCTCATTTGCATTTAAAGGGACAGACACAAAAACGGAGCATTTTTGCTCACCCTCAAAAAGTGACAACTTTAACAAGCTATATAAAAATATCTGTGGGGTATTTTGAGCCAAAACTTCACATACACACTCTGGGGACATCAGAGATTTATTTTACATGTTGTGTAAAGGGCATTAAACCACCCCTTTAATACTTTTAAGTATTAGGAATACTCCTTTTAAGGAAAATAAGTATTTGAACACCCTGCTATTTTGCAAGTTCTCCCACTTGGAAATCATGGAGGGGTCTGAAATTGTCATCGTAGGTGCATGTCCACTGTGAGAGACATAATCTAAAAAAAATCCTATGTATGATTTTTTAACTATTTATTTGTATGATACAGCTGCAAATAAGTATTTGAACACCTGTCTATCAGCTAGAATTCTGACCCTCAAAGACCTGTTAGTCTGCCTTTAAAATGTCCACCTCCACTCCATTTATTATCCTAAATTAGATGAACCTGTTTGAGGTCGTTAGCTGCATAAAGACACCTGTCCACCCCATACAATCAGTAAGAATCCAACTACTAACATGGCCAAGACCAAAGAGCTGTCCAAAGACACTAGAGACAAAATTGTACACCTCCACAAGGCTGGAAAGGGCTACGGGGAAATTGCCAAGCAGCTTGGTGAAAAAAGGTCCACTGTTGGAGCAATCATTAGAAAATGGAAGAAGCTAAACATGACTGTCAATCTCCCTCGGACTGGGGCTCCATGCAAGATCTCACCTCGTGGGGTCTCAATGATCCTAAGAAAGGTGAGAAATCAGCCCAGAACTACACGGGAGGAGCTGGTCAATGACCTGAAAAGAGCTGGGACCACCGTTTCCAAGGTTACTGTTGGTAATACACTAAGACGTCATGGTTTGAAATCATGCATGGCACGGAAGGTTCCCCTGCTTAAACCAGCACATGTCAAGGCCCGTCAATGACCAATGTTAAGTTTGCCAATGACCATTTGGATGATCCAGAGGAGTCATGGGAGAAAGTCATGTGGTCAGATGAGACCAAAATAGAACTTTTTGGTCATAATTCCACTAAACATGTTTGGAGGAAGAAGAATGATGAGTACCATCCCAAGAACACCATCCCTACTGTGAAGCATGGGGGTGGTAGCATCATGCTTTGGGGGTGTTTTTCTGCACATGGGACAGGGCGACTGCACTGTATTAAGGAGAGGATGACCGGGGCCATGTATTGCGAGATTTTGGGGAACAACCTCCTTCCCTCAGTTAGAGCATTGAAGATGGGTCGAGGCTGGGTCTTCCAACATGACAATGACCCGAAGCACACAGCCAGGATAACCAAGGAGTGGCTCTGTAAGAAGCATATCAAGGTTCTGGCGTGGCCTAGCCAGTCTCCAGACCTAAACCCAATAGAGAATCTTTGGAGGGAGCTCAAACTCCGTGTTTCTCAGCGACAGCCCAGAAACCTGACTGATCTAGAGAAGATCTGTGTGGAGGAGTGGGCCAAAATCCCTCCTGCAGTGTGTGCAAACCTGGTGAAAAACTACAGGAAACGTTTGACCTCTGTAATTGCAAACAAAGGCTACTGTACCAAATATTAACATTGATTTTCTCAGGTGTTCAAATACTTATTTGCAGCTGTATCATACAAATAAATAGTTAAAAAATCATACATTGTGATTTCGGGATTTTTTTTTTTAGATTATGTCTTTCACAGTGGACATGCACCTACGATGACAATTTCAGACCCCTCCATGATTTCTAAGTGGGAGAACTTGCAAAATAGCAGGGTGTTCAAATACTTATTTTCCTCACTGTACAATCATTTTTTTTATTATTATTGTTATTTATTTATTTTGGTTTCTGTAATTTTGCTAAGATATTCTTTCTGGAACTATATAAACAAACAAATAAATGCAGTCTTTTCCAGTGCTTTGGAGTACTAAGAACATACAATTTTACGAATGTACTTTGACAAAAACGTTGTTAGTGTCATTTTGACTACTGCAAGGGATTGGAAAAATCTCCTGTTTATATCACATCTTCTGTGTTTCTATAAATCACAGCAGAGCTTTGTTAACAGCCCAATGTAGAGAAGTTGCAGCATGTGTGACGCAACCATTCGGTAATAAAAAGACTCAAAGGGAGAGGTGTGTAGTTCTTTGAAAAGAGAATAAGATTAAGACTCAGAAGGCTAGTCCATCAACATCCTTCAAAAGATCAGATACTCATAGTCCCACTGGTGGATTTCTGTCCACTTAGGTTGAAAAGGGTTTTACAATGCCAGGAGCTTCACGGCAGGTGTGCCAGGTGGGCATTGTTAGCTAGTGAGCAACAGTGCGGCAAGGAGAACACTAACTTTCCAACACAGAAATCTCAAAGGTCACCAACAAAATAAGATATTAATATAACCCACAAATAAATAAATAAATAAATAAATAAATAAATAAACACAGAAAGAAGAAGAATTTCCAGGGAAAACTGCCAGGGGAAAGGCCAGACTAGAAGGGTTATGATGGACGCATAATGATGAGCTTTGGCAAAGAAAGAGAAATTGAGCTGCATGCCGAAAGAAGAAAGACTACTTTGAAGCAAACTTAGAAAGAATCGCTTTGATATTAAGGTACATCACATAAAAAGGAGGGGTCCTGTCATGTCCTGCCTTCGCATGTGCCAGCAAAAAACGAAATTATTCATAGAACATCAGTCCTTGAAGAGAAACTGAGGGAGGGAGTGAAAAATCTAAATAATAATTGAATAAAAATCATCATTTCAAAGACTTCCTCGTCTCCTCGCTTCAGTACAGGAAGGTTTGTGATCCAGGCCCAGCGAGTGGCAGACGAACAGCAGGACAGCAGCCCGTCTCACCGAGAGGCCCTAGACCGGAACCGAGGTGAGTTGTGGAATGGTGGTCAAGCTCAGCATGTGGATGGAATATTCATCTGTGTGATGAGAACTTGTGGAGGTCTGTCAGTGTGATCCTGCAAGTCTCATGCAGAGGTCTAACCCTTGTTTTTTACAGTCTTTTCCATGCCAGTTTTGTTTTGGCCAGAGGTGAACACTCCACTGCTTTACAGCAGAATTGAATTATGTTTGCATCACTGATCATTTACCCGTTTATCATTGTAAAGCTGATTTGAAACAATCTGTATTGTGACCTTGACCCATGACCTTGGTGTTGCTAGCGCCATGCTCTACCAGTTGGGCTACAGGAACAGATTTACATTAAAATATGATAAACATTCATTCCAGAATCTAACATTTTCTATTGAGGAGTAAACAAAAAAATATTTTGTCCAAATAATTCAACCAATTAATATAACTATAGATAACTAGATCCTAAGCTATTCTAGACTTAGAATAAAATATTATGAAATATATCAAAGATAACATAAAATGTTATGTTACATAAAAAAACCTGGGGAAATATAATACTATGGGAAATTTTTGATTTCATGCTTCTATGGCATTTCGGTTCATTTCTTTCCCTGATTCCCACACAAGCTCAATCTTTCACAAATTCATAAAATTGTGTTGTTCTTCAAAAATTCTTAAATTTGAGAGACATTTATCTGACAAAAATATTATTGTTCAAAGGTTTGGGTAAATACGATTTTTTTAATGCTTTTGAAAGCAGTCACTTATGTTCACCAAGGCTGCATTTATTTTACCAAAAAAAAACAAACAAAAAAACAGTAAAAATTGTATATACTTTAAAATATTCCTGATTTAAAATAACTATTTCCCAATTGAATATATTTTATTCCTGTAATGGCAAAGCTGAATTTTCAGCATCATTACTCCACTCGTCAGTGTAACATGATCCTTCAGAAATCATTTTAATATGCTGATTTGGTGCTCAAAAAACATTACTTATTATTATCAATGTTGAATGTTTTTATCAATTTAATGTGTCCTTGGTGAATCTTCTTTCAAAAAAAGTAAAATCATACTGACCCCCAATTTTTGAACAGTAATGAATAGTAATGATTTGAAAATTAGCGCAGCATATAGTTTGAAATCTATAGGGTTTAAAGTTTGTTGATCGTGTGTCTCCAATGACAGCTGAAATCTCCTGTCTGCATTTCGCATTGCTGGCACAGAGTAAAACGTTTTTATGCAGTCTAAAAATGCACAAATCAGAAGATCTTACCGTTGATTTGACTACAGTTAGTCTGCAAGGTTAGTGAAATTAAGGTACATCTGTCAAACAGAAAAACTTATCGGCCGATGCAGATAATTAAAAAATGCCAAATATTGGCAGATATATCGGCCTTGGCGACCACTATACTGAATGTACAGTCAGCTGGTAAATCAATACAAAATAAACCTTAACAGGGTGATCATGACCCCAAAACAAAGCTGAATGTACCACTTATCACATGGCTATGCACCAAATCAATAAATACTTGATGTTTTACGGTTCAATATAGGCAGTAATGTAAAGCTGTAGTCCATTATTTTCTGCATAACATAGCAAATGATAATATCAATTGAGAATATCGTCACCAATACAACAAAAATGCATCTCTATGTGGCCTCCTCCCATTAATTAACTGCTTTTTGCAGTTATGGTAAGTCAACAACTAAACTTTGATCTTTGACCCTTCCCATGTGAGGTTCCTGTTTATAGGGATTTAATGTTTTTTTTTTCCTGCTGATTATGGAAACTCAACTTTGCCCTTAGGGGACCAGCAATGAAGAGATCTGTGGGAGGGTTTCTGACTTAAAACCAAGCTATGCCTTGATGCAAAGCAAGTAGCCAAATCTGATGACATGAGGAACAACATCTACAGAGGTTCAAAGAAACCAAAATAGTGATGTTATAAAGAGACTCCTATCAGCAAATTAGTGGTCACGGTTATTTCACACAACAAAAAGGCTTTTTTCTTGATAAAATCTTATCAGTAGTGCATGATGGGAAATTAGGTCTCTTAACATCACTTACTAACAAATGAGGTCTCGCCAAGGTAACCTCTACGTCTCAAGACCACCTCCAGAAACTTAACCTCTTCATCAACCTGGTAGTACTCTTTCTCCAAGGATATCCATGCCCAGTTTAGCCGGAAATGTTGGTTCTTCAGCTTGTTGCCCCCTACAGAAAAAACAGAAGAAACATATTGAACATACAATCAGCTAAAGATTAGTATCAGAGGTGTAGTAATGATTTGGAAAGGATCAATCTTACAGGGTATGAATTGTTTGCTGTGCACTGATTGTATCAATCCATGTACAAACGTACAAAAGTTAGACTCTATACATTTTTGTTAGAAGCATTCAAAGGCTTTCTCTTTGAAGTAATAGCTTTAATATGGCCCACTGAGGTTTAATGGAGCTGAATTCTCGAATTCATAAAGGGTACCTTATTCATCTCAACAAGAACAGTGTGATATCAGTCAAAAATCTCTGATGCAGCGGTGAGGGAAAGTGCAGGTTTAATTGCTTCGTTTCTAATTAAAATAAAAAGGTTTGTCTGTTTTCTATCTGTGTTAGTCTGTTTTATCGTCAGCGTTTGAAGTGTGATTCAAAGTGAGGGCTCGCTCCTGGAGGCCATCCCTACCAGTTACAATCTGCACACAAAGACAGCCACACACACAGACATCAAACACACACAAATGTAGGAATGCAAATAATGGAAAAATTTAATATGTCTAGTCCATCTATATTAATTTAAATATGCATAATTCAGATACAATTATGCAAATACATTATATAAATATGTGGTTTAATAAAAATTAGGTTTTTGTGTTTTTTTTTACCTTGTCTGTAAGCTTTGGTTACCATTTTGTGCACAAAATGTAGGACACAGCTATTATTATACTAAATTTTTACATACATATTATTATTATTATTAAGTTAATAACTAAACTGATTAAATATTGTTTACATTAAAAATTAAACCTGATAAATCATAATTATCAATTAAAAATAATGAATAGATTTAATGTCAAATCAACAGATTATGGCCAAAATTACTATTTTAAAGGGGGGAGTAGATTTGATGTCTGGCATTTTTCATAGTAAGTTAATTTTAGGTTACATAATAGTCTAACATATATAAGAGACCTCATAAGAAAAACACCGTAGAAGGACAGCAAAGTTACCAAAAGTTATTTAATATAAGGACAAACCCTGATAAGTACCACCTTATGTCCTGTTTCAACAGGAAATGGAAAATTGTGAGTCTTACACACACACACTGCACACAAAAAAACATTCTTCGTATAACAAAGAGAAAGATTGATCTGTCTGACAGACCCATCCAATCAGCATTTGGGATCGTTTGTCCAGTCCAGTCCAGCTGGCATGTTAAGAGAAAATAAGAGATAGAGAGGAAGTGAGCAAGGGAGAGAGAGAGAGACTTCAATCCATAGGTCTGTTCTGCTCTGGCTTCTTTGTACTGAGCTATCAGTGGACTGTGGTTTGTTTGCTTTTGGCAACACTACACAGGCCATACCCACCCTGCACACTCCTTTTCTCCTTCCTCCTCTGTTCAGTTGTCACGCTCTGCAAAACCGTCACGTCCAACTATCTCCGTTTCCATTTCATGCAAAGGGCGAGACGCACAAGTCTGGATGTTTTATAGTTAACGTAAATGTGCATGTGTGTAAAGCTTGCTAGTAGCACCTGTTAAGAGCTTTTCATGTATTTTTACAGCTACAATTGTCAAAAAAATCCCATCAATCCAAATATCTAGCATGATCAATGAGGAAGATTCACAATGTTAAACCACTACAGCACAGACACACATCCTATAAAAGTGTGTCACCTCTGATTATTCAAATACTAACCTTGGACAAATATAGATCAACAACTAGAAGACACTTTTCCAATGATTCGGGGCCCTATCTTGCACCCAGCGCAATTGACTTTGTACACCGACGCATGTATCATTCCTATTTGCACCCGACGCACAGCGGACTTTTCCCTCCACAGACGCACGTCGGCAAATTAGGGAAGAAACTTGCGCTCCCGGGGGCGGTTCAGTGAAAAGAGGAGGCGTGTTCCGGCGCAAACGTTCCCTAGTGCTGTTTTGCAGTTTCAGAAAACAATTCCGCCACTGACCAGGAAAAACCTAGTCTAAAGTCAGTGGCGCGTTATTCATATGCTATTTTAAGGGCGCATGCTTGGCCATAATGTAGCGTGTGCACAACATGCATACACTTTGCTTCTCTCATCTACACACAGACGCAGCAGTTCCCATTTTTGCAAACCATACATAATTACAAGGAAAAATATTACCACACAGAGGAAATCATTGTGGTGTCCATGAAGATGTGAAAAAATAGGTATAAATCTAGTTTACACATTTACCCAAATTATTATACGCCTGTTTAACCGAAGCTAATTTGGATGGGTTTCTCCCATCCCCATACAATCTCACTTCTCTGTCTTTTATGGCCCTGAAGAGAACGTTGGTCTCCTTGGCTGTGAACCGCTCCTGGCGTGCGCCTGGCAAATCCACCATTATAATAGCAATCCGCCATGGAACAAACGCGCCTGCTTTTAAAGGGAATGTGAGATGTCGCTCTGATTGGTTTATTTCATGTTACGCCCAAACCACACCAATGAGTAATGTAGTTACTTCAGACCAACCCATTTTAGATTTGCGTCGGGCGCAAGAGTCATTTATCCCGCCGGTATAATAGCAACAGCGCCCGAGATCCGCCTACAAAGTTACTTGCGTTTCGTGTTTGATACTTGCGTTTCAGATCGTTAAAATAGGGCCCTCGGTTTCATTTGCAGGATTTGTGAGAGCTGCTATTATGAAATGTAACAAGCGAAGAAAGCGTCTTCAAACTGCAAGATGAAGCCCTGTCAGAGTAAAGAATTTAACCAACAATGACAGAAGATTCAGATCTGAGCTGAAGTACCTGCCTCATCTTCAAAGTCCGACATTTTGCAGAATAATTGGCTGTGTCAACGCGCTTTTGATGAAAGAGAATTCGAGATTTGCAGAATACAAAGATATTTGGACTTCAACAAAGCCTGCTCTCTGTGACAAGCGAATAAACATGATCCACTTTACTTTTGAGGAAAGAAGTGAGGTGAATTTTCATTCTCTTTCTAGAGATTTGGCCCCTAAAGACAACATACAGTAACTATGTCAAAGTAACAACTCTAAACGATTCTAATTCTCCTCAGTGCAAAAACGGAGAAATCAAAGGGACCTTCGGTTGCACAAAATGACCTCTGTATAAGAGTTTGTGTGTGGGTGAGATCACTTAGCAAGTTCATATGCTATAGGAAGTTTATTTAGTTAAACATTCAATAGTTTCTGATAAAACAAGAAAATTCAACAAGTTCATTCACTTGACCTTATCTGGAAAAACCCTTCAAAGAGCATTTTCCAGAGTCAACCCGTACAATATCCTTCCACATGTGTTTCCCACAGAAAGACCACATCAAGCTTTGATTTTAATGCGCATATATGCACATCATTTTAAATGCAATATGATAAGTCATGTTTAACTAACATATGATAGGCCTAGCATTGTTCTAGATCCGGCCCACAGTTCAGGTATTAGAGGTGAGGTTGTGTTTCAGCTGGATCAACCGACTTCAAAGAGTTCAAGGAAAACCTCACAGTTAATCTATAACTGTAAGTTAAGATTGCTGAGCAGGGGTTTTGTTAACACCGATGTTTTCTCAAAGCCCCGCTTTCTAGGTCACGTTCTAGTGCATTTTCAGAACCCCCTTTGAAAAGACAATGCTTTGAAAAACAACTTCAAAAATGTATTTTCCTCATTTCTTTGATGATATGCGGCTTGCTGCAAGCAATATGTTACGAAAACCAAACCATTAATGTAATTAATTATTTGTATTGTAAAACATAATTTTGTAAGCAAGCACATTCTACATCACATCTTTAAAAACACATGGGCAATACGTGCTGACATTGAATCTTTTTGCCAGTTATTCAGCATATTTTGGGGAATAAAATAAAATAAATTATCTAATGGTTTTGTTCAAGTTAAATATCAACCTGATTATAGTGGATTCTTTCGTATTGTGATGTACATGCAAGTTAAACGGATTATCGAAAAAGAAAAGAAGAGACTTGGTTCATCTGTTTGTTGTTAACTGGAAGGAAGCAGATCTGAATGTGAGCCAGCAGTCAAAAAAGTTTAAAGTGGACGAAGTTATTGGAGAAGTCTGGCATATGTCACCAGAAAGAAGTCTGTTGTTTCACTGGAAGATCGAGTTACAATATTTTATTTAAAAATGACTGAGTCTAAATGTAAAAAAAAAAAAAAAAAAACGTATGCATGGAAGATCAGTAAGATGCACAGGGTGAATTTCCATTTCACGAACCAGCCCATCATTTTATACATTACAGAAATGATGATGTCACTGATTAATGCTCTGGGCAGAGCTAATATAGATTTAGTAGTCACTACAGTCCTAACATAGCATGTCCTGTCTCTCACCACAAGATAATAAGCATGACATCGGTTTTTGATGGACAGATTTGTTATGAATGAGACCGGAGGCTCCGCTCAGCCTGAGCCGTGCCAACTCTGTGCCCCCTGTCTCCTCCATAAGCACTGAGTCTGCAGACTACCCTTATTTGGTCACTGAGAGAGCGATCGAGGGGCCCACGGTGCCCACCATCATTCTCCCTCCATCAGACAAATCCGCCTGTTAGGCATCACTGCTAAACACTGACTTCTCAGCACCTAAAAAAAGACCAGCTTGGAGCAAAATGGAAAGTCTGCATCTATAGTTATTGGATAAAAAAAAAATTAGGATTTTTTGTTTTGTTTTTTTTTTTTTTTTTTTTTTACAAACATGAGGTTGATGTTTTTTTCACTACTTTTACTAATTTAGCTTTCTTTACTATTTTTACGTGATTACAAAAAGCTTTTCAAAGGTTTGGGGTTGATATGATTTTTTAAGGTTTTTAAAGAAGATTTAATCAGATTTGTAATCTGTTATAATTATATTTAATTATATTTCAATTTGAAATAACAGTTTTCTAATTGAATATGTTTTAAAATGTAATTTTTTCCTGTGATGCAAAGCTGTATTTTCAGCATCATTACGCCTGTCTTCAGTGTCACATGATCCTTCAGAAATTATTATAATATGATGATTTGATGCTCATTGAAAACAGTTGTGCTGCTTATTATTTTATTGTAAATTGTGATGGTTCAAAAGAACAGCATTACTTACATACTGTCCCATTTAATCAATGTAATGCATCTAAGATGAATAAAAGTAATAATAAAAAGCATAAAAAGTATTAATTAATAAACTTTTGAATGTGTATATATATATTTAAAATTTAAATTTAAATAAAAAATAAAATAAATATAAACGAGGCTCTTTTCCTCCGGAGGGGAAAAAAACAACAACAAGACAAATGTTTCAAGGAGACCCATGCCAGTGTAGGAGAAACAAATGAGACATTAAATAGATCTAATTTGTAATTTTTACAAATGCATAAAGAAAACGTCACTCTTTCACTCTCTTTTTTTCTTTTTGATTCGACAGAGTTTTTGTCGAAACCATTCTGAAGCTCACTTCCTGGGTCACAAAAGCAGGATTCCCACGCACTCTTGAGAGGAGCAGCTGCCTGGAATTCACTGAAGTCAGCGCAGCTCATTTACGTGTGTCTCAAGGAGACTGGGAGTGAGAAATAAAGTTTGTTAGAGCCTAAAGGTCAAACTGAACCTTGGGAGTTGCACCATGCTCTAGTGACTTCCCTTGCAATCACTGCTGAGGTCAGTTCCCTCACACACCGGCTTAAGTCCCCTGCCAACCCAACCCCCCATACACACATACAGACAGAGGACTCTGAAAATACCTTGCTTGTCTTTTCATTGCAAAATGCCTTTCACTATGCACTTTTCCAAATGGAAAAAGGACAAGCTAAGAGGATGTAGAAGCTTCTAAGAGCACCAAATCCTGTGACAGTCCAGGATGACGGGGACTTCACGTTGTCAATAAAATTATATGGCCTTCCACCAAACCTGTCAGTGAAAGCTTCTCACCCATAAAGCCTGTCTGCATTTGTCTCTCACCTCTCAGCTTTCCGGAGATGTTGGTTGTGCAAGGTGTTTTAACATTCTTTGAACGTTTTAAAGTGCAATAGGCATTTCTTTCGTTTAGCACACCGCATTCGTACTGTGGTCTTCGCTGTGCACGCACTCTGCTATCACACTGGGCAGGGGGATTTTATGAAGGTCACTCTATATGCCTGGAAAACACTGGCACACAAAAACTAAATCCTGTAATTTGGAGTCTAATCCTATTAGCACTAGTTCATTCACACAAGTTCATGCTAGACTCTGAACCAAAAGCACCTCTGTGCCTCTCTCAGGTTTTTATATGCAAAACTAGATTTCAATATTATTATTATTTCAAAAAGTTATTTTGTAATAATAGTAATAATAATAATAAGAAGAAGAAGAAGAAGAAGAAGAAGAAGAAATGTCTGAACAGCAAATCAGTATATTAGAATGATTTACAAAGGATCATGTGACACTGAAGACTGGAGTAATGATTTGCCATCACAGGAAAAGGTATATTTGAAAAGATATATGAAAATAGAAAACAGTTATTTTAAATCATAATAATATTTCACAATTTTACTGTTTTACTGTATTTTTAATTAAATGAATCCAGCCTTGGTGTGCAGAAGAGACTTATTTTATTACTCACCAAGCATCTTACCGACTCTGTTTGAGACCGAGCTTTATTCATTAAACATTAAAGGAATAGTTCACTTCAAAATGAAAATTCTATCATCATTTACTCACCCTCAAGTTGTTTCAAAACTGTATTAAGTTCTTTCTTCTGCTGAACACAAAGGAAGATATTTTGAAGAATGTGGGTAACCAGACAGTTGATGGACCCCATTGACTTCCATAGTAGGAAAAAAATATGCGATGGATGTCAATGGGGTCCATCAACTGTCTGGTTACAACATTCTTCAAAATATCTTCCTTTGTGTTCAGCAGAAGAACACAGAATTTTCATTCTGAAGTGAACTATTCCTTTAAAACATGTAGCTGATGCACCATTTCAAATGTAAAAACATTAAAAACTATTTAAAGGTTCTCCTCATACAAAACTATAATCTAAGTGGAAGAAACGTTCTCTCTCCCTTCTCTGTGATCTCCTTTAAAGGCAGAGAAAGGCAGAATGTCATTCCAAAGCATCAAGGTCGGGTCTTATCCTTGACCGCTGCTCATTAAAAAAAAAGAGGATTAGAGCGCAGACTTGGATGGACACACGATTATTTAACAGTGCTTTCTTTCACTGCTTTTTGATTGAATGGCCTCCTCTGAAACAGTTTCTTGAGGATCAAGCAAGTGTTTGAATACAAGTAAGCGATAGTAGGTGTAATCCACAATATTGAGCCTGTTCTAATGTAAACTCTCCTCCCCCTAAAAAAAAGACCAACTACAACCATGGAGCAAGTCAATGTGAGAGTCTCTACTTTCTTCAGTTTCAGGATAGATAACATACCCTCTCCAGGATAATCCAACCCTTTTCTTTTTCTATGGCAAGGAAAGAAATAGCAATTAATAGCACAAATACATTCCCAATCCCTGCGACTTTGAAAAGTGGACATAATTGTATTCATAACTCGCTGTAATGCCACTGTGGATCCACTGATTGGCTAATGGAAAACTGCAGCAGAAATAGAACAAGGGAATTATCAGGCAGTCAGTAAAGGCGCTTCATGATGAGAGACTTGTTCATTTATGTCAGCTATTATATCCATAGGAAAGTTCTCTCCACCCACTGAGTGGTTTAATTACCACCTTTGTTGTGATGTTAAAATCAGGAATTCATGGTGGCACTGGAAGCAACAACAAAGTCTTTTAGCATGGCAAAATCTCTAGTGTGCACACATAAAGGTCACTGACGATTAAATATTGAAAGTAGCAATTATGCACAGCCACTGAGCACTCAAAAAGGACATCTCTACTGAGGTGGGATTAATTAAACGTTTCAGAAATACTGTGTGAGCTGATGCTGGCATGCCAAATGCACTTGTTTATCATGGACATTTTTGCAGGTTTGCATTTACATTTATGCATTTGTCAGACGCTTTTATCCAAACTCAAAGCGATTGCATTTCAAGGTACACATTTACATTCTTATCAATTCTTGCTTTCCCTGAGAATCAAACCTATGACCTTGGTGTTGCAAGTGCCAACGCTCTACTTTTTGTTTGACCTACAAGAAAGTTACAGGAAAGTTACAGTTAGGTTGCCATTACCTTCTAGTCGATTAAGGAAGAGAGTGTCTGACTGAGTAGAGGTCACAGTTTTTTTTCCACATGCATATTTAATGGTGAGTTTATATGAGAAATGTCATACCACAAGATTGCCATAGAAAATATAAAGCAATTTGTGGTGCAGCATTCTCTGCAGCATTATATTATATTATATTATATTATATTATATTATATTATATTATATTATATTATATTATATTATATTATATTAGGGTGACCATACGTCCTGTTTAACCAGGACATGTTTGGCCAGGATTTCGAGATCGCCCAAAATGCCCGGGATTCGGCTTTTGCTTTCTACAGTCACCATTCATTATGTTTACATTTTATTACATTATTTGACACTGACACGTACGTGCCAGCTTTGCAGATTAAACATTCTGCTTCACACTAGTGTTGTTTTTGGCGGCCTGTTTTAATTTTAGTTTTAGTCTAGTCTTTGTGTCAGGCTGTCATTTTAGTTTTTATTAGTTTTAGTCACATTCATACTCTTTTTAGTCTAGTCAAGTTTTAGTCGACGAAAACTGATGACATTTTAGTCTAGTTTTAGTCAACGAAAACTGATGACATTTTAGTCTAGTTTTAGTCGACGAAAACTGATGACATTTTAGTCTAGTTTTAGTCAATGAAAATTGTATTTTAGTCTCTTTTTAGTAATGCGATTCTATTTAACCCAGTCAATATATAATTTCAAACAAGGCTATCTTATTATAGGCTATTTAGTAGGCCTATATTTAGGGCTGTGACGGTGGCAGGTTTTTTTTTACCACCGCGGTATTATTATTAAAAAATAATATTAAATTTTAATATTCGGGGGGTTATTAAAAAAAAAAAAAAAACTCGTTTTATATTTCCACACAAAGACGCGATGCACTCTGCGCTTTGAGCGGGATGTGGGACACGAGCAGGAAAACACGAAGATATCGATCTCTTTATGATATCTTCGTGTTTTCTACTTGATGTAAATTGGTTTGAAGAGCGAATTTTATCCTCCACAAGGGCAAGATATTTAGGCTGTGTTTGAGATTGCGCTGCCAGAGAAAGTGAAACTAAAAATCACCCACACGTGTCAAACGCGCTTTACAACTAAACTCGCGCCCAATGTCTAATATAACAAGCACAAACTGTGTTAAAAAGAATTTGACATGCAAGTACAAATGTAGGCTATCTGTCCTACAGCGTTTTTCTACTTTACCACAGTAAAGAATACGAATATAATAGGCTTAATTAAAAGTGAACCAAGAAACGTTTATAATAGGCTACCTTTAGAAAATGGGTGAGACGTGACACGTGAGTGAATTTGGGAAAAGAAACAAGAGATTCCATGCAGGGATGAGTCACGATTTTTGGATATTCGATTAGTTTATTTAATTATAAAATATCGAATAGGTTGTGCGATTATACTCTAAAATAAAATCTCCATGTTCTGGCGCTAATGCGGTGACGTGTTCATGTAACAAGAGACGCTGCCAATAATGCACATAACAGCTGTCACAAAGAACCAGCAAAAGTAATGATTATGAATGTGTCAAATATATCAATGAGACATTTTAATAGAATAACTAATGGAGTAATATATGGTTAAATTCGCTGATAATCGGGTGACCAGATCGCAATCCAGAATTTAAAGCCGACAAAGCTATGGGTTCACGCACAACTCTCTCATTCGTCGTGACGTTACATTTCGTCTCGTCTCGTTTTGGTCAACGAAAATGAAGAGACATTTTAGCATAGTTTTTATTTTTTAAACCACATTTAGTCTCGTTTTTATTCGTCAACGATATTGCATTATACATGTATTTTAGTCATCGTCACATGACCATGCATTTACGTCTAGTCTCGTCTCGTTTTCGTCAGGTGATAACGGTTCGTTGACGACAATATTTCGTCATAATTTTCGTTGACGAAAGCAACACTACTTCACACGGATCCCGATCGAGACGAAAACACAGGAATTTTCTTAGCAATGCTAAAACGCACATCAACCGATCACTTGTTTAGCATTCATGTAAACACTACATTCAGATTCACCAATCGGAATTAATTCAGTCCTACTGAATCAAAAGGTGTGCATGTAAACAAAATGAATGGCGACGATAAAGCAAAAGCCATATCCCGGATATTTTGGGCGATCTCGAAACCCCGGCCGGACATGTCCTGGAATATGGTCACCCTATATTATATTATATTATATTATATTATATTATATTATATTATATTATATTATATTATATTATATTATAGCTCTCCTTGGGTTGCCACCTTGTCGTGGTGGAGAGCCTTGCGTGTTCCGATGAACCTGAGAGCGATGCCGTCTGGAGCTTAAGCTCCTGGTAGGGCCACCCATGGCGGTAAGGTCGAGGGGGAGGTTCCAGACAAAGAGCGACCCAAGGGATATACTGTACCATCATACCTCAACAGAGAAGGAAAACTCTGTACAGAAACCCTCGTGAGCCACTGCCTTGTGATTAGCTCCAGGGAAAGCAAAGGCTAAGGGAGTAAACCCCAACAGAAAATCAGGAGTGGAGCCCCTCAGGCGGATGGTGAAGGAACATGTCACCATCCGGCAACTCCTGCAGCTGCGCTGACACTGACTGTATTGGCTCGCCTTTCTGCCAGACCCTGCCAGCAAAGCCGAGAGGGGGGTCCTGACGTCTGGGCAACCCAGGATCTCCATATTATTAGCCCAGGCCTGCACCTGGAGAGGTCACTCCAGCTGCACTGTCTCAGTGCAGAAACAACACGGGGAGCAGCAGTCTACCAGCGTTAAGTCATGGCTCATTTGGCGTCGAGCTGGGCGCTAGGGGTTGCTCCCGACGGTGGGAGGAACCATCGTGCTCCATTGGGTCGTTACCGCCCGCCTTAACCCGGGCAGCCCCCGGGCAGTTAGGTACTACCCCGCCACAAGGTTGTAAAACCCAGCACCAGGAAATAATCAAAAGACCAAAAAATCACCAGCCCTGCGGCTGGCAACTTGGAATGTCAGAACATTGTGCCCTGGCCTCTGTGACGATCTTCAGCAAGTTGACGACGCTAGAAAAACCGCTATCATCAATCACGAGCTGTTAAGGCTCAACATCGACGTTGCCGCCCTTCAAGAGACACATCTTCCATCCAGTGGAAGTCTGAAGGAGAGAGATTACACTTTCTTCTGGCAAGGACTGGAGCAAGACAAGCGCCGACTTTATGGGGTCGGCTTTGCAGTGCGAAATTTTCTCTTACCATCAGTAGAACCTCCTTCTCAGGGGACTGAGCGTATCCTCTCCCTCCGTCTCACAACCTCCTCGGGACCCTTGCACATCTTCAATGTCTACGCCCCCACACTATGCTCCACAGCTGAGGATAAAGATGCTTTCTATAATGAACTTGAGGCCAAAATTGCAGAGATTCCACCGAAAGACAACCTGCTCATGCTCGGAGACTTCAATGCCCGGGTGGGCGCTGACTACATCTCCTGGCCACACTGCATTGGACATTTTGGCGTTGGCAAGCTTAATGAGAACGGACAGCGACTACTTGAGCTATGCTCTTACCACAACTTGTGCATTACCAACACCTTCTTCCCCACCAAGCCCCACCACAGAGTGTCTTGGAGACACCCCAGATCCAAACACTGGCACCAGCTTGACCTTATTGTTACTCGGAGACCCATGCTCAAGCACGTGCTCGTCACCCGCACATATCACAGTGCTGACTGTGACACGGACCATTCCCTGGTCAGCAGTAAGGTGCGATTCCAACCTAGACGAGCCCATCGCTCGAAGCAGAAGGGCCGTCCTCGCATCAACACGGCAAGAACATCAGTGCCAGAGCTGCGGGAACGCTTCGCCAGGGCCATTGATGAGGCCCTGGAGGACTGCCCTGTAGACAGTGTTACGACGCGATGGGAGTACATCCGTGACACCGTGTACAAGGTCGCCTCAGACACCTTCGGGAAGAAGGTGAAAAAGAGTGAAGATTGGTTTGTGGCAGGGATCGAGGTGCTGGAGCCTGCCATCACTGCAAAACGTACCACTCTCCTTGAGCACAAGAGACAGCCTTCTGCAAGGACATTGGCTGCCTTCAGAGAGGCACGTAATAACACCAAGAGGATTGCCCGGAAATGTGCGAACGACTACTGGCTGAAGTTGTGTAGCGATATTCAGACTTCGGCAGACTGTGGTAATATCCGAGCCATGTATGAGGGCATGAAGAAAGCGTTTGGTCCCAACGCCATCAAGACTGCTCCCCTAAAATCTACTTCCGGCGAGATTATCACAGATCGCAGAAAGCAGTTGGAGAGATGGGCTGAGCACTACCAGGAACTGTACTCAAGAGAGAACATTGTTACTGACACAGCCAATCGAAATACCATGCCTCTGCCCATCATGGAGGAGCTTGACTCGCCACCCACCATCGAGGAACTTGGGAAGGCCATCGATTCACTGGCCTGTGGGAAAGCACCAGGCAGTGATGGAATTCCACCAGAGATCATCAAGGCAGGAAAAGTGAGCTCTCTTCTCGGCCACCTCCACAACCTCCTGCTCAAATTCTGGGAAGGGGGCATCATACCCCAAGACATGCGAGACGGTAAGATCCTCACGCTCTATAAGAACAAGGGCGATCGCAGTGACTGCAATAACTATCGTGGGATCTCCCTCCTCAGTGTTGCGGGGAAAGCCTTTGCACGTGTCATCTTTAACCGCCTACAACTGCTCGCCGATCGTGTGTACCCGGAGTCGCAATGCGGGTTCCGAGCAAAACGGTCAACAATTGACATGGTGTTCACCCTTAGGCAGCTACAGGAGAAGTGCCGTGAGCAGAGACGTCCCCTGTTCCTTGCCTTTATAGACCTGACCAAGGCGTTCGACATGGTCAGTCGGACTGGCCTTTTCACTGTCCTACACAGGATTGGATGCCCCCCCAAGCTCTTGAAGCTGATTATATCATTTCATGAGAACACGATGGGCACAGTCCAGTATGGCGAGTCATCCTCAGACCCCTTCCCAATCAGGTGTGGTGTGAAGCAGGGGTGTGTCCTGGCGCCAACACTCATTGGCATGTTCTTCTCCCTGCTCCTGCGCTATGCCTTCTGCAACTCCGAAGACGGGATCTTCCTCCATACTAGGAGTGATGGGAACCTCTTCAACCTCGCCCGCCTCAGAGCAAAGACTAAGGTCCGCAGGGTACTCATACGGGAGATGTTGTTTGCAGATGACGCTGCTCTTGCTGCACACACTGAGGGTGCCCTCCAGCGACTTATCACTTGCTTTGCAGATGCATGCACAGAGTTTGGCCTTGCCATCAGCCTCAAGAAAACCAAAATATTGGTTCAAGATGTCAACACCACTCCTGCAATCACTATCGGCGACCACACCCTGGAGGTAGTGGAGAATTTCACCTACCTTGGCTCCACCATCTGCAGCAACCTATCCCTGGATACTGAGCTCAATATAAGGATAGGCAAAGCAGCCACCGCCATGGCTCGACTAGCAAAGAGGGCTTGGGACAACACTCTGTTGACACTCAAAACAAAACTGAAGGTGTACCAAGCATGCGTCTTGAGCACCCTCCTCTATGGCAGTGAAGCTTGGACTCTATATTCTCGCCAAGAGCAAAGACTGAATGCCTTTCATATGCGTTGCCTCAGACGACTCCTGAGCATCACCTGGCAGGATCGTATCACAAACATAGCCATCCTGGCTCAGGCAGGTATGCCAAGTATGTTCACCATCCTTACACAGAGCAACTGCGCTGGCTTGGCCACCTGTGCAGGATGGATGATGGTCGTATGCCAAAGGACGTTCTGTACGGGGAGCTTGCCACAGGAACACGACCAACTGGACGGCCAACCCTGCGCTATAAGGACGCCTGCAAGCGAGACTTGAAAGCGTGCAGCATCTGCCCAGCTGATTTGGAAGCAGTGACATCGGACCGCGAAAATTGGCGATCCACCGTTAAGACTGGTGTCCTTCTAGCCGAAGAAAAAAGAGCAATGCAGTGGGAGGAGAAGAGGACCCGCCGGCAGCAAAGCGTTCAGCCTGCCCCCACTGACACCACCACTGCTTACACTTGCAGCAAGTGCCAGCGGTGCTGTCGCTCCCGTATCGGACTCTACAGTCATAGCAGAGTCTGCAACCAAACCACAGACTGACCTGGGTGCAGATTCTAAACCATTGTCTCTCGAAGACAGAAGGATGCCAACAAGATTATATTATATTATATTATATTATATTATATTATATTATATTATATTATATTATATTATATTATATTATATTATAGGGTCAATTTATCAAAGAAAAAAGAATCCTGAAAAAAATAATGTATCACTGTTTCCAAAAAAAAAAAAAAAAAAAAATTAAGCAACACAACTACTTTCAATATTGATAATAATAATAAACGTTTCAAATCAGCATTTTAGAATGATTTCTGCTTTGCCATCACAGGAATAAATTACATTTTAAAATATATTCAAATATTAAACTATATTTTAAACTATAATAATTTCTCAATATTACTGTTTTTACATGTTTAATGATAGTGTATTATTGAAGAATTTTGTACCTGAAAAACCACTTGAAAATAGTAAAGAAAATCAATATCTGTATCTGTAAGACAAATAAACATTTAAACGTGTTTGTCTTCTTCAGAAATTACAGTAATATGAATTTCTTTAAATTTCAATTAATTGTAACTTCTATTCCTTTAAATCTGAATTGGTATTTAGCATCTTGTTTGCTACCCCAATTTAAATAGTTGCAATGCAACTGACAACATTCCCCTAAAGTAAAAGATTTGTTATTACTCATGCATGGTAGCATGTCATTTCAAGTGGACAAGTTTGGCAAAGTCTAGACTAACATGTCAACTGGCTGAAAGGAGCATTATATACCAAACTTCGAAAAGCGGTAGTGCGTTTCTCCTTACTGTTGGACCAGTGAAAACCTCAATGATTTGAAGAGGAGGCGGCGAAAGGGCCAGAGTGAAAACACTGGAAGCAGAAAAGAAAAAACAACACAGGCATATAATGATTCAGGATGAGAGGGACGTGACAATGAGAGAGGGACTGTGGTTTTTCTTGACCCTCAATGCCCAGTGTTTGCTGGCTCATCAGGCAGAATAATGGCAGCTTGTTTGCTGAATGGCTTCAGCGCAAGGACACGGCGAGTAAAAGCTGGGCCCCCTGACTGTCGAGCTCCATGCTAATAGCTCTCAGGTTGTTTGTGGCGAGTCTATTCTCCCCTCTGGGAGAGTTTCCAACTGAGCTGCTTCTTTTGGAAGGACATGTTTGAACAGTATTAGTCACTTTTTTTTGAGTGGCTTGCCACATCTTTTCTCAAAAATAAGGACCTCTTCTGCAAATTCAAGCAGAGAGAGAATGCCAATTTGCACTGCCTGAAACAATTGCTTTCGAACTGTCAAAAAGGTAACATGGGGAGTTAGTGGGAAAAGTCTTATAGCTACTGAAATGCAGCATATGATGTAAGAATACATTTTGGGAAGGAAAAAAACACTAGATTTTGAAGTTCTCTTTGAAGGGAGATTCTGTGTTGTGGGAGTGATTAAAAGGAGAAACATTTGATTCAAGATTCTTTTGCATAAAATGTAGGAGATGAAAAAGATGAAAAATCATGGTGCATAGCATATGGGTTAGAGGTACTGCCTTAAATCAATTGGGTGGTGGAAGCTAGTGCTTTTCACGAGTGGGGAAACATGAGCACAAGATAATGCACATTATTGTTCAAAATCAGTAAGATTTTTTTTTTTAAGAATCTTTAATTCAGCAAGGATGTATTACATTGATCAAAAGTGACAGTAAAGACATTTTACAATTTCTATTAGATTTCCATTTCCAATAAATAAAAATAAAAAAATAAAAAAACGGTTTCACCAAAAATATAAAGCAGCAAAACTTTTTTTTTCATCGTTGATAATAATAATAATAATAAATGTTGCTTGAGCAGCAAATCAGCATATTAGAATGATTTCTGACGGTGTCACTGAAGACTGGAGTAATGATGATACAATAAAATATATTAAAATAGAAAACAGTTATTTTAAATTGTAATAATATTTCACAATATTACTGTTTTACTGTAATTTTGATCAAATAAATGTAGCATAAGAAACGTACCAAGCTCTAACATAGCCAACACATTTGGATGGTATTGCCATGGACACATAGATTAATCCATATTTATATAAAAAAATTATATTAAAAAAAATTATTATATAAATAATTATTTTTATTTATACACATTTATTTTACTTAATTTACTTAATTTACTTAACATAACCGCGATGCTTCATTTTCTATGAGATTTTAAGGGAAGACGTGCTTATCGGCAGTATTAAAGCAATCAGCATTGCATGAGAGTCGTATAAAAAAATATTAACTTAAAACATAATGTATACAGACATGTTCCTCTGGTCAACACTGCTTTATGTAACGGTCAATTGGTATATGCAATGAAATGTTTCATTAGTGTTATTGACTAGCACTAATCTGCCAATGCGGTCTGCAGTCAAAACACATATTTATGCTTTTATACACTGTTCTTTCATCGCAGTTAATTAAATGCAACCATTTCACTGCTTATCAGCAAAGACATGAATTTTGAGTACTGAGCAGCAAACAGAGGCTTTACTTTAAATGAGCCTATTTAGAGTTCAAGCACACCACAAAAACCTCTAAACAAAGTGCTCTAATCACGGTTTCTAAATGCCCAACATGTCCTTTTCAGTCTTACTCCAGAGGCTAAGAAAAACTTTTTAATAGGTCTGACAAAGTCCGAGTTAATTCAGTATAAGCCTAGTTTATTCCCTGTCTGCCCTGAAACTCTACCCCATTCATCTCTGATGTCCAACGACTTTCGTTTCGAGACCAAACTGAAGTCTAAATCCATAGTGGCCATACATACAATTAAGAAAAAAAAGTATAAGATAACATCCCTGGATGTGTAAGAGTTTCATTGTGGTTCATACTAAAAAAGAAGCAAAAATAAATAAATACAATAAATATAGAAGACAGGTAGATAACTAGCAAATCAGCAATGAAAATTATTATAAAGATGAACACTGGTTTGAAAACATGACATAGTGAGCATCATACCTGAGTAGGCTGACAGATGTGACATACACAGACCCGAAGAGTGCCTAAAAATGAACATTGCCCTTAACTTTCTCGGTGCACGAGCACGAAAGGCCACTACCATGTTCTGGAGTGGCGTGCTGATGCATTCTCGACAGTCAGTGACCTTTTCACTGAAAAGTGGTATTTAGAGTGCCATTTCTAAGAGATCTTCACTTAAGAGGCAGTACAAAGCAGAATAGCAATACAACTGCAAGGAAGAACTGACAATCAAATGTGCTGCGAATAAGAGGAAGATACTTCAGAATCAGAAACAGGAAAAAGTTGATTTACATGGATAAATCGGCCATGAAATTCAAATAAATCACAATTAGAGACACACAAAATAAATATCAGACTATATTAGAGATTTCTTAGTACCTAGGCTATTTTTACATTTAGATTACATTTGCCATAACCAAACTCTCACTTAACACACAAGTTAATCTTTAAAGATTATAATATGTAATCTGTAACACAAGTAATTTGCTATAGCAAATCTTAAAATGAATATCCATTTCTCACACTGTAAATTATAATATTGTGATACAGCATTTTAAACAACTGAAATTAGTTTTCAGTGTTTTGTTTTTGATTTATGTAGACAATTTATTGTTATCAGCCATGAAAATGAATAAATTATTAAAATTATATATACTGTATGTATGTATACATATATGGAAATGTATGCATCGCATCAACATGAAAATGATCTGCTTTAATAACGAATAAAAAATTGTAATATCAGTGCCTCCTTAGTCACTATAACAGACAAAAACAGTGTGCTCCAAATAATAACAAACAATTTCATGTCTTCAATGAACACACCATGTAAAAAATTCACAGTACAGGGTGGAAAAAGTATATAAATCTCTGAGCCAGTGACTGCAAAAGCTAACTAAAGTCAGGGGTCAGTTAACCAGCAGGTCAAACAATAAGACAAGATGGGAGGTGATTGGCTCTGACCTATAAAAACACTCACAGATTTGCTATTGACAAGAAATGAATCCAAAGGGTTCACATACTACAACTGTATTTGCAACTCAATGCTTTGGAGTAATGAAAAATCCAAGTCGCTGGAATCTGAATATAAATAAATCTTATGGCTATGTAAAAATACATTGCTAAACGCTGTCCATTTTCAGGCCCCCGGACAAGTTCCCAAACAGAATAAAGTCCCAACGACATGTAAAAACACATAAATCAAGTGATTTACTTTATTTAGTAGGGCAAAAAAGGCATGCTGAAGCTTGCGCATAAGTACAGTGCTATGATGAAGAGCAGTAAATAGGAAATGCATTGCAGCTTTTACAGACTAAGGTGCTCATGCTGCTGTCCCGGGGCTTGAAGAGGCGGTCAGCATGCGTGTCATTGATTTACAGGACGAAGGTTACACTCACAGCCGGGACAGATTGACTTTCATCCCCAGGGATTGGGCTGTACTTGTTGATGGCTCTTTCACAGTCTGCAACATGCGCTAAATCCCCTTTAGTTGCTTGTAAAACTCAAGGTTATGAGGACAGCGGTGAAAAGTGCTACATCTTGGCCAAAGGCGTTGACTGATGATTAGACAAGTGCTAAAGACATGCAGTGTTAATGACATCTATTGACTAACCATGAATAAATGAATAACTGAATTGACTGAATGAAGGAAAAAGGGGGCTTCACTTTACTGGTGCAAAGCCTGTCCTTTCATTAGCTTTATCCCTCATAGTCCATAAAGCCGTTCAGTCACAGTGCTCCTCATTCATGTTATGAGTACTGGTGTCATCCAGAAAACTAGAAAATTATGCTTTTAAGCACTTTTTCAGATATTGATTAGTTTTCATTCATCTTCCTCTGCAGTGAGCTGTTAACCTCACCAAATGGATCACAGAGTCAGAGAGATGAACTTGAGAATCAGTCTGATTCATGAACAAATCATTCAGACCTGCTGAACTGAATGACCTGGTTAATTGAAAAGATCCAATTCAAAAGAATGGGTCAGACATCTCTACTAACACACAAAGAGTGCTAAGGCAAATATATATATATATATATATTTTTTGCTTATTTTAATTTACTTACTTATTTTAGTCTGTTTCTTGACCAAACAAAAGTATTGTATGGTTTCTTTATAAGACTTTGAATATAAAGTCATATGAATTATTTAAACTATTGCTTTTGATTTAAAAAAACAACCAGTACAATTCTTTAAAATGATGTTCAACAGAAAAAAAAAAAAGTCATACAGATTTGCAACGACATGAGGGCAAGTAAATGATGACAGAGTTTTCCTTTTGGGGCAAACTATTCCTTTAAGAAAATTCAGAAAAAAACTAAACTGTGCTTTTCTTTTCAACTGAATGCTTTTTCAGAAGAGCCACGTAACAGTAAATAGCTAGAAGTCAGAAATTAGAATTTATTTGAGGCAACAGAATGAAAGAATGGCGTGACATGGCTCAGGGCTTTAGGAAGTTGCTCATAACCACTCCAAGGGATTGAGCCACTTCTCTATCTTTCATCTCCCCCTGCACTTCCTCCCAGTCATTACACAGATCTAAAAATTCCCTTATCCCGAGGGGAGGTGGATGTGGGGGCAGGTGGGTAGTGCTTCACAGGTTATCTCCCAGGAGGAGATGCTCAACAGCACCGGCTGCTCACACCTCCCTCCCCTGAGATACTTGCATCTGACTATCAGCACAATGCCAGAACATACAAGGCAGCTTGCATGCATTAGTGTGGGCTATAGTGGGATCCAAAAGTCTCATAATGAAATAAATAAATAAATGATCCAATAAAAATTACACCACGGTCAAAGATCGTGCAGTCCAAAACCAACATTTTAAACACTTTATTCCATACTGGACAGCACCACAAAATACCTACATCTTTATATCAAGAATTTGGACGGGATCTCATTTCTCTCTCATTTCATCTCAAGACACTGTTCTGATGGAGCTCTACGATGAGGTGAGCTATCAATTTCAGACTGTGTCAGTGAGTAGGAGGGTGAGAGAGAGAAAAAGGAAGATAGAGGGAGAGATGGGGGGGTGGAGGAGGAAAGCTTGTCAGATTCAAGTCAAGACACCCAGGCCCTGCGGGAAGGGACTGCGAGTCTGCAGCTTGGCCCTCGCTGTCAGCAGATCCTCAAAGACAGAAGCAGGAAGGAGGCGGTGAGAAAGCGAAGGCCAAGGAAGAATTATGCAGCCTGATGTGATAGAGATAGTGGCAGGCTTACAGATGCAGAGTGACAGCGTGTCTGCAGCACTGGAGCATCCGGAAGAACAGCAAACAAGGTCTTTTTGTTTGCAGGATATTACCTTTGAAACCCATGACTGAGGCCCACAAAAAATAAGATGAAAGATTGGCTTTACCGTGAAAAGCATTCATCCTTACACTGCCAACATGAAAACTGTATCACTGGCTTGACAATGTATCGTATACTGTGTCACAGTTGTCATTCTGTGATTTGTATAGTCTATTTTAGTGCTTATAGCCTAAACATGTTTGGAAATGTTACCAATTATGTTTGGATATTTAACTATATATATATATATATATATAATTAAATAATTAAATATATATAATTCTGACCACAAATATATACATATGTATATATATATATATATATATATATATATATATATATATATATATAGTTGTGGTCAGAATTATTGGCACCACTGGTAAATATGAACAAAGATGGCTCAGTGACACATTTGTGTTGATTTTGACATTTGTTTTGAATTGTTGTCCTGATGGAAGATCCAACCATTATACAATTTCTAGCAGAGGTCACCAGGTTTTGATTTTTTATCTTTTGGTATTTGCTAGAATCCATGATACCATGTATCTGAACAAGATGTCCAGGACCTCCAGCAAAAAAATAGGGCCACAACATTAAAGATCCAGTGGTATATTTACCAGTGGGCATGGCATACTTTTTGTCCCTGTTTGCACCCAACCCATCTGCTGGGTTTGCTGCCAAAAAGTTCTTTTTTGGGGCGTTTTCACACCTATAGATAGTTTGTTTTGTTCCGAAACAGGGAATTAATTTGTTACAATGTCTTTTCTTCTTGGTTCAGTTCACTTTCACAAGGCAACCTTTCAAAGCATCCCAAAATGGGTTTATGCAAGTCAAGAGTTTCCTCTGCGTCATCCATCAAAATGATTGAGAAGTTAGCTCCATGAGCTTATTGTGGCTTTATTTGTAACTGTGAGAAACACGCAAACCCTATACAAATGTAGCCGTCATTCCCACTGTTAAATTATATAGTACATTCGTATTAATACTAAAGCAAATTAAAACACGCTCTCTCTGGATCTCTCAGCGCTGTCTAGGGGTTAACAGTGTCAAGACATATGCAAACACTATACGGATGTTATAATGCAACTAGAGCAGGAATCAAGGCTTCATCAAGACAGCATTCTCAAACGGAGAAGCTCAATTACACAACATTTTAGGCGAGAAAAACGGGGAGAAAACGCACCAGGTTCCGAAACAAACGCTCAGGTGAGAAAGCTAGGGTCTTTGGCCACTCAAACTCTCCTCCTCACCGTGCATTAGGACGATAGAGACACATTTCCTCTTCCAGGCAGATTTGTAACATCTTTAGTTGATTGGAACTTCTTAATTATTGCCCTGATGGTGGAAATGGGTATTTTCAGTGCATTAGCTACTTTCTATTTTGTGAGGCTCAACAATCTTTTGCTGCACATCAGAACTATATTCTTTGGTTTTACTCATTGTGATAAATGATTAAGGGAATTTGGCCATTGTGTTTCTTCATATTTATACTCCAGTGAAAGAAGCAGTCATAGCTGGACAATTTCATGTCGTGCTAAAAAAGAAGAAGTAAGTATTAATGGGAATATACTTCAGAGATATTTTACTCCTAAAACATTCTAGGGGTGCCAATAATTGTGGCTAATGTGTTTAGGAGAAAAACACATTTCATAATGTGTAACAATTCTTTTACTTTAATGAAAGGTTAGATTTTCACAAATTTTTTGAATGGAAGATCAAAAGGATAAACAATGCAGATTTATTTTTACAGCCATCTTTGATCATATTTGCCAGTAATTCTGACTGTATATATATATATATATATATATATATATATATATATATATATAGTTGCAATTTGGCAGATATTAATTTGATGATAATTTTGATGATATTAAATTAATCTTGTATATTATTTTAATATTCTTTAATACGTTTTAAAAAGTTAGAATGTATTATGGTTTCCACAAAAAAATTTGAACTGATTTACACTGATAATAATAACAAATGTTTCTTAAACACCAAATCAGTGTCACGATCGCTACATTTCCCATCATCCTCCCTGGCCCTCACCTGCATGCTCTTCCTCTGTTCATTGTCAGCTGTATCTTGTTAGTTTCCATGGTCACTGTCATTGAGTTAATTTGCCCCAGCTGTGTCTCGTTTCCCTGATCTGTTCTCTGTGTATTTAAGCCCTCTGGTTCTCCCTGTTCCTTGTCTTATATAATTTACTTTAGTTATAGTTGATGTGTGGTTATGCTTCCTGATCTTATTTTTTAATTAAAGTCTCCAGTTGAATCTCATTTGTTGTGCGCTTGATCTCAACCACCTCATCCGTGACAATCAGTTGATCATTAGAATGATTTCTGAAAGATCATGTGACACTGAAGACTGGAGTACTGATGCTGAAAATTCAGTGCGAATTTTGCACAGGAATTAATTGCATTTCAATAAATATTAAAATAGAAAACAGTTATTTTTAAATTGTAATAATATCTGTATAAAAAATATGCAATAAAAATATGTAATAATTAGAGTTTTATGGGCTGAATCAAGTAGAAATTGCACTTTAAGGTAACAATTTCAGGTTAGAGATTACCACATTTTAGAGTGCATAAATGATAAGAAGATATTGATTTTTTTTTTTTTTTTTTAAACACTGCCCTACTCCATACTTCAATTCCCGTGGCAGAACAGGTCTTGAGGTGCACTGGCATGGAAAAACTGACCCAGTTTAATAGCTGGTTTTCTGTAAACTTTTGGAATGGAATGTGTAGCCTGGTAAAAACTCGTCTTCAAATCCTCACTGCAAGAGCAACATCCTGAGGGAGGGAATGACGACATTCAAATAATCCGGCGGGGCAAGCCTGGACAGAATGGGGAGAATGTGTGTCGGGCACGTGAACCCGGACAGAAATTTTGCTACTGCCAATACATACACGACACGCTGCTGTGAGCAAGACAGACATGCTGCTGCTGCTGCACAATATAGCATACATGAATTACCTGTAGCAGATCTATACAGGTGGAGCTGGGGGAGGTGGAGGATGTCTGAAAACACCCTACAACTGGTACAGAAAATGCTGACCAGTATTTTGAAGGTTACGCAGCGATACAGCAGGAACCAATCAGCTGTTCCCTATAGAGAATTATGTGATTGCAAGAAGATTGAGATAATGACCTGTCAGCTGCACTATCTAGAGTTTCATGACATAACTTTGTATATCCAATATCAGTAATTACTGCTAATTTGAAAAAATAAAAACCCTCTAATTACTGCAAATGCCTGATATGGTTCCAATATATTGTTTCATTAACATTACCATGGCTGTCAGCAGCAAAACCTCTAACTCACAATAGTGCTGGGCTGTATACCAGTTCATACCGAATACCGGTGTTTATTTTTATTATGATATGAATTTTTAATATACTGCAATACCGCAATAAAGCGACAATATGTATGTCGCTTTAACATCGTTCGGAACGCGATACGGCGCGACACTGTTTGAGAGGGTCCCTTTCCTTTTGCACTGTGGTGAGGGCACAGCTGTATGTTCAAATTCAAGTTCAAGTTCAAATTTATTTGTATAGCACATTTAAATACAACCACAGTTGACCAAAGTGCTTAACAATGTCAAGATACACACAAATAAGTATGTGTTACTAAGGGTGACGGTGAAGATGGATAGGTTAAACTATAATTGAGAGCTGTCAAATTATATTACAGTGCTTCCCATACATTGGTTTACAATATCAACACATCCTTTTGGAAAATCTATTTGTGGTTGGCATTGATACCGCTGAATAAACATGAGCACTGCACGTTTCAAAGTCAAAACACGGAGCGGGTGTTTTTATATGAATGTATCTGAAGTGAACTGACAGTCTTTAGAAAAGTTTCGATGTTATTTGAATTGAATCTCTCTTTATCTTTCCTGATAAAGCAGCGTTTATGAGCGCTGCGCTGCGCTGCTTTGTTTACAGCCATTACCGGGGAAACCGCTATTTCGGCCGCTCCTAAAGCACCTCCTACTGGCACCTCTTTGTAAACAGCCTTGTAAACCTGTATTAATACTAGTGTGGATTTTTTCTACAATATTCACTCAAGACAGTAAAATAGGGCATTCTAAGTCAATCTACTGCAGTATTTCCTCTCTCAGTCAGTAGAAAATGTGGTTAACACCCAGTCATTCTTTGAAAAAAATTAAATAAAATACCGACATATACCGTGAAACCGTTATAATTTTGAAAAATACCGTGATATGGATTTTTGGTCATACAGCCCAGCACTAACTCACAATCAACATTACATTGACTGTTACACTACTTCCTACTATGTAGGTTCCTACTTGAGATGCGCTATATCCCCCAGTGTTAAAGTATTAAATTCACGGAGAGGCAAAAGAACAAATAAGTATGACAGTGGAGTTCAACCAATGCTTTCATGACCTGCTAACCTCATGTATTTGTAAGCAAGCTCCACTGAAACATAACTCCCACTCAAGAGTACTGAAGTTGCTGCTGTGCAGAAGAAGTCTGCAGAGGAGGATGAGGGAGCGCTTGTTACATCAAAGTGTAGTGCTTGTTACTTCTTTACTGTAACTATTTTACTTTCTAACTATAAGCCTATATTTCCAAACAGTGGACATGAAAATGAAAGGGATATTAAAATCAAACCACTTGACATTTTCCTGTGAAACACTGATGTGCCAATCCAGGAAAATAATAATGACACCCTTGTGGGCAGCAGATGTTACCTGTATATGGTCTATAATCTACAACCAGATGGTTTATGTGAATCTGTGTCTATAATGTCAAAATCACTACTTACACGGCCAGCCGTAAACGAATGTGCTGAATAGCACATGTTTTTGTCTACGGCCCAAAATAGGCTGCAGCAATTTATGATTGTGCTTATCCTGTAATTATGAACGACTTTGCTCTAATCGCTGGAAGATCTGTACCTAAAGCACCATTCTGCAAAGCCAAAGGTGGTATTTTCATTAATAATGGAATGTGAACAGATGAGAGAGTGGAAAAAAAATATGCTGATCTATGCACATCCGTTGTGAAGATGAAGGATAAAGCCTGTAAGAGACTCTCTGACCTGACCGATGCATGTATGAGCTTGTTGTCTTCGTAGCACTTCATGGCATGTGGTGAAACATAATCCTTTTGCTAACCTGAGATTGGAGTGAGGTGGTGCTTCAGAGATGAGCTGGAAAGAGACCCCCTCAATGTCAATGGTTATGAATGAACACAAAAGTTTCATGTTGAGCGACCAACACTTGAGCAGGTTTTGGAAGTCAACGTAACCTAAACAATTCCTTTACAATGAAATAATAAAGTGGGAGGAATTCACTAGTGTAGTAGATTATTTGCATATGCTTTCTGCATCCAATTAATTATATTATATTATATTATATTATATTATATTATATTATATTATATTATATTATATTATATTATATTATATTATATTATATTATATTATATTATATTATTATAGTCATGATTTTGGTTCTTGTGTTCGGAGAAGATTATTTCTTTCAGTTTTTCCTGGTTTCCCTTGTCCTGTTAGTTTCTGTTTAATTGGTCATCATGGGCTTTAAGTATGTTCTTATTTCTTTTATGACAGTAAACAGAAACAATGCTATATTTATACTTACAAAATTGGATTCTCAAAAGGCCTTATGTAGCCAGATGTTCCCCTTTCCTGCTGTAAAAGTTTAAAGTAAAGTAATGAAATAATTGAGGAAGCACCCATGCAAACTTTTTGCATTGTTGGATTGTAACCTTTACTTCTTTGTCTTGAAAAAGAATGGTTAAAACATCTTCACTGGCTGCTCACATTTAAAATAGCATGAATTTAGTGAGCGGATAGATACAACTTCATTAAGAACAGGCAAAAAATCAAATCAATGCACCACAGTTCTTATAATCAAATAAACAACAAAGTTGCAGTCTTAATTCATAATTTACGGGCATATTACACAAACAGAGAAAACAAGCCTCCCTGGACTCCCTGGACTCCCTGGACACAGGAGGTGCAAGCAAGACGGTTAAGTGAGAGAGAGACAACAAGACGGCAAGGTAAGAGAGAGAGGGAGAGAGAAAGAAAGAAAAGGCAGGAACTGAAAACAAAGAGCAAGGTGCAGGCGGGAATCTGTCAGTGGGGACGTCTCCTCCACTGACTGACTGAGTGGATTAGAGGTTGGAGGCAGACAGCTTCTCTAAAGCTCCACAAACAAACCCACAGGCAGTGCTAGAACTTGTGTGTGCTCAGGTAAGCTCAATTTCCAGGGGAGGAGGAGAAGAAGCAGAGGAGAAAATGAAAGGGAGGGGTAAAAGTGGCTACACAGAACAATTAAGTGAACAAACATGCCAAAAACTGGCCCTTAGGCCTCCATGTCATCTAATAAACAAAAACCAGACGATGTATCTTCATCCACACAGTCTTGACCACTGCCGAGGGGAATCTTTATAGGTTGAAAGGTGAGAGAGTTTGCTGGGTTCAGCCAAAGAAAGCACAAGTTTCCACTCTCTGTTAATCTCCATTCAGCAACCTGACAGGTCTCACAAATAACAATTATTACTACTTTCGTCTCCTATTCCATTCAGCAACCTGACAGGTCTCACAAATAACAATTATTACCACTTTCGTCTCCTATTTATTCTTCCATTTCTCTACCATTTTTCAAGCTTAGCAGTTGCCTTTATTCAAACTAATGCAAAAAAAAAAAAACGTGGTAAAGAATGTCGTACCTGATAAAGAGAGTATTATTTCTCAAAAAGGAGGAAACCAGGCTTTTGTAGTCTACCTCAAGAAGATTAAATGAACCGCTAGATTGTGTTTCTGAAGTGTGTGACTTAAAAATAAAAATAAAAACATTGCTGAGAATTTTCATGAGGTGCCTTCAGGTAACTGCTATTTCAGCCTGCATTTGGCAGCATGACAAGTAATGTTCATATATTCCTTGTTGAGCAGTGTTCAGTCTAAAACTGTATACACACAGAGGGAATTGAACAAGGCAGAACAGTGCTTCTCTTTTTAAGTGAAGTAATTGATTAAATCAGAATCACCTTTCTATTTTTTTCCACATTGAGGGCTGTGAGATAGTATTTCTGTAGTTAAAGGCAGGGTTGGCAATTTCGGAGAGGCTAGCAGTAGCAAGCTAGCTTTGAAAGAGTAAGATCCCACCCCTTCAGAGCATCTCGAAAGCCATGCCTTCTCTAAAAGACATGAACAGCAGAGTCTGCAAATAGACACAAGAGACGGCGTAAAATTACCTCATGTCTCAAAGCACATAACATTACAATAATAATGAACGTAAACAACTTACAGAGCTCTTACTTGTACCACCTGACTGCTGCAGATTCATGTCCGCGTTGATATTGTTGTTGACATAGAAAGGCATCTGAGTTTGAGGACGTAAACAGCTTCGGATATAACGTCATGGGTTGCCATCTCGTAATTACGGTTACGACATGGCATGAACGCAGCATAAGCTTTTGTTTTGGTTCAGGAGGAACATTCACTTCCCACATGGCAAGAACATGAACTTTGTATTACGGCCACTTGCTTGAGCAACTTAATACAAGTAGAAGTAATGCATGGAATAATAGGCCTACATTGTTTAAATTGTGTTTAAACGTGCATACGTCCATTAAAGAGTGTATATGTGTACAAAGAGAATCGCAATGCTGACAAAACCTTTTTTTTAATAAAAGTTGCTGCATAACTTCTGGATTTGAAATAAAAATAGTGTGTGTGTTTGTGGTACAGCCGCGGATCAGTTATGCACTGCAAATGCAGCATATGTGAAAGCACTATAGCGCGTGCTGCTCCTGCACCGCATACACACTGCAACACGCACCGCATACGGAGTAGGCTATGTGTGAAACGGGCGTTAGTCTCATATTTAAACTTAAATAAAAAATAAATAAAAAATCTAAACAAATCTAAATCAAATAAAATAAAATGTGTATTTTTATATTATACATTTCCAACGCCATGCACCACTGGTGGTAAGGACGGAATTACACAAAAACATCTATAAAATCATATTTTGCTGTATTTTATAATAATCGTTTTTTTTTTTTTTAGCATCTAAAGCATAATATCTACTAGCATCTTCATCTTCTAGCATACAATTTCTGGCATTTTCTGGATTTGGAATCATCCAAAAACCATCTTTGGATCCTTTAGTAACCACCTGTTGATATTTGTGTCAACATTTGCAAACTTAATCATCCTTTGGGAGACCAATTATATTAATCATTGGGAACATGAGCCAAAGGGACAACTAAACTGAAGAATCCGCCGGCAAATAACAGCATCATTTTGAAGGGCAATTTCAACTCCTCTCATAAAATGATGTTAATTAATTACTTGTAATAGATGTAATTTGGCCTCCATTAGAATAGGAGAAGGGCAAAGGTTATTGGCAACAAAAACATTTTAACAACAATTAAAATAAAATTATTCTTAAAGCAAAAGCTGATACTATAACAGTGGGCATACGCATGTAAATATAAGGTATTCAATAAGAAAGACATAATGCATTGCATTTACTGGATTTATTCACTTATACAGCCCATATGTATTGTATATACATCTATATGTAATGGCATGTTATGAGTACTTGATATGGCATGTTTTACCATGTTCTTTTGAGCCAAATTCCCATATGTGCAACTTATTTGGCTTATAGACATGAAATCTGATTATGATTCTGAAAGCAAGCCCTCGGACGAATTGACTGAGAATACTGATGTTTTTTTTCCACTACGACTGCCTAAATTTCCCAACAGCTCAAGCCTATGATTAAAATATTTTTATCTGAGAAGACAGATACACTTTTAAACACAGCAATGCCTCATAAAACAAACTGCTTAATCTGACCACACATCTAGTAGCATTTTCTCAACTTTATTCAGCTTAGCCTAAATAAACCCTATATAAACCCAACACAATCTCTACAAGCAACAAAAATGCCCTGTTTTACAACCTGTATGAGCTGTACTGCAGCTCACTCACCTTCTATTGCATTAATATAAAGAATAAACAGTCTTTTAGATTCATCTCCATTTTTCCCCCTCTTACTATACAAACACAACCTGCAGAGTGATTTTGGCTGCTGGAACATGACAGGATACAGCTGTATATGAGCACTCACAATCCAGTGTGGTTGCCTGATACACTGCCTGTGAAACAGCCACAGGGGTACCTGGGGAATTTAGTTTGACTGCCACAGTGGCTCTGATGCGTACAAATAACATCAGCAGCCTGGCGGACTTGCTATCAATGATCCAGTATTAGAGTTTCATAAGCACACAATTCACAAATTAAATCCTCAAAACTGACCCTGCATCTGAATATGTGTACTTTCACTGCTACACAGTATGAAGAGAGCCTCAAAATAAGTCAAATAAGTAGGGAATTGGGATGCATCTAATGACTAAAACTAATGAATGGTTAATGAAAAAAGTCAAATATGATTAAGGTAGCAATTTCCACTATAGGCGAGAAAAGGTGACCACACTGAAGCAAAGCCCTGTGCTGGTTTGGAGATTTGAAGCCCTCAACATGTCTTTATGCTTATCGGTTCACCTGGTGGGTACAATTTTAAACATGTAAAGCACTCTCTTTCATGGGGAGGAACATGAGTAACTCACCAATAAGCAAATGTTAATGCATACTTGAACTGCACAAGGGTTTAGGGGAGCCTCTAGATCGTATCAAGTCCATTTCACAGACGTTTCATGAAGGTGAGGACAAATTCTGTCCATTTAAGGAGGTGTACGTATACCATAGGTGCACACTGCACATATGGAATAAATTGATCAAAAGTGACTTTAATAAATGTTTAATACATTTATGTAAAAAAAAAAAAAAAATCAAATTCCATTTCAAATAAATGCTGCTCCTTTAAACTTTCTATTTATCAAAGAATCCAGAAATAAATTTATTAGTTTTAACACAAAAAATAAGCAGCACAACCGTTTTTAACATTAATAAAAATAATAATACATGTTTCTTGAGCAGCAAATCAGCATATTAGAGTAAATGCTGAAGGATTATGAAGACTGGAGTAACACTGAAGACTGGAGTAATGATGCTGAAAATTCAGCTTTGCCATCACAGGAATACATTACTTTTAAAATATGTTAAAACAGAAAACAATCATTTTAAATTGCAACAATATTTTCAAAATATTGCTGTTTTTACTGTATTTTAAAAGAGATGCAATCTTTATGAGCATAAGAGAATTTCATAAAAATCATACTAATCCCAAACTTTTGAATGGTATATTTTAAAATGTTCGTCCAATTATTGCATTCAGTCCGAATGCAATGATATGATGTCCTGTCAGCGAATGTATTTCCATTCCTCTGCACACCTGCTCGCGCAGACATCACACGTTATCAGCGTGGCCCGTAAGGCCATGCAGAGTTGTAGACAGACAGTCACCGAGCGCCACAAACAAAAGCAGCCACTATTATTGTAATGTTATGTGCTTTAAGACTTGAGGTAATTTAACGCCATGTCTCGTGATGCTTTGCAGACTCTGCTCTGGCTGTGAGCGTTCATGTGTTTTGGAGGAGGCATGGCTTTGGAGAGAGCGCTCTGATGGAAGGGTGTTATCTTATGCTTTCAAAGGTATAGCTTGCTATTGCTAGCCTCTTCGAAATTGCCTACCCTACCTTTAACCTTAGGGAGACAATGGAGTAATTTCCATCAACATAATTTCCACTACAGAATGGAACTTAAAATACATAATTAAACATAGCTGTGATGCAGTGGAAATGATCATGATGTTTCAGAAAATTACAAAATTCTCCAGCAATTTGTGAATATACACTGTCGAGGTGAGATAATGTTTCAGAGTTTATATAGTAAACTTATATAGTAAACTCAGCGCTTATAACTGAAGAAGCACAAAATTCCTCAATCTTTTGACAAGCCTTAAAATGAAAGGAGAAATCTTCATTTAGAAAACAAACAGCCATAAGACAAAATGAGGGATTCTTGAGCCCTTTCTGAAAGGAGTGTATGACAACATTCAGCAGAATCCCATTGTACAATTGCCAAACTTCAGAAGACACACACACCTCATGCCAACTTCTGATAGACAAAGGCTCTTTGTGCCAGTTAATTGTGCCAGTCAATTGACTCAGCAAATGAGTAATCTAATTAGCATGCACACAGAACAACAGCAGAGAACGTCAAATTCATAAAAAAATAAGTCAGTCTTCATCTTTTATGCTTTTTGCTTTTATGATACAAAGCAAATGATTAACAAATTAACCTACTCAGGAAGAGTTCAAACTCATTCTGCAGATCCGAAGTAAACCAAGCGAAACGCTCTGATTTAGTCTTCTCCCAACCTCTTTAAATATTCATATATCTATATTCCCCATACAGAACCATGCAAAATGACGCTGGTTTTCACCAGATGATTCCAGTGAGAGCGTTTCTGGGGAAAAAGAGAAATTGCACCATCACAATACAGCATGTTTCTCTATAGCCATGGCGAAGGAGAACAATGAACAGGCTGTCAGGAGGGTCTTGAAACGTAAAGTGTCCTCAAAAGCCCACTAAAACAAGCAATCAGCATTTGCATATGTAAAAGTGGAAGACTTTAATGTTTTCAAGTGGGCTGTGTGTACAAAAACGAATTAGGGAAGACAGGTAGGACCATACATTTACAAGAAAATCAAATAATGAAGGCATGGATTAGCTTTGTAAAAATGTATCAGAGCTTCAAACAAAACCTTCTATCATACAACTTAGTCAGCATTACCTAATTAGCCCGACAATGGCAGTCATTAAGACAGACAGTCATCCTCCTCAAATGATATTATGGTGGCTAAATTTAGACGAAAGCTTTCATCACACAAGTGATCTTCAAAGTGGAACACTTGTTTCTAACATATGAGCTCTAATTTTATTTGGCAGTCAAGCAATAAGTCCTTAATTGCATTCTGGGACTTCTACCTCACTGGGTACTAAGTGCACTTGGTGGGCTTATAATTGGACAGTTTCATTCAATCCATGAGTGAGAGTCTGAGACTAAAATATTTTTTTTTTTCAATAAAATGATTAAAACCCAACCAAAGTTTTCCAGCCCAATATGCCAATGTGTCAATCAAAAGACATTCCAGACAGAACTAAATCGTACAGATTCTAGTTATTGCTATTGCAGTCACACCATCGCAAGCACTTCGTGAGCACACAAAGAAATGAAGGATGATGCAGATAGGAATGCACACTTCTGTAATCCAACTAGTCCTATTTAAAACATCCTGAGGCAAAAATAGAAAATAAAAGTTGAAATGGCTTACCATTGTCTTCAATGGAAAAGTGGAATGCGTCGCTTGTGGCATTGTCTCCGTCTCGAAGCACGTAGCAAATATGCATGTCATCAATGTCAGCTGAAGGAGAAAACATTCAAACAGATAAGTAACTTTTTTTAAACTATATTAATAAACTAAGTTGTGATGCACTTTATTGCTTTATATAGATACTAAATAGATCAAGATCCATTGTATTATGCATTTCATTTTTCAGAATCTATTCCAGTAATATATTTTTATAATGATCACATACTCAGATGCAAACATTTCTATATACAGAATGATACAGTATATAGAAATTATATTATATTGGAAAAATGTTTTTTTTATATATATAAATGATATCTTCAGCTGTACATTAAGTATATTTTCTATACCTAAAAAATACATATTAGTGGAGGCAGGAGTTTTCAAACTTTTTAATGTCAAGGACCCCCAAATATATAGGAAATCACAAAAATATAAAGGCAGCTATATATATATGTATATTTTAAGACTAATTTGGACTGATATTAGTAATGTGTGATATTAAAAACTAAACAATTGCCATATATGTTGCCATTTACTCCTGTCCTAATGTAATAATATGTACTCTTTATAGGTACTAATGCACTGCACACACTTTAGGGGGTAGAAAAGGCACAAAGAAAAACTCCTAAATGTAAAATCTTTGGACATTTTTCCTACAAGTGTAGCCATCCCAAATGGCCCACATGATGTGAACTCCACAGGAACTATTACCTAACAGCCAACAACCCATGTGTCAAAGTATAGACTTTGAAAAGGTGAAAAGGACCATGAGGGTGCAGGGTTCCATTTAGGACAGGGTCTATATGAACCAGGCTGAAAAACACTTTCAGATAAGGGCATATTGTCCATCTGCTCCTGCACAGAGGGTTGCAGGCACCAGACTGCATTATGTCTGAGATTCGTCAGCTGGGCAGTTTTTAATTTAGAGTGAAAAAATATATATGGCACAAAAGCCATGGTACAGCAATTCCCTTGTGAGTGAAAGGAGCCACAGAGCAGTAGGTCTCCAGCTGGCACCCATCTATTAATTTCTCCATCACCCTCTCTTTTGCTCAAACTTTAGAGTGCATTTAATGTACTTGTTTTCTCTGAGAGGGTGTTACATCAACAGCACTATCCTATCTTCAATATTTGATGTCAAAACATTTCTCTTCAAAGCGGTCAGCTCATAAAAATGTAAACCCATCATTTTCAAATGCCTGCAAGGGAGCAGCAACTTTATTTACTGTCAGTAGCCCACACCAACACCCCCCACCCCCAACTGTGCTAAATTCCCTTGAAATATTCAAAGAGAATCCTCAAAAAGGAGCTTATTTAGATAGGGGAAGCACAGTGGCAAGTTGAGCATGTCCCCTGCTAGTTTTGACATTTACAACTTTGTACAACTATACTAAGGCTTTCCTGATACGCCTGAAAGCTCAGAAAGCCCTTTATTGTAACTCTTTGACTTGTGTAACACGGTTGTATAACTGTTTGCTTTGTACTATCTATTGGTGAAAAAAGACTTGTAAATTATTGGTCTTAATTGATGCCAAACACATCTTACAATAGATACTGATGCCATTCTTCTGATTCATTCTTCAATGTGGGCACTTTTCCAGATAGGCTTTTCAGGACAATCATCCCTCATAACACGGTTCAGAAAATGGTGAGACAGTATACAGTATAACAGTTCACCCAAAAAGAAAAATTGTCATAATTTATTAACCCTCCTATTCAGGCTGCTCTTCTCTAAATAATAAAAATGGAAGAAACTTGAGGCTGTCAAACTCCAAAATTGAAAAAACGGCATAAAAGGGATCTATACTGTGAAACTATACTGTGTTTTCATAGTGATGAGCAGACTTTTTTACTAAAAATCCTCTGCAATCTGAAGTAGCTCTCAAATCAAACTCAAACCATTGACGTCAATGTTGTTTGGTAATGAGACAATCCAAAGCAGTGCTGATGCACCATTTTTTTTTTTTCATCCATATAGACTTGAGGTTTTATTTTTGGGGGACAAACTGATTCAATTTAAGTCTGCTCCTACTATTTTTATGAAAATTTTTTTGTGCCTTTTTGTAATTTTGTAACTCCCCCCAAAAAAACAACCTGAGCTGATTTGCCAGTCTTCCAGGGTTGCTGGTCTGTTGGTTTTAGAGGGGTTGTGGGCATTTTTCTTCTAGTCAAGCCGGGATATATATATAGGCTATATATATATAGGCTACATATATATATATATATATATATATATATATATATAGGCTATATTTATATATATATATATATATATATAGGCTATATTTATATATATATATATATATATATATATATATATATATATATATATATATATATATATATATATATAGGCTATATATATATATATATATATATTCAAGAAGGGGTTGACAGACTCATTTCCGATTCACTTTTATTATATGGAAATGAGCAGCCAAGATATTCTTCAAAAACTTCACCTTTTGTGTTGCATGGAAGAAAGAACATCTTTTGGGTCTGGGACAGCATGAGGGTAAATAAATGATCACAGCATTTTCCCTTTAATATAGTATTCTCACATTTATGTTAATCCAGTATTCTCTCACATACTATTCTTATACATTAAACTATTCATATACATTAAACATTAATCTACCATTAATATTAAACCATTTAAATGTTTTAAATTAATATAACCTATTGCATTAAATTAACATCACAAAACTTACCTTGGGTAAATGTGGTGACAGTTGCATTGCCTTTTCCCAAGTTAATGAGATAGCCATGTTCAGCACCCACAGTAATTTTAAAAGTCACTGCTCCTTGAGGGCTGTCTCTATCCTCTGCCTTTAATGTTTTACTAGTGATTAGGAACCCAAGGTGACCAGTAGGGAGAATTCTTATTGTTGTACCACCCTTATTAGTCACAACCTGCGGAACTCCATTGTCCACCGAAAAAATAGTGATTTTCATCATCTGGGGTTTGCGAGTTGCATAAACAGTGTCAGGGAACACATAAAAGTCTGTGTGAGTTCCGTCGGTGACCGTAAATGAGAAGCTGTCAGACGAAGACTCGGTTCCATCGTGCTTGTAGCGGATCATGTTTTCATTTAGGTCCTGCTTGGTGAAGAAAGTGACAGGTCGGGTGTTGTTAAACAGCAACTTGCCATGAACAGGCACCTGGGTGATTGTGAACTTTAAAAGCTGGTCGGCTGTATCACGGTCCTCCACCGTCAGCTCAAAAGGAGTGATTAACTTATTTTCGCCTTCATTAACAACCAGTCCGTGAATGGTGACCACAGGCTTTTTGTTGTCAACATCCGTAATGGACACACGAAAGGTGCGGAACACAGGGTTGTAACCATCAGTCACCTCAAACTCGAAGCTGTCCATCTTCACCTCGTCATCAGCAGTGTGGATGTAGTATATTTTATTCCCAGCTAGTTGAAGCTGACTGAACGAACTAATGGGCATCCCTGGTACATCAGTGCACTCTAAGTGTCCTCGTATAGGGGCACGAGTGATGGTGAACACCAAATGCTCATCAGGGCTGTTATGATCACTGGTGCTAAGCAGGTCTGTGGTTAGAGTCACCCTTCCTCCTTCTTTCAGAGAAACACCTTTGCTGATCACATCAGGGAACACCATGTCTATTCCACCCACAGTTACATAGAAGTACCTGTCAATCAAGGGGTTAATGCCATCAGTAACATCAAATTTGATGAGGTCACGAACTCCCTCTTGTCCGTTGTGAATGTACATGATCATATCTTGGTCAACATCGTTTTGTGTGAAATTCATTCCAACAGTTATGTTTTCAAGTGTTCCAAATGGTGTTCGCTTTTGTAAAAACCCTTGATTTGGACCATAACGGATGATGTAGGTCAGAATGCTGTCTTCTGTATCCAAATCAGTTGCTTTTAAAACTTTAGTGTTGATTATTTTCACCTCTCCTATCTCTATTTCAAGGCCATCATTAATCGCCATCCTTGGCGTTTCATCGTCAACCAAAATGACCATAATCATGACGGTTTTCTCCACTGTGAATTTTCCATCAGTAAGAAGAACTTCAAAACTATCCTCTGTGTTTTCTGAATCATCATGCTCGTAGACAATACTTGAAGCCTCTCGTATCTGATCAAGAGTGAAATTTGTGACAGGAATAGTGCCTGAGGTTAACTGATTGAGGATATATCCATGTTTCGGAGGTTTTGAAATAATAAACGTGAGCTCACCCGCTGGAACATCAGCATCAGCGCCATTTAATATTGGAGTGTCAATCACAATGTTCATGCCTTCCATCACAACAAACTCTCTCATATGGATCTCTGGCTTTTCGTCATTGGATGGGATTATCACGATTGGAAAAAAGTGTCTCTCTGAAAAATTTATCCCATCTGAACACCTGAAAGTAAACCTGTCCTCAACTGGCTCGACGCCTTTATGAATACTTTGCACATAATAAATGTGGTTTTCCCGAATGTCTTTGATGGTGAAAGCACTAATTGCAATCCCTGATCTGGATTTCTCAGAGCCTGGTGCAGGGGAGATGTTTTCTACGTATCCTGAGGTGGGCTGCACAATGATTGTGCAAAGGAGGTCATCATTAGGGGTGTCAATGTCATTAGCACTAATATGTGAAATTTCGATAACGTTTTTCTCACCCTCCACGACAATGAATCGGGGGCCCACGAAGACCTCAGGGGCCTGACTATCCAACGGCAGAATGGTGACCTGCACACGAACCCCTTTGATTTTATTTCCCCCAACTGTCCATTCATCAGACATATCAGTGAGCGTCAAATTAAAGAAGTCGAGTTTTGTTGTCAAGCCAATTTCTCCAGTACTATGTGTATACACTACCAATCCACTAATGATGTCTGCTTGAGTGAACCTATTGGACGGCACACCATTCACTAATATTTCACCAAACACTGGGGGTTCCTCCACGATAAAGGTCAACCTGAGGTCATCAGTGTCCTCGTCTCGACCCTGAATGACATTGGTGGTGATCTCAGTTGCTCCGTTCTCCAAAACATCTATGTAAGAACCGATAGTGCCCTCTGGAAGACTGATGGTTGGTGTTTCGTCATCAATAGGCTTCACATTGATCCTGACTGTGATTGTGACAACGTGGACACCATCGCTGACATCAAGCTGGAACAAATCACTGGTTGACTCATCACCGTTATGTATGTAAGATATTCTGCCATTAGATATATCCTCCAAATTGAATGAATTCCCTTTAGTCATATCAGTGAAAGTATACTTAACCTGACCGTGTTTTGGAGGCTGGGTGATTGTAAACAGAATCTGTGAGCTGTCCGTGTCTGCATCTGTGGTGTCCAGTTCAGCACGAGTGATGACATGCAACCCTCGTTCTTGCAGGGTAAAGCCTTTGTTGGTGATCTGGGGAGGCTTGTTGTCAACAGGCTGTAAAAATATAGTAAAAATTCCATTGGCACTGTTTCCCGACATGTCCTCGACTTTGTAATGGAACTGCACCACATGTGGAGTTATTCCGAGCTCTAGATCAGGAGGCTTGTAGGCTATCTTATGATGGTTTATCTGTGCCTGAGTGAACTCGGTGACCTCTGAGTTTGGACTCTCAGTTAGAACGATGCTTCCCAGAATGCCAGGGCTGTTCTCATCTGTGTCAGTGGGTGGCTGGGTAATTGTGTATTTCAGGTCCCTGTCTTCCGAGTCCAAGTCTGTGTAGCGCAAGAATTTCTTTCGAAAATGGGTGAGCTGGTACTCGTGGACGGTCACTTGCAGGGTGGTCCCGGGGTACAACTCTGGGGGGATATCATCAATGGGGAGAACTTTGATGATGAAAGAGTTCTCACCTGATTGGTTCGGTGGGTCATTGTCATCTTGCACACGGAAAACAAACTGATCCATGATGGTTTTTGTATTATGTGGTCCAACATGCCTGTAAAACAGCTTTCCTTCTGTGATGTCATACTGGAACCACTCGGTCACTACTTTCTCATACATCTCGTCCTCAGCATTGAACCTCCATGTGGATGGATCCTCTGGTGCATCTGATTGACGAAGTATCACTTCTCCGATATTAGAGAAGGGAGGCACAATGATGAATTTGATAGTTGAATCTTCAGAGTCTATATCTGCAGCACTAAGCATTAAAGGAGAAATGGGCATCATTTGGTTTTTAAACAAAACTAAACCTGTGTTGGCATTGATTATGGGAGGTTCATCATCAGTTGGCACCACTGTAATGGGAAATAGAAACTCAACTTCATTTTTGCCATCTGTCATTCTGAAAATGATATTATCGCTGTATGTATCGCTGCCATCATGCTGGTAGATGACGCTACCTACATCAAGATCTGCTGGGGTGAAAAATTTTCGCCTGGACCCCAGAACTGTGAGCTCTCCGTGGCGGAGCCCATTAATTACTGTGATTTGGACGTTGTCTAAATTGTCCTCATCGCTAATTTGTAGGTTTTGTGAGCTGGACAGTGGCCTGGACTGACCCTCATAAAGCAGTTGTCCAGTGTTACGGGTCACAACCGGTGCTAGAGTGTTCATGGGCTTAACCACTATCATGAATGCAAAAGGGTCTGATATAGCCCCCTCAGTGTCTACAACTTCAAATTCAATTTGGAAAATTCTCTCTGCATTTGAATCAACAGAGGGAGGCTTGTAGGCTATTTTAAGATCTTTCAGGTCTGCTTGATAAAAAGACGTGATGGGCAAATTCCTGTCATCTGTGCTTACAATGTAACCCTCCTCAAAGGACAGCGGAGAAGTGATGTTAAAGATTAAATCATCAGGATTAGATTCCACATCCTCAGCGGCAAGCATGTCGTGGGTTATAGCTGTCATTACGAACTGGTCGACTTCCATCATCATCATTGCTACAAAACTCGGTTTAGGAGCTGTGTTTTCCTCACCCTCTTTTATAAGCACGACAATTTGGAAAAACTCTTGTTTCAGTACATTCACTTCTTTGTCTTGTAACTCTAAATACATGGGAATATAATCTCGGTTTGGAGAACGATGTGCAAAAGTGTGCTGATAGCGAATGTCCATTCTGACAAATTCATCACAGTTCACTGGTTTGCCTAATTTTCCATTATCAACCAGCTTTCCATACCTGGGTAATGAGCTGCCACTGGCCAGAGATGTAACTTTACACAAATGAGCATTTCTATCATAAGTAAACTCCAGGATTTTCTTATCAATAGGATTACTCATTCCAAGCAGTTTCTCTACAACTACAGGCATGTGTTTGGTGAGAATCTCAAGCTGAGTGAAAATCACCTCCACTTCCATCATAAAGGGAATGATGACTGTATCAGTCTGAGTATCATATCTGAGCTGAAGTCTTACTCTGTCTTTTGAGGGGCTCCTGGATCCGAAATGCGAGTACTTTACATCATTGGGACCAAATTCACAAGGAAACTTTTTCGGGGACAGCTGTCCCGGTCTCTGTGACAGTGGGTCATTATCCAGAACTGTTATGGTGCACTTGTCTCCAGGCTGAACTTGGATAACCAGATCATTGATTGGATCAATATAAACAGATCTGCCGAAGGGAACCCGTATTCCATTATTGGCAACAAGAATAGCATCCTCTGAAAGTTCAGATCTTAAACCGTAGGTTAATCCCAAACTCTCAATTCCCTGTGTAGATGCATGGCGAATCAAAGTCAATATAAAGAGAAACAAGTGCACATGACACGCTCTACGTTTCCGCTGATCTGTTATACTCCAAGCCATTTGTAATGTGAGCCAGAATTACTCATTCACGTTCGGCACAATCCGTGGCAAGATGAGAAAGTGGGAAAAGTTAAAGCGCACAACAGAAAAATCTCCCATTCGCATCCGCGCAAAGGTGCATCATTCTCCCTGAGCAGCTCGCACTCTGAATAAACTTCATGCCTCGCGGAGCCGTGCGGGGAAACCACGCCCTGCTCTCACGCTATTGACTGAACTTTAAGATGGAATTCGTTCGGAGAGCTCTGATTGGACGCGCGCACTGTCACACAAAGGCAAGCGGGGACAGATCGGCATTCAGAAAGAATGACTTGGTGTGGCGTATTATGGCAAGCCGTATTAGCATTCCTTCCTTTAAACTAACTACTATCTATTATTATTGTAGCCAAGTTTAAGTTTTTCATCTGGGTATATTTTGAGCAAAAACTTTTCTTTTTCACGACCTCCTGTCGAAACGAAAACCTGTCAGAATTAAACAACGTTTAATAGTAAGCCTATTTTGAGAATGTATAATTTTGAACCTGTGCTATAAGCTTTGAAATGAAATAACAATGACATGAAATCCAGCACTTCTTAATTTCCTCTTTATTTTAATTGTAATAGCCTATAATTGTAATCTAAAATGTTATTTATGCATGACTACTTCAATAGCCTACAGTAACACATTTTACCACAGTAGCCTTCTTGACAGAATTTCTTCTTGATCAGGGATTTGGCACAGTCATCACCATTTGTAGCCTACTGAACAGGTAACCTATAATTCCCATCATCATAAGAGTGTTCAGACAATCAATGGTGATGTATTCCGTAATTCTGAAATTATTTATTCTTTGGTTCCATGAAATAATCAGAACAAAGCAACATTCTTATTACCAAATAACATTGGTAACACTTTACAATAAGGTTTCATATTACATTAGTTAACATTACCTAATCATGAACAATACTGCATTTACTAATCTTAGTTGTTGTTCATGTTCATTTCAACATTTATTAATTCATTATTAAAATCAAAAGTTGTATTTGTTAACATAAGTTAATGTACTGTGAACTAACATACAAAACAATGAACAACTATTTTTTATTAACTAACACTAACAATGATTAATGAATGTTAAGAAATATATTTCACACTGTTAATTCATGTTAGTTAATACATTAACTAATGTTAAATGTGACCATAACATTTTAATTCTGGAACAATTGAAAGGGATAGATGGATAAAAACTTGGTGTTCTTCATTTTGAAGCAATGCAGTTTGCTTTGACAGCTATGACAAATAAAGTGAAAAATAGTCAGAAAGCATAAAACAAATGATGTAAGATGATGTAAAGATTTTTTCATTTCTATAATGCTCTAACATGCATTACATCTGCTGTGCATTGTGTCAGCTCTCTCTGGTGGTGAAAAATAAAATCATGAACTTCATTGTGCAGTAGATCTTTTGAGCTTCTACACTTATTGCAACATTTTTTTCTGTTCTTTGCAATATATTCAGTTGAGGTGAGTTTTATTCTAACATTTATCTAATATGGGAAAGAAAAAGACACCCTATTGATTTAATACAAAATAAATATTTTCCACATATTATTTAAATATATTTTGACCAAATAAAAAGCAATCATTCTGTAACCTTGAAAACGACATGTTGTCTTTACAAAAATATCCTCTTTACAAAACTATAGAATGCCTGCCGCTTCTTACACAGCACAAATGGGTCTGAATTTATTAAAATATTTAGCTGCTTTTATATTTTAAGAATGGGGTCTCTTACATTTGGGGTCCTTAACATTACAGTTTTTCTCGATTGCTTAAACACTATAACCAGGCTTTTGAACTAAAATTTCAAAACCATAACGCCATTTATCAAAAAGCACACCCATTTCACTAAACTATAAACACTATTCCCTGTTTTGACACATGAGTCAGATTTGTTGAACTGTCACTGCAAAACTCTACACACAAATCCCTTCATTTCTCATTGCTTAGACCATGTTGTCATTTAGAAAGCACTAGCATTCAAAATTGTTCACTCAAGTCAGCACAGCTTCAGCTCAGTTAGCACACAATTACCCAAGTGGAAACACTAAGAGTCAAAATTTAACACACATCAATCAGAACCTTCAATAGATATATAAAAGGGCCCAAATCAGTTTATTGCGTTTTGGAACAATGGATCCAGAAAGACATGAAGGAAGAGGGATAAGAATGAGGAGGAAGGGCAAGGACAAGAAGACAAGCAGTCTCAGATGAAATTCAAGCCACTCTAGTTGCCCATGTCTTTGTCAATGGTGTGACTAGGGAGGCTGGGCTACGAGTAAGGCCAAATTTGAGTCACTTTACCGTCGCCTTGAGAACCTTCAGGGAGGTGTGGTGGTGGCAAACAAAATTCTATTACTGAATAAGAGACAAACATTTCCAATAGTCTTTGATGAGGTTTATTTTCTTGCAAGAAAAGACCAGCATGTCGAACAGTCACACAGTGTGGCTGCAGTGACAGTGAAGGGAGGGCATCCTTTCTCCTTTATAGTCTTGACTCCCAGAATGTTATCTTTCTAGGCAAATGATGGTATTTCAACCATATGTGGAACATTCTTAGACGTATCCATCATATTGTATCCTTGAGTGGAGACCCTCCTGTCACGTCCCAACACTCTTTACCATTCCAATACAATTCAAATTCCATATTAGAATATGGTTTGTGTGTGCTCTTTTACTGTCATATGTTGGTCACACACATCTTACTGTAAGTAAATATATTAAAAAATTAGAGGAGAGAGTAAAAAAAAAAAAAGAGTAAAAAAAAAAAAAAAAAAGAGTAAAACAGGAAAAAAAAAATATTTTTGTGTGTGTGTGTTTTCTGTGTATGAATAAAAATGTGCCAATGTATCCACTGGTTGTGTCTTGTGTTCATCATGTGAAAAGGTTTGTGAGGGGGGAACCACAAGCAACATAAATTACCAGTTTTGGAAATGTTGTTTTGAATTTATTGCACCAGTGTCTTAGACTATGTTGTAGTGTGTGTGATTTTGAGGGCTTGTGTGTCCTGTCTGAGGGCAAAGTTTGGTTTTTCAGCAAGAGTGAATGGTTTTGAGTGTAGAGCTTCATTTTGACCTGAAAATAGGATGTTTGGGGAATTGGGTGAGACGTTATGGATTTGTGTTTATAGTTTTGAGAATACGAGGCATAGTTTCAAGAAATGTGTTTAAGCAATCGAGAAAAACTGTAACACAAAAAAAAAAAAAACATGAAAAAAAATTGTAGTGATATATTCATTCAAACATTGCATTGTTCTATCAAGTCAAGTCAAGTCAAATTTATTTATATAGCGCTTTTTACAATACAGCTTGTATCAAAGCAGCTAACATGAAAATAATACAACAAAGTTTGTTTCTAGAAGAAAATTGCATCATCGTCCACCTTAAGTAAGGCAGATCAATACTAATGTTGAATATTAAATGTCCCCAACTAAGCAAGCCAAAAGCCAAGGCAACAGTGTCAAAGAACCAAAATTCCTTTAGGTGACAGAATGGAGAAAAAATCCTTGGGAGAAACCAGGCTCAGTCTGGGGCCAGTTCTCCTCTGGCCAACGAACAAACAGTGTATTATTATGATTCAGGCAGCATTACAGGTCAGAAGTCAGACTGGATCAGAACATTCAGAATATTTATCCAGTTCAATCTGGTTGGAAGTCGGAGTCACGCCGGTATGGAGACAAGTTAGTTGATGATCAGTGCTGATGGCTGTCGTGTCAATGAGGCCTTCACAGGGCTGATGAGGCTGGCACCTCAGGGATGCGTCATGGATGGGTCCAGGCACTGTTTCCACCATCTGACCTGGATACGGCCCGGATCTGGCTGACTTCAGTAAACCTCAGAATAAACAGAAAGACTAACATTAGCATAGATGCTATCCTTCTTATGATGTAACAAGTACAGGTGTTATAGGAAGTGTCCCGGTTCCGGCTGAACTAATTTATGCAGCCTAATAATCAATTAACTAATTTGAATAATAGAAATGTATAATGTTCTATATGCCAGGTAAAAGAGATGCGTTTTTAGTCTAGATTTAAACTAACAAAGTGTGTCTGCTTCCCGGACAATGTTAGGAAGACTGTTCCAAAGTTTAGGTTCTAAATAGGAGAAGGATCTACCTCCAGCAGTTGATTTTGATATTCTAGTATTATCAACCTAGAAGCTTCTGCATTTTGTTTATTTTGTTTACTTTGTTTATTAAGCATGCAGGGCAACCACCCAGTAGAGCATTACAATAATCTAGCCTTGAGGTCATGAACGCATTAACTAACTGTTCCGTATTTTTCATTGAAAGCATATGTCATAATTTAGATTTATTTTTAAGATGGAAGAATGCGGTTTTACAGATGCTAGAAACGTGGCTTTCAAATGAAAGATTGGTATCAAAGACCCAGGTTCCTAACCGATGACGAAGACTTGACAGAGCAGCCATCAATTGTTAGACTGTATTCTTGGTTAATAATACTTGCAGAGGTTTTTTGCCCAATAATTAAAAACTCTGTTTTTTCAGAATTAAGTAGTAGGAAATTACTAGTCATCCAAATTTTTATATCAGCTTTGCATTCCGTTATTTTTGTGAATTGGTGCGTTTAGTCAGGCGCGAAGAAATATAGAGCTGAGTATCATCAGCATAACAGTGAAAACTAATTCCATGCTTCCTAATGATATCTCCCAAGGGTAGCATGTACAGGGTGAACCGCAACGGTCCTAGTACTGAGCCTTGTGGTACTCCATACTGAACTTCTGATCGATATGACATCTCTTCGTTTGCTGCTACAAAACTGATAACGGTCAGATAAGTATGATTTGAACCATGCTAATGCAATTCCACTAATGGCAAAATAATTTTTGAGTCTGTTCAAAAGAATGTTGTGGTCGATGGTATCAAATGCAGCACCAATAGAGAAGTATAACCACGATAAGAGCAAATCATTTGTAACTCTAATGAGAGCTGTCTCAGTACTATGGTATGGTCTAAATCCTGATTGGAAATCCTCCCAGATACCATTTCTTTCTAAAAAGGAACATAGTTTTGAGGATACTGCCTTTTCTATTAATTTTGACAGAAAAGGTAGATTCGAGATCGGCCTGTAATTGACTAATTCTCTAGGATCAAGTTTTTTTAATAAGAGGTTTAATAATAGCCAGCTTGAAAGTTTTCGGAACATATCCTAGAGACAAATATGAATTAATGATATTAAGAAGAGGATCTATGACCTCTGGAAGCATCTCTTTCAGTAGCTTAGTCGGTATGGGGTCTAACATACATGTTGTCGATTTAGATGATTTAACGAGTTTGGGCAATTCTTCCTCTCCTATAGCAATGAATGAATATTTTTTTTTCCTCAGGAAGACTACAACGCACTGTCTGATGCGATACTGTAGTAGACGGTTGCATAGTTATAATTTTTTCTCTAATATTATCAATCTTGTAAGTAAAGAAGTTCATAAAGTCATTACTGCTGTGCTGTTTGGAAACGTCCGGTGTTGGAGCTTTATTTTTTGTTAATTTAGCCACTGTTTCGAATAAATACCTAGATTTGTGATTGTTTTCTTCTAAAAGTGTTGAAAAATAAGCAGATCTAGCAGTTTTTAAGGCCTTTCTGTACGCAATCGTGCTCTCTCTCCAACAAATGTGAAAAACTTCTAAGTTTGTTTTCTTCCAGCTACGCTTAAATAACACTTGCCTGATGGCTTATGCTACCGTTAACCCGGACGTCGAGGTCACTTCCGTGATTTGGGAAAAGCCCATCAGAAAAGTCCTGGCAGAAAGCGATGCATAAGGATGTAGTGTAATGACGCCCAGTTCCAGGAATGCACTAATATTTTGTTGGTAGTACCAGTTTGCACACCTCTTTAACGTTAATTTTAGTGATCTCCGACTGGCAAAGTCGAACATCATTAGTGCCAATGTGAATAATAATCTTAGAGAATTTACGATTAACATTAGCCAGCACTTTTAAATTTGCTTTGATGTGAGGCGCTCTGGTTCCCGGCAAACATGTGACTATGGTGGCTGGTGTTTATATTTTCACGTTCCGTGTAATAGATTCGCCAATAACTAGTGCACATTCAACAGGATTCACAGTGGGTGTTTCACTGAGTGGGGAGAATATATTTGTTATGGTAATTGTAACGGAAGAACGGTGTTTTGTCGAAAGCTGTACGGAGCTTACAGACGCAAACCACACGGCAGCGAGGCAGACCGGAGCAATTGATCATCAGCAATCGAGGATCGATAGCTATTCCAGCTATGATACCATCTAAATAAGACTCTAAATCAGGCATGTCAGTTATTTAGGTCAAATGTTCCTTGGGACTGTAGCTGTATTTCACACATGCGATGGGTTTTATTGACTGATAAGTCATGCACATCTTTTTGTGCAGCTGCCAAAGGATGTGAGAGAACAGAGCAGGTGTTGGGGAGAGAGGAAGAGAAGAGAACATAATACACTCAACAGCGGTCTTAAAGGCAGGGTAGGCAGGTTTTTTCTAAAAAACTTTTTCCCAAATTTGTTTAAACTGTCTTTATATACCAATACATAATTAAAATGTAAGTACTCTGAAAAAGAGAGTTTAAAAATCGAGTGTCTGTAGTCCTCTCAGGGCTGCAATAAACACAGCTACTTATTCCATTCACTCCCACCCCCTCCCTTCTGGGCTCCTTCCAAAGCCACGCCCCCAAAACACATGAACGCGCGATGCCGACCGCTCAGCTTGGAGGACGCGTTTGCCAGCGCCGAGCGGAGGGGAGCGCAGTGCATGTAGTGACATCATGTCAGAATCACATGTAATAAAATACCTAACTTTATCATTATGGATATAAACAACTAACATGGTTGTTAGTACTCACTATCAAGCTAGCATATATCGATACTGGTAAAGTTTAAAATATATTGAGTTTGATTCGGTAACGAGCTAGTAATATAAGGCAAAGCTAAAAACAGGTTGCACTGATACACGTTTTCCCATTACCATCAGTTACACTGTGATGAAGGTGAATTTCGTGTAAGATTCATAACATATATGGTGTTTTGCATGTAAGAGCTTCCACGATGAAAGCACTGTTGGCCGATATTGACTCTCGTCTGACTTCTTGCTTTATCCAAATACTGTCTTCCTTTGCCTTGTTTGCCTTCGCTGACTATATATGCAGGTACTGGGAATTTTGACTGCTCTTTCTCTGCCATAATTGTGATTCTTCCTAGCTTCCGTGCCTCTTCGCCTCCTCGAGTCAAACGGGTGCACGCATGTGGGCAGCTCCTGTAGCAGCAGGGGTGGTAGCCATGGCAGCGAGGGAAAGTGACAGTCGCCCAGCCAATCATTTCATTGGTTCCGAATGGAAATAAGTAGCTGTGTTTATTCCAGCCCTGAGAGGACTACAGACACTCGATTTTTATACTCTCCTTTTCAGAGTACTTACATTTTAATTATGTATTGGTATATAAAGACAGTTTAAACAAATTTGGGGAAAAGTTTTTTTTAGAAAAAACCTACCTACCCTGCCTTTAATTAAGTCATAGCATTATATTTTATTCAATAAATGCGATACAGTTTGTAATACAGTAATGCTTGCATGGTAAATTATATAGACATATTCACCATTTGAAGTGCTTACATTTAACCCCTAAATGCATGAATGTTTCGCCAATCATTATTATATATTCGGGTCCACCCGGATCGATATCTAACATGGATGGATTTCTACCTGTCGCGATAATATAAAACTAACTATTTCGTTCAGTACTTGCTCTGCAGTAAATCGCTCAGCCATTTCTTGCTGATGATATTTCATATTCTTTTGTTTTCTGCCTGCGGTAACTTTAAGTGAAACGTCACTTCATCATTGTGTATCAGACATCGCCACCTTGTAGGATAAAGATGAATTGCACTTATTCAGGCATCAAAGATTAAATTACTGTTGTGCAGAAAATTTTTACTTACACTGTTACTCACCTCAGATCATTAGCAACCCTATGCAATTAAATGAAAGGGAAAACAGGCATTCTTTTATAATTGTATTATTTTTTTCTTGTAATATTGCTCATAATGAATTGATTGAGGAATACTAAGAAGGTTGATGTCTAACTTTAAAAAAATAAATGAGGAGGAGGGTAGTGCATGACGTCCTGGGTCACTAAAGACCTGAGGTTTGCGTTTAAGGGTTAAGATGGTTTCTTTAGCGGACATAAACAGGGTTATATAAAATGTCTACATACACTTTATATGATGCACACTTTTACAATTTATCCAACCAGGACTTGTGCAAAATCATCCATGAAAAATTCTGCATAAATGATACCATGAAACCAATTTTAATTAATTATATTTATAAACATCCCTGTCATAAATGCACAAACCTCCATCTACACATAAAGTTACACAAAATCACACAGCCAACTATTCTGGCATCCTGCTGTTTGGCTGATGTTTCCAGAAAGGCTTAAAATTATCACAGAGGAATTCAGCCCTGTCAACACCCCCAGTGTGAATCAGACAGATCAGATTAGAGGTGCCTAGTGCTGATTTATGGACCTATTGCCCATTCTTGAGCTATTTGCAATTATCTGTTTCTAATGCACAATCAGAAGAACTTAAATGGTCTTAATTGTATGACGCATTACCAGACTTAATCTGGCATAGTGTTTTCTCATATGTGTCTTGCATGAAGAATGAAAAAGGTTTTCCGAACTTTGACTTCAGGGAAATGGTCAAAGTGAAAGCTCTTTTTTCATCGCCTGGCTGCTGCCCTGTATTTAACATAATGGTTGTTTTGGTTTTATTGGATGTGTAGGAAGCTGCAGATGTTCACAAAAGATCAAAGGCAACAGTGAAACAGTGTTAGTCAGACTATATTTTCATGTGCATTTAAAACAGATTTGATCATTTGTCATTAAATGCACTCTTAATATTTTATATATTTTGCTTTTACATGGTTATAAAGTCATGTTACAGAAAAATAATGTGTAAGAGACTTTGAAACCTCTTACATCCTCTTGCATGAGCCCAGATTATTGTCATTACCTCAGTCTGATCCTGCTCGAAAATTACAGCATGAGCTCTCTACATCTCTATTGATAGAGTATAAACCCAGTATTACCTGGGTTTCAATTCAAATCCATTTATTTTCTAAAGCACTTCCTCTAGGGGACTTTCCACTTAGGATTGTATGTTCTCTTCGAGGCTTGATTTAAGCATATACCCTTCCTTGCTATTATAATGCACTTTTGACACCAGACAGTACAGTGGTTCGTCTTCTTTTTGATGCATAGTTTTTCCAGAACATCACGTGGTTGTGTGCCCAGACTTGACATGTTGGTCAGGGAATTTGTTCCCTGAGGGTATACTTACACCTGGTCACTTTAGATCAATTTTACTGCAATCTTACATTTGGCCACATACAATATACTGTTCAAAAGATTGGGTTCAGATTTTAATTTTCTTTATGAAATAAATGTTTTAATCAGCACTGATGCATTAAATTGATCAAAAGTGAGAGTAAAGACATTTATGTTTGAAAATACTATATATGTCTGCATCAGGTTCTGTCTTGTTGATGTAACTTAGTGGGCTTCTATGACAAATTAGGACACACAAACATTACCTTGCATCATTCATATCTGGGTGTTGGAATAAAATGTTGAAGAATTAAAGCAGAAACTTTTCTTGTCTTACATTTGAAATCATTAGCCTATAATTTAAAATGGCTTAACAGGAGAATTGAATAGCTATGACATCATATGGATAATCACAGAAAACATGCTGTGCTCTTGAATACTGTTGATTTTCCATTTGGAATTCAACGTTCATAGCTGCCTAGCCTCGCAGTTGTCATTCTGCCTTTCCACTGCAACAATTGCTGAGCTTATCGGGTCTATTTTTTGCTCGAAATGCACTCGGTTGTGTCTCATTGCTGCTATTTTAGTTCACTACTGCATTATGTCTTTGATTGGACATGCTTTCCATCCGGAAGAGCTTGTTGTAAAAACATGTCAAGGCAATTTTATGGCAGACAAGTTCAGGTCGGCAAACAGAGGTCAAAACAGAATATGTCAGCGGTGCAGATGTCTTGGCTTGTCTTTGAGTCTAGGAAAGGGTTGAGAAAACTGATTTGGAGAGAAAACATCAAAGTATCATCTATAATTATGAAGATAGTTTTAGATCTACAATCAAGACATATTGTTCATATGCGTTTGCATGAAATGGTTTTAAAATTACTTTAATGAGTTGTTCTGTGATTTTCCATAAATATGCAACATTCTTCTAGGCTTAGCGAGATAGAACTCATATGTTCGTCTACATCTGCATCTTGTGTAAACAACCATTACATGCACTTAGAGGTAAAGATACTATCATTCCAAACTTTGAGGTTGGTAAGATTTTTTTTTTTATGTATTTGAAAGAACTCTCTTATGCTCACCAAGGCTGCATTTATTTGATCAATACTATTTTTTTTTTATTTTTTTTTACAGTAATAATGTGAAAAAATTATGAATACAAATGACTGTTTTCTATTTTAATATATTTTTTAAAAAGTAATTTATTCCTGTGATGGCAAAGCTTTATTTTCAGTGTCACATGATCCTTCAGAAATCATTCTAATATGCTGACTTGCTGTTTTAGAAACATTTCGTAATATTATCAATGTTGAAAACAGTTGTGTTTCTGTAACATTAAATGTCTTAACTGTCTTTTATAATCAAGTTAATCAAAATTATCCCAATATTTGACCGTGTCACACATTTCAAAGTTTTTAAAAGTTAAATCTGTCTCAAATTAACACTGTTATCATAATCAAAGTGGTTCACTTTTATTATATTATACCCAATGTGATTTATCTACATGATATCTTGTTTTTAAACTTTCAAATTTGGCCTAAAACTATATTTGCATGAGATGAGTATAACTGATGCTGAAATAGTAATGAGCAGAAAGATAAATTCATATTAAAGTTGCGCCGGTGGCGCTTAGAAATAAATTAGTCGTAGATAATTAACATCAGAAGTTACTCAGTTATTAAACAAGCTCGCTCAGGAGAAACCCCTCAGACCCTAAACTTTTAAACAGTTGTTAATAAGTCTCAGGACCTCCAGCTGTTCAATGGTCAGTAAGGCACATTAGGGGTCATTTGTTCTAATCCCGCTTTGGGCCAAATCTACATCCACACCCAGCATGATACAATTTCTGTCTGATGGACCCTCATGCCTGTCTACACCCACTCTCCACTACACTGTAGAAAGAAAATGTTTTAGCAGAAATATGTTTCGTATTATAGCGTTTTAAAAGCCTACAAGGTCTTTTAACACATAAATATTTAATTTCAAGTGATTTATTTCACATTGTATAATAGTGTGTTTTTGCTTCTCTGTAAAACATTTTTTTTTTCTTGTTACATTTTGCAAATGCCATCATCCCTTTCACTTAACACGTTTATTTACAGAGTAACCAAGGTCTGTAAGTGTTGTTTGGAATTACAGTTTTTCTTAAATGCTAAAACACATTTCTTGAAACCATCACTCATTTTCTCAAAACCTTAAACACAAAACCAAATTTTCAAACCACCTTCAGAGAACCTCTGACTCTTCTGGCATAATCAACCAATTGCCTCAAAACCATTTTATCTGTGCTCAAAATTAAACAAGGCTTTCAGATCATACACACATGAGTCAATATCATAAACACTACAGATCATTCATCAAAAAATGGAGAACACAGCATCCAAAGCATGCAGTTAGTTACAGAACAAAAGTATATTGTAACAAAGTAAATACATTTTGCAATTATGTAAAAATGTATAGTAATGACATCTTACAGTAAGGTGAATAAATTGTTACTGTATGTACTGTAAGTATATTGTACTGAATATTGTATTGAATGTCTGTATATTCAGCACTTAAGCACTTAAGTTTAGAGTTTTGCAAAAAGAGTGCATGAGATTTTTTAACTACCTGAACTTGTTTAATGTTTTACAGAAAGAGTGATTTATTCGACAAATTGGTTTAGGCTATTGAGAATTTGGTTCAGAGAATGGGGTTTAGTGTTTTAGCAATTCAGAAACACTGTAATTACAAATTTTGAATGAAGAGTAAATAACACTGCATTAGACATAATATTGCACACTGCATCCGTTTAAAAAAAGAAGGTGTCTGATTTCCTTAAAGTGTATCATCCTACAAATGAGTCTATATGTAACAATATACTGTATGACATTCATAACAGTTTCAATACTAAGAGCACAAAGAAGCAATACTCTCTGGTTTCTTCCAATTTCATTATTTCAGAGTCCTGTCAAACTGCCTGTTAAAGGTTAACATCAATGGCAGCTAATGCTTCTTTGTTTTGGGGTTGACAAAAATATTTTCACTGTTCCCTGCTTGGCATTAATTAAGTGCAACATTAATCTTTCATTGAGCTTCTCAAAAGTTCCAAAAGTTAAGCTTTTTCCACTAGACTTAACAGCAGGTATGACACTATACAGTTCAAAATATCTGCCTCGAGGGATTGATTTTTTATGTTGAGTGGATGAACCGGCATTATTACCGGTCTCTCATGTTGTACGGAACTATTCAGAACACCTTACACCCTTCAACTCAAATTCACTGTTTCAGAATCAACATAAACTCCCATTTAAACCACTGGCAATTACTTTTTAACCAGGGCTAATCATGTCAGGTTAATGTAAGTCTGGTTTGTTAACATATGATCGTTCATTCCCGGTTATACGTTGACAGAAAGTCAAGTCAGAGAGATTTCCTCAGTTCTCAGTCCTGCTCCATCACTAATGTGTTCTTGAAAAAGTAACTTATAAGAATGTTATTCGACTGGAAGCCTACCAAATGGTAAAAAGTATAAACTTTATACACAAATCCAAGAATTGCACACACAAAATGAAAATTGCCTCACATCTCTTGCAAAATGAAGCACTGCATTCAAAATATCACAAACACATCTCAAAAGCAAACATTTGTCTTACGTGTAAACACCTTTGCCATAATATTATATTTTGGATATATCATACACAGTTATTCAAAACCTAAAGCTCTTCTTTCACAAGCTTCTATGTACATTTCTATACAAGATTGAAAGTAATTGGCAGAGATGTAAAAAAATTCACGGTAAACACAAAAGCAAGATTGAAACCGAACTATTTATTTTTTTACTGTAAGCGTTTGTGGTTGTGAATACAGTATTACACAGTCTGAAAAACCTATAACTTGACCTTTGGTCTATTTGTAGGCCTATTTTAAAGCCGTGATTGGTTGGTGTTAAGTAAAGCAATGAGTGTTTGCACATGTGAGGAGTTTGTGTGAGGCACTGATGAATTAGCGTGGCATTTTGATAGGTTGTGTTTGAAAAAGGAAATTTCCTCTTAGATTTTTGTGTGTTACGTAGAGAATTGTGTGTTGTGGTTTGCAAAAAATGTCGAAGGCCAAGAATTGGTGTATGGTTTTGCAGATTTGGTGTGTGGTTATGGTGTTTGAGTGTCAGGTTTCAGGAACTGTGTGACAAGTAAGGATTTTGTGTGTAAGCAGTTGAAAAACACTGTAAAACGGTGTTCTATGATCCACTAGCAGTTAGTCAGGACAGGAGCAGTCAGGCTAGGGGTGTGCGATATCACGATTTTTGATCGTGGACGATAAAAATGTCTGCACAATCTGATTTTGAAGGAATATAGTATGGTGCTACAGTGCATTCCATCAGTTGCAGTTCTGGCACCTCTGTCCAAACATACTGTACAATGTGACATACATTCACATCACATGGTACAGTAACGCAGAGGTCGAGTTACACTAACGGGATACTGCAGTTCACAAAAGTTCATTATTTATATGTGCCTTGCCAGATAAACATTTCATTCACGTGCTGATGCGCTGTTCTAATGTAACGGAGGCCAGTTAGTAGTCGCTGTGCGAGTAAACCTCACTCCTCTGATCTCAATAGGTGCTCTAGGACCTGGGTGAGGGGTTACACTTACATGCGCTTTTCATACACCCGAAGCGCACATGTCCTTTAATGCCTGTCAAACAGTGCCTGGTTACTGGACTAAGTTATCTTTCGAGTCTTATTGGGTTAATACTGGCAAATACACACAATGTGTACATAAACACAGTTGGCGAAAGCAAACATTTGAGAGAAAATCCTGTCTAACTACAGGCCTATATCTAATCTTCCTTTTTTGGCGAAGGTTCTGGAGTTTCAAACCCAGTTTGTTGTTCTAGAAAATCTAACGTCTTACGTCTAACGTCTAACGTTGGACAGGTATGTTATGGTGTTCCTCAGGGGTCTGTCCTTCGCCCAATACTTTTTAATAGTTACATGCTTCCTGTAGGGCAGATTATTAGAAAGCATGATTTGGGGTTCCACTTTTATGCTAATGATACCCAAATCTGTCATGATTCTGCCATCTAGTCCTTGTCATTCTTTAATCTTTGAGGCAGGATCATGACAGACCCATGTTTTGTGTACAAGCACATGGCCATTTGTTTGGGCCATGTGCTTGTGTTGTCTCGTTCTCTTGCCCCGCCCCCTTGTTATCCTCGTTTTGTCACCATTGCTTTACCTGTGTCACCTGTTGTTATCATTAGTCTCCCTATTTAATCCCCTTGTGTTTGCTGTCTTGTGCTGGTTCATTGTTACTCTTTACATGCTGTCATTCATTGTGTGAAACAATCTGTGAGTAACCTGTTGAAAGTCTTGTCTAGTGAAGTTCTGATCTTGTATTTGCTGTTTGTTTTTTGTCTAGTTAATTGTCTAGTCATCGTCTAGTTTTTGTTACTCTTTATTTGCCCTGCCTATGTTTTGCCCCCTCGTGGGTTTTGTTTTCCCTGTTTTCTGTCAACAATAAACCTTGTGTGTCCTGCAAACTGTCTGCGATTGGGTTCATCCTTCACCCTCATAACAAAATCTATATTAGCACGGAAACTAATATCACCGGTATCTCGGCAACACTTTCTGACTGTTTGCATACAAATGAAGGAAATTAGGAAAGGAAAGGAAATTAAATTATGGATGTACCACAATTTTCTTAAATTGAATGGTACAAAGTCAGAGGTACTTTTAGTTGGTACCCTTGCAGCCACCTGCAATGGTGATTTCAGTTTGCACCTTGAAAATAATGTAGTATTTCCATCCTCTCAAGTTCGTAATCTTGGTATTATTTTTGACTCTCATTTGACACTTTATTCACATATCAAGAGCATTTCAAAATTGCATTTTTTCATCTCAGGAATATTGCCAGGATTAGGCCTTTTCTTTCATTACCTGATGCAGAAAGGCTTGTCCATACACTCATTACCTCTAGGGTTGATTATTGTAATGCCCTTTATCTTTGCCTACCTGCAAAGTCTATTAAGTGCCTGCAACACATTCAGAACTCAGCTGCACGTGTTCTTACACATACTCCTTCTCGTCAGCATATCTCTGGGGTGCTTAAGAACCTGCATAGGCTTCCGGTCCATGCCCACATTGATTTTAAAACTCTTATTTTAACATACAAAGCTGTATAAGGAACTGCATCATCATATATATGTGATTTAATTACGCTATATATGCCCTCTCGACCTCTCTGCTCCGCTGACTGTATTCCCCTTATACAACCTTCTTGCAGACTAAAAACTATGGGTGAAAGAGCCTTCTCTGTGGCAGCCCCTAGGTTGTGGAATGCACTTCCCTTAACTGTTAGGAATGCCCCAACATCAGGTAGTTTTAAAACAGTTAAAACCCCATCTTTTTAAGATAGTGTTTGTGTCTTAATTGGAGACATTGGACACTGGATGTATATTGTACTTTACCTGTTGTTGCATTTTGTTTTTTTCTTTTACGGATGTACTTTTGTACTATGTTTGTTGTAGCGATTTGAGTATAAGAAAAGTGCATTATAAATACAATGTATTATTATTATTATTATTATTATTATTATTATTAAGAAATATGGGGGGGAACAGAATCCGACGGCAAACAAACAAGCTGTCGGAATCCGTTCCACTCCCATTATGATAAATTCGGGACTTGAACTCAGGTCGCCCAAAGCCCAACATCAGTTTGATGAATATTAGAACATGAGGGGAACAGAATCCGACAGCAAACAATCCAGCTGTCGGAATCTGTTCCCCCACACCCACTATGAGAGGTGATGATGTAGTGGCTTAAAAAAAGGCTTACTCTGTTTTGTGTGTTGATGGTGCTTAACTAGCATCAGTTTGATACATATTAGAACCTCTTTGTGTAGGCAACATGGGGGGAACAGAATCCGACATCATAAAAAAAAGCTGTCGGAACCCGTTCCCCCACTCCCATTATGAGAGGTGTTGATGTAGTGTCTTAAAAAAAGTCTGATTCTATTTTTTGTGTGTATGGAGCTTAACTGGCATGGTGCCATTCGTGCCGGAGTCCGTGCTAGTGTCCGTGTCGATGTCAGTGTCCGTTTTGTGCCGGTGTCCATGCCGGTGCCTGTGTCCGTGTCGGTATTAGATCTACACCACCGTTCAAAAGTTTGGGGTCAATAAGATTTATTTATTTTTTTTTTTTTAATTCCTACTTTTATTTACCAAGAATGCAATAATTTTATCAAAAGTGATGGTAAAGGCATTTAGCTTTTACAAATACATTTCAAATAAATGCTGTTCTTTTGCTCTTTACATTCATCAAAGAATCCTGTAAAAAAAAAAAAAAAAAACAGTTTCCGCAAAAATGTTTCTCAAGCACCAAATCAGCATTTCTGAAGGATCATGTGACACTGAAGACTGGAGTAATAGATCCTAAATATTCCGCTTTGCCATCACAGGAATAAATTACATTTTTACATTATATAAATATATTAAAATAGAAAACAGTTATTTTAATTTGTAATAATATTGTCACATTTAGTTTTGGGTTTTGTTTAATGTTCATGTTTCATGTCTATTATTTTGAAATGCTCATGTTTCCTGTTTGTAATGTGTTTCCCTTGCCATCATGTGATTATGTCTTGTGCTCCCCTAATCTCATGTGTCATATTCTTATTGGTTGACTGTCTTGATTGTCATTTTATTTTTAACAGAAGAAAGAATCTTATTTGGGTTTAAAACAACTTGAGAGAGTAAATTATGACAATTTTCATTTTTGGGGGTGCTATTTTATTTTCATATTTTTTCATTTAATTTCTTTCTTTCGTTTCTGTTAAATACACCTACTGTAGCTGAAAAACAAAAACAAAGCACTGTTTATTTAATTTGCATATTATATGTTGTGTATATGTAATGTGTTTCTTTGTTCTTATCTTTTAATAACAAAGAAAATAATGACAAAAGATTTTTATCGTCGCCAATTTGGCTAAATGTCTGCCATTCTTTTTTTATTTTTTTATTTTGTTGCCTTGTAAGGCTTTGTTTTGAAAATAAGGACATTAGTTTGGCTATAATGCTCAGTCACTTTAAAGAAAAAAAAAGAAAAAAAAATCGATGTCTAACTTGTAAGGCTAGTCTTAGAGGTTTATGCAACCGGCCTCAGGTCTATATTTGCTATAAATTTGAAAGAAAAAGATTCGGGGCATGCAAACATAATGCAATAATACATGGTCCCTTTCCATTTTGTTACTCTATATATAGGTCTGAACTGCCCCCTTGTGCCACTTTACAGGTATGCAACCGATTACAAGTCATAGAAAAACCCTGTTCTAATGCATCTGTTTTAATGATATGAAACAAAATGCAACCTAATAAACCCATAAAGCATATACTATCATCTTCATTCAGGATAGCTCTCTTTTATTCAAAACAATACCAAGAAAAAGAAAGAGTTTAATTTACGATTGTGCCGCTAGATGGCGCTCTAATAAAAAGTGCACCATTCCCCAATGCTTATACGTCACAAAACATTGCATTAAAAGAAGAAAAAATACATATATTTTTAACTTGGTCACCTTTAAAAACAGGACATGGGATTGTTATGGATATTATGTTAGCTTGCAATTGAAAATACAATAAAAGCGGCATACAAACACCAGTTTTAACCTCATTCTAGTTTCATGATATTTCATGTCAGATTGGATGTAATTCAGTCTGCTCTGTTTACATCTGCTGGTTTTAAATTGCTGTTCTGAACAACAATGGTAATGAAAGGGTTAACTGTACAATTTATAAAACTACCACCGCCTGAATTCATTTCACCATGACTCTGTATATATAAGCAACTCAGACAAACTAAACAGTATTTGACCACAAGCAAACTGCCCAAACAGCCGCTTAATGAGCAGCAGATGAATCAGATTGTCATTGTCCATGGGATAGTCTATTTCCTGTCCATTTCCATCCTCCAGTGATGATGACTAATCTACTGTATATATCAGCGTTTCAACTTTTATTCAACTAGTAATGCAATTCTGAATGGTTGAAAAGGTGGAATGAACTTCAATGCAATAAGTGCAGGTTGTCATTTCAATTTTAGTGAGTTGATTTTTTTTTTTTTTTTTTCTTTAGGGAAAACAATGGCGTATAGTGCAAAACATGACCAAAACTGTTTGACACTTCCATCTTTATACATGGTGACATTTACATCAGCAGAATTAACAACAACGTTCTCTACTTTACAGGAAACCGAATGTTTAAGGTCAGTGGCCTTAGCCATCCTTCAAATTGAGCCCTATTTCTTTATGTAATCTTAAGGACTACGTTTTGTTTTTAAACAAGTAGTGTAATGACATCTGAATGGTCACTGAGGGAAAAGATCAGTGGCATGCAGATCAGTCCTCAATGAAACTGATTTGGTTTACTGTCTGTTTAACAGTTTTATTGGCTCTTTGTAGACAGCAGTGATGTGAGAACAGGAGCCATGCTGCACATTACCACTTATTATGAAACATTAGGAATGCTTTGTTATTTTCAACAAAGAAATATCTAAATACAGACTTATCTACAGATGTACATATGAATTTTACTGGCACAGTGGCCAGGTCAGAGGTTTTGATTTATAAAATGAAGGTGGTCTTTTTAAGCAACCTTATCAGGCAGTGTAAGCAGGAAAGTACAATGTCAAAGCGGTAACATGTCAACGTTTCCTTGTAAAGAGAGTTCTCTGTCTAACAACAGAAATAGAAATCTAGCAATACGGCATAGCAAATGATAGTTAGCTACAGGATCCCACTTATTACAACATACAAATAAAAAATGTAATTTGTTACAATTATTTTAGAATTGTACCTACATTATCTTAAAGCTTCTGCCAAAAAAAAAAAAAGTCAATTAAATGTACAAAACAATCATCCCAACAACAAGATGAACACTGCAACAATATCACTGTAATATTAATCATGATGTTCTCTGAGCTCATTTTCACTACAATCTATTACTGAGATGCAAGATGACGACAGTTGTGTGATACGAGAGACATGACTTTAGAGTGCAACAGCTGGGCTACGCAAGTAAAAATCCAATCTTCCCCATAGATCTTTTTTTTTCTTCCATTTTTAATTTTAAACAACAATCAGCAACAAACATATTCACACATCAACACACCCAATAACACAGCACACATACGGACATTGTGCTTTTACATTGTGTACATATTTATAAAGGGAAAAAAAATAAAGAATAACATCAGTAAATCATAAGCAAAACCTGACACCAGCATCAGTTCTTCCACTTACAGTTATAATTGGTTTTGAAGATAATTTATGAAAGGACGCCACATGACAGTGAACTTAGATCTGGAGCCCCTTAAATTAAGCCTTATTTTTTCTAAACTTCAGGATTGTAAAACATCTTGGGCCCACTGTTTAAAAAAAGGGGGAAAGGACTGTTTCCAAAAAATTAAAATTAAGCGCCTTGCCAACAATGAAGTAAGAATATACAGTCCAATTCACTTTTTGACAAAGTATTTTTTTCACACACAATGCCAAAGATAGCAGTTAAAGGATTTGCACAAACATCTTTACTAAATATTCTAGAATAAGATACAAAAATCTACGTCCAAAAAACAGATAGACAAGGACATAACCAAAACATATGGGCTATTGGCTAATGTATCAGGGGATTGCTTACATCTTGTAAAGGTGGTGTCAACAAAGGAATACATCTTTGCCAGCTTGGCCTTAGATAGATGAAGTCTATGTACCACTTTGAATTGAATAAGGCTGTGGTTAGCACAGATAGAAGAGCCATGGATTCTACACTGAACATAATTATAAACGTAACACTTTTGTTTTTGCTAAAAAAAAGGTTGTTGATTGTGGCCTGTGGAATGTTGGTGCACTCCTCTTCAATGGCTGTGTGAAGTTGCTGGATATTGGCAGGACCTGGAACACACTGTCATATACGCCGATCCGGAGCATCCCAAACATGCTCAATGGGTGACATGTCCGGTGAATATGCTGGCCATGCAAGAACTGGGATGTTTTCAGCTTCCAGGAATTGTGTACAGATCCTTGCAACATGGGGCCGTGCATTATCATGCTGCAACATGAGGTGATGGTCGTGGATGAATGGCACAACAATGGGCCTCAGGATCTCGTCACGGTATCTCTGTGCATTCAAAATGCCATCAGTAAAATGCACCTGTGTTCGTTGTCCATAACATACGCCTGCCCATACCATAACCCCACCGCCACCATGGGCCACTCGATCCACAATGTTGACATCAGCAAACCGCTCACCCACACGACGCCATACACGCTGTCTGCCATCTGCCCTGTACAGTGAAAACCGGGATTCATCCGTGAAGAGAACACCTCTCCAGAGTACCAGATGCCATCAAATGTGAGCATTTGCCCAGTCAAGTCGGTTACGACGACGAACTGCAGTCAGGTCGAGACCCCAATGAGGACAACGAACATGCAGATGAGCTTCCCCGAGATGTTTTCTGAGTTTGTGCAGAAATTCTTTGGTTATGCAACCCGATTGTTGCAGCAGCTGTCCGTGTGGCTGGTCTCAGACGATCTTGGAGGTGAAGATGCTGGATGTGGAGGTCCTGGGCTGGTGTGGTTACACGTGGTCTGCGGTTGTGAGGCCGGTTGGATATACTACCAAATTCTCTGAATTTGGAGACAGCTAATGGTAGAGAAATTAACATTCCGTTCACGGGCAACAGCTCTGGTGGACATTCCTGCAGTCAGCATGAATGAATGTATTTGGGATGCTCTGGATCTGCGTATATGACAGCGTGTTCCAGGTCCTGCCAATATCCAGCAACTTCGCACAGCCATTGAAGAGGAGTGGACCAACATTCCACAGGCCACAATCAACAACCTTTTTTATTTTTATTTTTTCAGGGAGGTCCATGCATTTTTTGGTGCATCTTTGCTCTGGGTCGTCAGGAAAAAGTTGATCAATAGGGTTTGGATCAGGAAGGGAAGGAAAATAAATATTTTTTTTACGTGTGAAATCACGTACCTGTAGATATCTGAAAAAGTGGGCTTTATTTAAATTGAGATTCTAATTGCGCAAAAGACAAGAAGCTACCATCAGCAAAAAGATCTTTAAATGTTAAGATACCTTTTTCTTGCCAAAGCAAGAATGCCTGGTCATTTAGAGGCTGAGTGAATCTATGATTTCTGGCAACTGGGGCACAGATTGAACCCCTCTGCCATCCAAAATATTTGCGAATTTGGGCCCAAATCTGGACGGAGTTCCATACCATAGGGTGCAACGAGTGAGAGTCTAGACCTAGTGGTAAGGGTGAGAATAGGAGGGCTGAGAGTGAGAAAGTAAGGCAGGCTGAGGATTCTATCCGGACCCAGTCTGGTGAGTGGTTTATGAAATGTGAATCTTGCCAGTAAGTCAGAGCTCTTAGGTTACAAGCCCAATAATACAACTGAAAATTTTTTATTTGAAAAAGAGTCTGGGGGGGTTCTTGTTTCAAAGATAAGAGGAGATTATCTTGTTTAAATAAGCATAGTGCGGTCATAACATGAGGGAGAGAATTATGTGCGATTGCAATAAATAGTAGCAGATTGTAAGCTTGGAGCGTGCTCTGCCTCACTGTTGTGACGTTTTGAGGTTTTTGAGTTCTGTTTTATGAATCTGTTTCTATGTTTTCAGTTTCTGTGATCCGTTTTCCCCTGTCTTTTGTGATTTTGGTTTAGTCCTGTTTTCCCCGGTCTGTTTTATTAGTTCATTTGTGTCAGCTGTGTCTTGTTAATCATCCTGTTTGCCTGTGTATATATACCCCAGTGTTTTACTCAGTCTTGGTCTGTCGTCGTCAGATTATGGTTGTCTTTGTATGGTTAATGTTTGATTCCTGGAGTTTTGTCTTTTGATTTTGTAATCTGAAACCATTTCAGTTCTAATAAATAAATACTTTGTTTTTGAATTACTTAAACCTCGTCTCAGCATCCTGCCTGTTACAACCCTGACAGAACGACAGACCCTAACAAAAAAGAAAATGTGCTGGGATCAACTCACAGGGGTAATTAAGGAGAGCCACGACCTGCTGGAGTATACGGTGAAGTTTAGTGATATGGCTAAAGACTGGAATGTATGTGATGAAACCATTATCACAGCATATATGATTGGTGCTGTAAGCGTCGATCCTCGTCCACTCCCCGATTTCTCGGGGTTGAGCTGGAGGGAAGCTGTTGCCATCTGCTGGGAAAGTTTTACCCCCCAGTACGCCTCACATCCAGCCAACCCAACCGATTTAGTTCCAGTGCCAGTTCCAGTGCCTGAGCCGGTGGTGCCAGTTCCAAGTCTTGTTCCGAAGCCTGTTCCGAGCCCAGCACATTTTAAAAAGATCACCTGGCCCAGAGCACGAAAACTTATTTCTAATAGTGCTGATCTTGGGTCTAAAATGTTTGACCCACCTTGGGTATCCGTTCGGAGAGCACGCAAGTTTTTTCCACATACCACCAGATCTACTGATCCTCTCATCAGCCCAGCCGAACCTGAGCCTGAATCTGAACCAGTGATGTCTGTTCTTGAGTCTGAGCCGGTGGTGTCTGTTCCTGAGTCTGAGCCGGTGGTGTCTGTTCCTGTTCCTGAGCCGGTGATGTCTGTTCCTGAGCCCGAGCCGGTGGTGTCTGTTCCTGAGCCCGAGCCGGTGGTGTCTGTTCCTGTTCCTGAGCCGGTGGTGTCTGTTCCTGAGTCTGAGCCGGTGGTGTCTGTTCCTGTTCCTGAGCCGGTGGTGTCTGTTCCTGAGCCCGAGTCGGTGGTGTCTGTTCCTGAGTCTGAGCCGGTGGTGTCTGTTCCTGTTCCTGAGCCGGTGGTGTCTGTTCCTGAGTCTGAGCCGGTGGTGTCTGTTCCTGAGACTGAACCAGTGATGTCTGTTCCTGAGTCTGAGCCGGTGGTGTCTGTTCCTGTTCCTGAGCCGGTGATGTCTGTTCCTGAATCTGAACCAGTGATGTCTGTTCCTGAGTCTGAGCCGGTGGTGTCTGTTCCTGAGACTGAACCAGTGATGTCTGTTCCTGAGACTGAACCAGTGATGTCTGAGCCGGTGGTGTCTGTTCCTGAGACTGAACCAGTGATGTCTGTTCCTGAGACTGAACCAGTGATGTCTGTTCCTGAGTCTGAGCCGGTGATGTCTGTTCCTGAGACTGAACTGGTGATGTCTGTTCCTGAGCCCGAGCCGGTGGTGTCTGTTCCTGAGCCCGAGCCGGTGGTGTCTGTTCCTGTTCCTGAGCCGGTGGTGTCTGTTCCTGAGTCTGAGCCGGTGGTGTCTGTTCCTGAGCCTGAGCTGGTGGTGTCTGTTCCAGAGCAAGAGCCAGAACCTGTCAATTTCCCCATTAAAATTTTGGGGGGGCGCATACCTGCTAAGGGAACAGCGGAGGGTTCTCTGACGCGGTTCCCAATACCACCATGGCCACCTGAAAAAATAGCTCCACCATGGCCACCTGAAGGGTCATCTCCACCATGGCCACCTGAAGGGTCATCTCCACCATGGCCACCCGAAGGGTCATCTCCACCATGACCACCTGAAGGGTCATCTCCACCATGGCCACCCGAAAGGTCATCTCCACCATGGCCACCTGAAGGGTCATCTCCACCATGGCCACCTGAAGGGTCATCTCCACCATGGCCAACTGAAGGGTCATCTCCATCATGGCCACGCCCACAGCCTGCTCCATCATGGCCACGTCCACAGCCTGCTCCATCATGGCCACGACCACAGCATGTTCCGCCCTGGTCTCCTGACCAACCTGCATCCGTCTGGATCGTCCTGGAGTCTAGGATGCCCACCCTCCCACCCTTTTGGATGTTTTATACGGCGCGAGGACGCGCCTTTGGGGAGGGGGGAGGTACTGTGACGTTTTGAGGTTTTTGAGTTCTGTTTTATGAATCTGTTTCTATGTTTTCAGTTTCTGTGATCCGTTTTCCCCTGTCTTTTGTGATTTTTGGTTTAGTCCTGTTTTCCCCGGTCTGTTTTATTAGTTCATTTGTGTCAGCTGTGTCTTGTTAATCATCCTGTTTGCCTGTGTATATATACCCCAGTGTTTTACTCAGTCTTGGTCTGTCGTTGTCAGATTATGGTTGTCTTTGTATGGTTAATGTTTGATTCCTGGAGTTTTGTCTTTTGATTTTGTAATCTGAAACCATTTCAGTTCTAATAAATAAATACTTTGTTTTTGAATTACTTAAACCTCGTCTCAGCATCCTGCCTGTTACAACCCTGACAACTGTCCCCAAAATATTTTTATTCTTTCCTTTTTAACGTCATGCCAGCTTCTATGGCTATGTTCATGGCGAGATTCAGTTTTAGTTATTCAAAAATAAAAATAAATAATATCCTTAAGATATATATTTTTTTTCTAAAAACCTTAAGACTAAATTTTAATTTATTTGGTTAATTTTTTTTCAAAAGTATCAACAGAATAAAACAAGTTTCTCAGAGGGGTAGATGTATTACAGTCCAATAAAATAAACGTAACGTAAAGGTAAAATATATTGTTTCATTATACATAATCAACATGTTTAAATCAATAGTTCTATATTTATCCATCTTTTTTTATTTTGGTCATGCCATTTGCAGTGCTTCATGGATTGTAGTTCTTTCCCTCAATGAAGCCATTAAACACAGTCTTGTACAGTTAGTCCTTTTGTCTGATTTTAAAATACTTTTTGGCTTCAAATCAAAGTTTGTAATGTTGTGATTCCCCTCGTAGCTGGTTGGTTTTTGGTCAATTTTCGGAAACAAGATCACTGTAATAGTGGGTGGGCACTGTGGAGCACCGGTTTTAGTCACGTGGATAAGCGGGCTGATACACAATTGCCATGGGCGACCATAATACACAACATCTGACAGCTGGATGGCACAACTGACCAATCAGAACTAGTCTTCACATAATAACTCAATTTATTAACTTGGTACTGTTTAAACTTTGACACAAAATCAGTGTTAAATAACTGTAATTTCTTAAAGTCCCCCTGTAGTCAATAATTGTATCCCTTAAAACTCATCTTTGACCACCAAAATTACATACCTTTGCCTCATTTACTATGGGTGTTTCTATGAATATGCTAATTAGCCCCAGCTCAACTCACTATCACTCCAACTCAGAGATCCACTCGTTGACGATCACATGTTGACGTGATTGGTTGCAAGGTATTTTGTGACGTCAGAAACACCAGTGATTTCAAACAGCGTTTTGAGACTGTCTTTGGTTCACTGCAGTTTTAAGGAGAAAATAATCAGCAATGGTGTTGACTTATGAATTTGCACATGGTTTGTCTTTAAAGCATACTAAAAAACACCACATAGAGATATACACAACATTAAAATTTAGATTTTCACCACAGGGGGACTTTAAAACATGCTTGACACCATTGTATAGCATACAACATTATGCTGAAGATGCTCTATCCATAAACATGATTGAAACTATATAGGTTATATTACATAACTGAACCTTCAAAATCTCTCTTCTTGTTCCTGAGATACTCTCATCTGCTTGAATGACTGAATCATAAAACAACCTGCAGCAGGAGATTCCTTTCAGATGATGCTACCCAGAGACTGCACTGTAAAATAAACTCGCAGATGATTAAAAAAACAGTTGCTGCTGTATTTTGCTCTCCCACCTTCTGAACAGCTTTGAGATTTCTCATAATTGTAAGGTGGAAATGCTTTGGTCTTGTTACACTGTTTGCATTAAACGGACACATATACATTCTGTTGTTTTCCAGAACGTTGTGTCATTTTACATCAGATACAATATCTGTTCACTTTTGATTATCTGTTTTTCTCAGTCACAAACCAGTCATTGGTGACTATAGCTGCAGTAACACCCTTTCACATATCAAACAGGAAATGACACGGACTGAAGTGTTATTGCTCAGAGTTCACACATTGGGGATCAGAGACTGTGTGGAGAAGTTGAAATGTCTCACTTCGTGGTTAGAGGGATCTGCTCCCTAAAGTGCCATCAGTGAATGATGAAACTCTGGGACACACAAACTCCTACACCAACTATCTGAGGAACAGAACTGAATGTAGAAAGATGTTCCATGAGGAGAAGTTCAAAGTCTTAGAGAAAAACATGCAAGCTGGCGATTTACTCAACCAAAGAAAATATGTGTATAGCTCTATGAGCACAAATGTCGGATACCATGACCAAAGAATTTAGCGAATAAGCTTCATAAACCACAAAAGAACAAAAATGCCTTCCAAGAAAGCCCATCAAATTGTGTCTGAAAGTCAAATAACTTACTTATTTGTGTAAGATCAAGATCAAATTAAGTAACCATGCATGCAACCATGCATTTAAAAAAACGAATCAAATGTATACATTTATTTAATATAGCAGTATTTGCAGAAAAGCCACCAGACAAAGATGATTCAAAAATATTGTTTTGGAAAACTTCACACAAAACAATTTGAAATAGCTAAAGATAGTAATATAAATGTAATATAAAAAGTCAATGCTAACAACAACAGACATTTTTATTTTAAATTTTATTTTAAAGATTTTAACTTCTACAAACAAAAAGTTATTTTAGTCACACAAAGTCCATGGATCTGCTTTATCTGTCCCTGCCAGTCTAATGACAACAAAGCCCATCAGCAATCTGTCTTCTCAGTCTCAAAACTAATGTTTAATCAAATGGTCAATCACTCACCAAAATATAATTTATCAAACAAATGCACATTGCTGATACGAGATCTGATTCCATCAATTACTATGAACCAATACTAATTACTATGAGTCTACCTTAGGAAAGAATCATCTGCAGTGGTTGTCACAATAAATTACCACATGGAGAACTAAACGATCATTCATTCAGGTCTGAAAGAAATATCTTACTAACACTATAAAAATGCAAAGCACATATATTTTGTTGAGGTGAACAACCCACTCCGTCTGTGGGAATGAGAAAGGATGGTATGTGCTTCAGAAGTACCTCTCTCCTATAGGAACAGGTAAACCCACGCCAAGCACAGAAACAGATTTATCTCTGTCCAGAAAAAGTGCTGCCCACACTGACTGAGACTAGACAGGTGGTTGAGCCTCTCTCTAAATGTCAGCTATTTAGCTTTCAGAAAGAGCACTTCAGTTAGCCTGATGGATTAATTGTTTATGTATCAACCGTTATACAAAGAGCTCTACCATGCAGCTGAAAAGGCATTTAAAACCGGATGAACTGCCATGCTTGTTCAGTTTATCCTGGTCACCATGAAATCAAATATTTTTTACATAATATTGCAGTATTTATTATAAATTATTTATTTGTGCACACCATTATTATTATTTTTTAAATTTCATGTGCTCTCATCATCTTTAATCAACATAACTTCCCCACCCTCTTGCAGTGACATCTCTTCTCTTCTCTGATGACGTGTTTACTGGCGCGAGGGCGGGACAACCTGTCATTCACAAGAGATCGACCAATAGCAAACCACAACCATCCAATTAATTTCCGACGGACAAAATCAAATCCCACCCTACACTTTGTCTTGTTTGAGAAGCCGTTTCACTCGGATATATGTCACAATAGGCAAAAACACACAATCACAACATCTGTTTCATGCCGACTTTAAGATTTAAAAAAGACGTCTTGATGGTTAGTTAAGCTAGTTAGAAGCAGTATTTAAAGCATGGTGCTTGCAAGGGCCATCTGGATTTGATTTTTTTTCTAATTAACTACATTAACTTATATGGTTGTGGAGGGAAAAAAAGGTTGCGGGAATATAAACATCTAAAAGTAATATCAAAATATGAACAGACTAGACTAACTGATATAAATGTTTATTGTTCCTTCAGAATATTTGACTCTTCTGACGGTGCAAAAGAAAAGGCAATAAAACTCTATCTAATTTTCAAATATCAAAGGCTGACATTTTTCACACATCAAATGGGACGCACTATAAAAAGACAGAAAAAAACAATCCTAATGTGCTTTGTTCGAAACAAGACACTTCAAAACGAAGGAATAAAATCCACAAAAGAACTTAAATGAGTGTGATTCACTAGCTTTGCTTTTTTCCTCCTCTGATCTGTCACCACCATCATCACAAATTCGATTTAATTCTGTTCTAACTGTGCTTACTGTCATTATGCTGCCTTTTTCCTACTGTGTGTGTGTGTGTGTGTGTGTGTGTGTGTGTGAGTGTGTTATTCAGGTACAGGGACAAAATGTCCCCACATCTATGGCAATATCCGAAATCCTTGTACTTGTGGGAACATTTTTTGGTCCCCATGAGGAAAACATCTTATAAATCACACTAAATTATGTTTTTTGATAATATATACATTCAGAAAGTTTTCTGTGATGGTTAGGATTAGTGTACGTAGATAGAATATACAGTGTGTACAGTATAAAAGTCATTATGTCTGTGGAATGTCCCCATAAAACATATGGAAACCCAACATACGTGTGTGTGTGTGTGTGTGTCTGTGTGTGTGTGTGTGTTGTATACACTCTAAAAACTCCTGGGTTAAAAAGGGACCAACTAATTAATGGGTTATTTCAACTCAGAAAATTGGGTTTAAAAAAAAACAACATCTGGGTAGAAATAACCCAAAAATTAGTTGATCCTTTTTTAACCCAGGAGTTGGGTTACTATCCCAGTATGCCTTATTTCAGAAAATAAAACTTTGTTTTACATTATATTACACACTTCGAGCACTTTTACATTTTTATTGCATTAAATTAAAATCTATATGAAAAAACACACACTTGGACATGTTTATTTTCCTATTTATTTTAGGTCACACTGTAATAACAATATTAGAAATAAAAATTTGAAAAAACAATTCTCTGAAGAGCCTCAGGAATTTAAGCCTGGGGCCAACTTTGGGGACAAGATTTTTGATAGTGTCCTCATCAAAGAGAAGAAATGCCTCCTCATCTATGTCTTCATCTGAAAGACAGAAAACAAGACAACATGAGTATTGTTAATAAGTTGAGACAATTGTGAACCACTCACCAGACACCCTTTCATTATCAAGCTTTTTTTTCTTTTCTTACGTGGCCCAAATTGCTAGTTAACTAATGTGGTTCTTTTGCAGCATTAACATTACCCATTTTGTGTGAATGACAGTCTGTCCATCTTTTCTTTCATTAAAAAGTGTAATGACATCAATTCAAAGGTGAATATCTGGCCCATTCTTATGCATAACAGCTTAAAGACAAGGCACAAGAATCTTTTAGGGTTGTGCATACCCCACTGTCGAAGAAGTTGTGACTTTCACAAAATCTTGCACTGACACATTTAAGTCTTTAAAAAAAAAAAAAAAATAGAGAGATATGATATAAGGGCAATAAGAGTAAAATGCTCACCTCTAAAATTCTCTATCAGCTCAGACAGCAGCCACTCAGTTAGCTTATCAGCGACAAAACTGTCCATTCAAAATTGACCTGGAGAAAACATAGCAATATAGAGGTTAGCAAAAATTTGAAGACTTGACCCGCTTCTTTAACTCTCACTACTTCAGCCAGTAGAGCACTGTATAATATGATAAGCACGGCGCAGCTGGTAAACATAACTCAACTGTTGCCTCGTCGCTCTGTAGCCGCGGCTATGGGGCTCGCACACCGGACAAGAAGCACCGCGTCGCGGACGAGAAGCGCAGTGCTGCGTCTTTAAAATTCGAACACATTATTGTCTATGAGTGTACACACACCGGCGGCGCCATCCGGCGTCTGTCCGCGGCACCCAGCAATGGCTCAGGACCGTGTTCAAAATCGCGTCCGGTGTGCGATAACATTACCTCGAGTTGTTCTAGATGTTGTCGTGATAGCCGCGGCTACATGCCAACCACAGAATTACCACAGCTAACGCCAGTCTCAACGTAGCAACGTATTATTTTTTTTAGCAAATGGTGCTAAACTAGCAACAGGGACATGGACACAGAAAAGTTTACATTACATCAACACTGAAAATACTCTCTTACCTTAAATATAGATTAAGTTGCACCGATGAAGCACAGGCCAAAACGGATCGAGTGCGGAGCGACGTTATTTCAAACGACTGTTGTGAGAAAATTCCAGAACAACTGCGGGCGGGCGAGAGAGAGAGAGAGAGAGAGAGAGAGAGAGAGAGAGAGAGAGAGAGAGAGAGAGAGAGAGAGAGAGAGAGCCAACCCTATAACCCAGAACATGGGTTACTCTTTGAAAAATAACCCAGAAACCCATAATTTTAACCCAACACAAATAACCCAGAAAGTGGGTTGAAGAAATAACCCAGGAGTTTTTAGAGTGTATTATTACATTGTAATAAAGGTATAATTACACATGTATTATTACATTGTAATAAAGGTATAATAACACAATGTACACTCAAAAAAAATGCTGGGTTGTTTCTGTAAACAAATTGTTGGTTTGATTGTGCTGGGTCAAAAAGTTGGGTTGTTTGGGGTCCTGTAAACACATTATTGGGTTGCTCATGCTGGGTCAAATGAGTTGTAAGGGGGTCATTCACAAATAAACCGCTGGTTGGGTTATTTTGACCCAGCAACTGGTTACTTTTTTCCTTCTTTGCAGAACTTTCTGGATTCTTCACTTCTGACTCGAGGAGCACGTCACTCGGAGCAGGCATTGTTTTATGGTAAGTTAATATGATGTTTACCTATATTTTTAATAAGTTGTGGTTGTAGCAGCAAGCTAATTTCACTGTTCAACATACAGTCTTTGATATGGAAGTGTGAGAGGTAACGTATTTATTCTGTGAAACATTAAATAGCCACAGCTAGCCGGTTAGAATTTTTGACAAAATGCCGCATTGTTAAATCCTTAGTTGAAATTAAGTCAAGTCAAGTCAAGTCAAGTCAAGTCAAGTGTATTTATATAGCGCTTTTCACAATACAGATTGCATCAAAGCAGCTTCACAGCATTAAACCAAAATAACACAACAAGGTTGTTTCTAGTGTAAATTTATTGATTGATAAAATTAAATTAATATCCTCAAAATATCCCCAACTGAGCAAGCCAAAGGCAACAGTGGCAAGGAACCGAAAACTCCATCAAGTGACCTAATGGTGTCCTAAAACTCCATCAGGTGACCCAATGGAGAAAAAAACCTTGGGAGAACCCAGGCTCAGTCGGGGGCCAGTTCTCCTCTGGCATTTATGAACTAGAGGCCAGATTGTAGTTTGAACAGTAAGATTTAAAATGTTATATGAATGCCTGGCTGAAGAGATGCGTCTTTAATCTAGTTTTAAACTGGGAGAGCGAGTCTGAGCAACGAACAGTATCAGGAAGGCTATTCCAGAGTTTCGGAGCTAAATGTGAAAATGCTCTCCCTCCTTTGGTGGATCTGGATATCCTAGGTATGACCAAAAGCCTCGAATTTAGTGATCTTAAAGAGCGCGATGGATTATAGGGCGATAGAAGATCCGTTAAATAGACTGGAGCTAAGCCGTTTAGGGCTTTATAAGTCAGTAGCAATACCTTGTAATTGATACGGAACTTTATAGGTAACCAATGTAGTGATGATAAAATTGGTGTTATATGATCATATTTTCTTGATCTAGTAAGAACTCTAGCGGCTGCATTTTGGACTAACTGTAGCTTGTTTATTGAGGATGCAGGACAACCAGCTAATAAAGCATTACAGTAATCTAGTCTCGAGGTCATGAATGCATGAACTAACTTTTCTGCATCGGAAACTGATAGCATATTACGTAGCTTAGCAATGTTTCTAAGGTGGAAAAAGGCAGTTCTTGTAACATATGAAATATGATTTTCAAAAGACAGGTTGCAATCGAGTATAACACCCAGGTCTTTTACTGTAGAGGATAAAGTAACAGGACATCCTACGATGTTAAAATTGTATTGTGAGAGGTTTTGTGGGCGGTTTTTTGAACCGATAAGTATTACCTCTGTCTTGTCTGGATTTAATAAAAGAAAATTACGCGTCATCCAATCTTTGATATCTTTAACACATTCTGTCAATTTGGATAATTTAGCGTTTTCATCCGGCCGTGATGAAATATATATTTGAGTGTCATCAGCATAACAATGGAAACTAATTCCATGTTTCCTTATAATATTTCCAAGTGGCAGCATATATATTGAGAATAACAGAGGGCCTAACACAGATCCCTGTGGCACTCCATAGTTTACTGGAGTTATGATCGATTTTTCTCCATTTAAAGAGACAAAATGGTAGCGGTCAGATAGGTATGATTTGAACCAGCTTAATGCTTGTCTTTGAACACCAGTATAATTTTGTAGTCGATCTAAGAGTATTGTGTGATCTATAGTATCGAACGCAGCACTTAGATCAAGTAAAACTAGTATTGAGATACAGCCTTGGTCAGAAGCTAAAAGTAAATAATTTGTGATTTTAACGAGCGCAGTTTCAGTGCTGTGATGCGGTCTGAATCCAGACTGAAACCCAGGAGTTAAAAAAAAAAGAAATTAAACCAGCTATATCAGCAGCCTTTTTGAAATATGCAGTTTAAATTCTAAATTCATCATGTAATTATCGTAGGCCTATTCATTGTCGATGTTGCGTATTTAAAAGTGAGAAAAGCGTTTTGTATGAAATCCATACACGCACTATCCCTCACAGGGCTCGCACGTAAAATCAGCAGGAAATGAGTCTCTAGGCTAGCTAGTGAGTTGTGAGTGAAAAGTCTGCTGGCATAGTTTTAGAAATACTCGTCAGAAGAAGTGACTGAGGTAAGTTCCAGCACAGTCTGTGTGTGTCTTCTGTAATGTCTCGAACCATTGTTTGTGCCAAAAAAAAAAGGCTTTCAAGAGCTTGATATAGCCTAGTTATTTTTAGTAAATGTATGACTTGCAATCTTTATAAACAGCGACTGAGGAAAGGAGAAATAAATGGACAGGCACCAGTTTTGAGAAGAAAATTATACCCGTTTAGTTGAACGAATGAGCGTCAATATTTAAAACTTAAAAAATTTAAACTTACATGATAGCCTACCCTATCTTTCATTTTATTGTGTGAAACATCTAAACGAGGTGATCATCAGCGCTGCCAGTCAACGAGCAGCTTTGTGGGTTTGTGAGTTTTATTTGTTACTAATTATTAAGGCAATGAGACAAGAAATAACCCAGCACATGAGTAAGACTTAACCCAGCAAGAGGGTTAATTTCACCCACTGGTTGGGTCAAATTGATTGACCCAGAAATATGGGTTAAATGGTAAAACCCAGCACTTGGGTCAAACCAACCCAGCGCGTGTTCTGTCCAATAGTGACCCAGCGGTGTGGTTAAGGTTGGGTTATTTTTTAACCCAGCAGTTTTTAGAGTGTATTATTACATTGTAAAAAAATTATAATTTCACAATGTATTATTACACTGTAATAAAGGTATAATTACACATTTATTATTACATTGTAATAAAGGTACACAGATCCGTAGTTCACTAACAAGCTGAGCCATATCGCATTAATTATCACGGACGTATCATTGCGATAATTAATGCGATATGGCTCAGCTTGTCAGTGAACTACGGCTCTGTGTTGTAAATGCCGCTCCATCTGAAAGCAGGTGATGGCGATTTACTACTAATCAAGGAACCGGCTTTACTGACGAGATGCGCATAACAATCGAATGCGATATATCGCCCAGCCCTAGTATAATTTCACAATGTATTATTACACTGTAATAAAGGTATAATTACACTATGTATTATTACACTGTAATAAAGGTATAATTACACATGTATTATTACATTGTAAAAAAGGGATAATTTCACAATGTATTATTACACTATAATAAAGGTATAATAGCACAATTTAGTATTACACTGTGATAAAGGTATAATTACATAGTTATTATTACATTGTAATAAAGGTATAATTTCACAATGTATTATGGCACTGTAATAAAGGTATAATTTCACATTTATTACTACACTGTAATAAAGGTATAATTACACATTTATTATTACACTGTAATAAAGGTATAATTACACATTTATTATTACATTGTAATAAAGGTATAATTTCACAATGTATTATGGCACTGTAATAAAGGTATAATTACACATTTATTATTACATTGTAATACAGGTATAATTTCACAATGTATTATTACACTGTAATAAAGGTATAATAACACAATGTATTATTACATTGTAATAAAAATATAATTTCACAATGTATTATTACACTGTAATAAAGGTATAATTACACTATGTATTACATTGTAAAAAAGGGATAATTTCACAATGTATTATTACACTATAATAAAGGTTTAATTTCACAATGTATTATTGCACTGTAATAAATGTATAATTACACATTTATTATTGCACTGTAATAAAGGTATAATTACACATTTATTATTACATTGAAATAAAGGTATAATAACACAATGTATTATTACATTGTAATAAAGGTATAATAACACAATGTATTATTACACTGTACTAAAGGTATAATAACACAATGTATTATTACATTGTAATAAAGGTATAATAACACAATGTATTATTACACTGTAATAAAGGTATAATAACACAATGTATTATTATACTGTAATAAATGTATAATTAAACATTTATTATTACACAGTAATAAAGGTATAATTACACATTTATTATTGCACTGTAATAAAGGTATAATTACACAATGTAATATTACACTGTAATAAAGGTATAATAACACAATGTATTATTACACTGTAATAAAGGTATAATTACACATTTATTATTATATTGTAATAAAGGGATAATAACACAATGTATTATTACACTGTAATAAAGGTATAATTTCACAATGTATTATTACACTGTAATAAAGGTATAATAACACAATGTATTATTACACTGTAATAAAGGTATAATAACTCAATGTATTATTACATTGTAATAAAGGTATAATAACACAATGTATTATTACATTGTAATAAAGGTATAATAACACAATGTATTATTACACTGTAATAAAGGTATACTTACACATTTATTATTACATTGTAATAAAGGTATAAAAACACAATGTATTATTGCACTGTAATAAAGGTATAATAACACAATGTATTATTACATTGTAATAAAAGTATAATAACACAATGTATTATTACATTGTAATAAAGGTATAATAACACAATGTATTATTGCACTGTAATAAAGGTATAATTACACAATGTATTATTACACTGTAATAAAGGTATAATTACACATTTATTATTATATTGTAATAAAGGGATAATAACACAATGTATTATTACACTGTAATAAAGGTATAATTTCACAATGTATTATTACACTGTAATAAAGGTATAATTACACATTTATTATTACATTGTAATAAAGGTATAATAGCACAATGTATTATTACACTGTAATAAAGGTATAATTTCACAATGTATTATTGCACTGTAATAAAGGTATAATAACACAATGTATTATTACATTGTAATAAAGGTATAATAACACAATGTATTATTGCACTGTAATAAAGGTATAATAACACAATGTATTATTACACTGTAATAAAGGTATAATTACACATTTATTATTACATTGTAATAAAGGTATAACACAATGTATTATTGCACTGTAATAAAGATATAATGTCACAATGTATTATTGCACTGTAATAAAGGTATAATAACACAATGTATTATTACACTGTAATAAAGGTATAATTACACATTTATTATTACATTGTAATAAAGGTATAATTACACAATGTATTATTACATTGTAATAAAGGTATAATAACACAATGTATTATTACACTGTAATAAAGGTATAATTATACATTTATTATTACATTGTAATAAAGGTATAACACAATGTATTATTGCACTGTAATAAAGGTATAATTACACAATGTATTATTACACTGTAATAAAGGTATAATGTCACAATGTATTATTGCACTTTTAATAAAGGTATAATAACACAATGTATTATTACATTGTAATAAAGGTATAATAACACAATGTCTTATTACACTGTAATAAAGGTATAATAACACAATGTATTATTACATTGTAATAAAGGTATAATAACACAATGTATTATTACACTGTAATAAAGGTATAATAACACAATGTATTATTACATTGTAATAAAGGTATAATAACACAATGTATTATTACACTGTAATAAAGGTATAATTACACATTTATTATTACATTGTAATAAAGGTATAATTACACAATGTATTATTACATTGTAATAAAGGTATAATAACACAATGTATTATTACACTGTAATAAAGGTATAATTACACATTTATTATTACATTGTAATAAAGGTATAATAACACAATGTCTTATTACACTGTAATAAAGGTATAATTACACAATGTATTATTACGCTGTAATAAAGGTATAATGTCACAATGTATTATTGCACTTTTAATAAAGGTATAATGACACAATGTATTATTACATTGTAATAAAGGTATAATAACACAATGTATTATTACACTGTAATAAAGGTATTATTACACTGTAATAAAGGTATAATAACACAATGTATTATTACACTGTAATAAAGGTATAATTACACATTTATTATTACATTGTAATAAAGGTATAATAACACAATGTATTATTACGCTGTAATAAAGGTATAATTACACATATATTATTACATTGTAATAAAGGTATAATAACACAATGTATTATTACACTGTAATAAAGGTATAATTACACATTTATTATTACATTGTAATAAAGGTATAATAACACTATGTATTATTGCACTGAAATAAAGGTATAATAACACAATGTATTATTACATTGTAATAAAGGTATAATAACACAATGTATTATTACACTGTAATAAAGGTATAATAACACAATGTATTATTACATTGTAATAAAGCTATAATAACACAATGTATTATTACACTGTAATAAAGGTATAATTACATATTTATTATTACACTGTAATAAAGGTATAATTACACAATGTATTATTACATTGTAATAAAGGTATAATAACACAATGTATTATTACACTGTAATAAAGGTATAATTACACATTTATTATTACATTGTAATAAAGGTATAATTACACAATGTATTATTACACTGTAATAAAGGTATAATTATACATTTATTATTACATTGTAATAAAGGTATAACACAATGTATTATTGCACTGTAATAAAGGTATAATTACACAATGTATTATTACACTGTAATAAAGGTATAATGTCACAATGTATTATTGCACTTTTAATAAAGGTATAATAACACAATGTATTATTACATTGTAATAAAGGTATAATAACACAATGTCTTATTACACTGTAATAAAGGTATAATAACACAATGTATTATTACATTGTAATAAAGGTATAATAACACAATGTATTATTACACTGTAATAAAGGTATAATAACACAATGTATTATTACATTGTAATAAAGGTATAATAATACAATGTATTATTACACTGTAATAAAGGTATAATTACACATTTATTATTACATTGTAATAAAGGTATAATTACACAATGTATTATTACATTGTAATAAAGGTATAATAACACAATGTATTATTACACTGTAATAAAGGTATAATTACACATTTATTATTACATTGTAATAAAGGTATAATAACACAATGTCTTATTACACTGTAATAAAGGTATAATTACACAATGTATTATTACGCTGTAATAAAGGTATAATGTCACAATGTATTATTGCACTTTTAATAAAGGTATAATGACACAATGTATTATTACATTGTAATAAAGGTATAATAACACAATGTATTATTACACTGTAATAAAGGTATAATAACAATGTATTATTACATTGTAATAAAGGTATAATAACACAATGTCTTATTACACTGTAATAAAGGTATAATAACACAATGTATTATTACATTGTAATAAAGGTATAATAACACAATGTATTATTACACTGTAATAAAGGTATAATAACACAATGTATTATTACATTGTAATAAAGGTATAATAACACAATGTATTATTGCACTGTAATAAAGGTATAATAACACAATGTATTATTACATTGTAATAAAAGTATAATAACACAATGTATTATTACATTGTAATAAAGGTATAATAACACAATGTATTATTACATTGTAATAAAGGTATAATAACACAATGTATTATTACACTGTAATAAAGGTATAATTACACATTTATTATTACATTGTAATAAAGGTATAATTACACAATGTATTATTACATTGTAATAAAGGTATAATAACACAATGTATTATTACACTGTAATAAAGGTATAATTACACATTTATTATTACATTGTAATAAAGGTATAATAACACAATGTCTTATTACACTGTAATAAAGGTATAATTACACAATGTATTATTACGCTGTAATAAAGGTATAATGTCACAATGTATTATTGCACTTTTAATAAAGGTATAATGACACAATGTATTATTACATTGTAATAAAGGTATAATAACACAATGTATTATTACACTGTAATAAAGGTATTATTACACTGTAATAAAGGTATAATAACACAATGTATTATTACACTGTAATAAAGGTATAATTACACATTTATTATTACATTGTAATAAAGGTATAATAACACAATGTATTATTACGCTGTAATAAAGGTATAATTACACATATATTATTACATTGTAATAAAGGTATAATAACACAATGTATTATTACACTGTAATAAAGGTATAATTACACATTTATTATTACATTGTAATAAAGGTATAATAACACTATGTATTATTGCACTGAAATAAAGGTATAATAACACAATGTATTATTACATTGTAATAAAGGTATAATAACACAATGTATTATTACACTGTAATAAAGGTATAATAACACAATGTATTATTACATTGTAATAAAGCTATAATAACACAATGTATTATTACACTGTAATAAAGGTATAATTACATATTTATTATTACACTGTAATAAAGGTATAATTACACAATGTATTATTACATTGTAATAAAGGTATAATAACACAATGTATTATTACACTGTAATAAAGGTATAATTACACATTTATTATTACATTGTAATAAAGGTATAATTACACAATGTATTATTACATTGTAATAAAGGTATAATAACACAATGTATTATTACACTGTAATAAAGGTATAATTATACATTTATTATTACATTGTAATAAAGGTACAACACAATGTATTATTGCACTGTAATAAAGGTATAATTACACAATGTATTATTACACTGTAATAAAGGTATAATGTCACAATGTATTATTGCACTTTTAATAAAGGTATAATAACACAATGTATTATTACATTGTAATAAAGGTATAATAACACAATGTCTTATTACACTGTAATAAAGGTATAATAACACAATGTATTATTACATTGTAATAAAGGTATAATAACACAATGTATTATTACACTGTAATAAAGGTATAATAACACAATGTATTATTACATTGTAATAAAGGTATAATAACACAATGTATTATTACACTGTAATAAAGGTATAATTACACATTTATTATTACATTGTAATAAAGGTATAATTACACAATGTATTATTACATTGTAATAAAGGTATAATAACACAATGTATTATTACACTGTAATAAAGGTATAATTACACATTTATTATTACATTGTAATAAAGGTATAATAACACAATGTCTTATTACACTGTAATAAAGGTATAATTACACAATGTATTATTACGCTGTAATAAAGGTATAATGTCACAATGTATTATTGCACTTTTAATAAAGGTATAATGACACAATGTATTATTACATTGTAATAAAGGTATAATAACAAAATGTATTATTACACTGTAATAAAGGTATAATAACAATGTATTATTACATTGTAATAAAGGTATAATAACACAATGTCTTATTACACTGTAATAAAGGTATAATAACACAATGTATTATTACATTGTAATAAAGGTATAATAACACAATGTATTATTACACTGTAATAAAGGTATAATAACACAATGTATTATTACATTGTAATAAAGGTATAATAACACAATGTATTATTGCACTGTAATAAAGGTATAATAACACAATGTATTATTACATTGTAATAAAAGTATAATAACACAATGTATTATTACATTGTAATAAAGGTATAATAACACAATGTATTATTGCACTGTAATAAAGGTATAATTACACAATGTATTATTACACTGTAATAAAGGTATAATAACACAATGTATTATTACATTGTAATAAAGGTATAATAACACAATGTATTATTACACTGTACTAAAGGTATAATAACACAATGTATTATTACATTGTAATAAAGATATAATTACACAATGTATTATTACATTGTAATAAAGGTATTATTACACTGTAATAAAGGTATAATAACACAATGTATTATTACACTGTAATAAAGGTATAATTACACATTTATTATTACATTGTAATAAAGGTATAATAACACAATGTATTATTACACTGTAATAAAGGTATAATAACACAATGTATTATTACATTGTAATAAAGGTATAATAACACAATGTATTATTACACTGTAATAAAGGTATAATAACACAATGTATTATTACATTGTAATAAAGGTATAATAACACAATGTATTATTACACTGTAATAAAGGTATAATTACACATTTATTATTACACTGTAATAAAGGTATAATTACACAATGTATTATTACATTGTAATAAAGGTATAATAACACAATGTATTATTAAACTGTATTAAAGGTATAATTACACATTTATTATTACATTGTAATAAAGGTATAATTACACAATGTATTATTACATTGTAATAAAGGTATAATAACACAATGTATTATTACACTGTAATAAAGGTATAATTATACATTTATTATTACATTGTAATAAAGGTATAACACAATGTATTATTGCACTGTAATAAAGGTATAATTACACAATGTATTATTACACTGTAATAAAGGTATAATGTCACAATGTATTATTGCACTTTTAATAAAGGTATAATAACACAATGTATTATTACATTGTAATAAAGGTATAATAACACAATGTCTTATTACACTGTAATAAAGGTATAATAACACAATGTATTATTACATTGTAATAAAGGTATAATAACACAATGTATTATTACACTGTAATAAAGGTATAATAACACAATGTATTACTACATTGTAATAAAGGTATAATAACACAATGTATTATTACACTGTAATAAAGGTATAATTACACAATGTATTATTACATTGTAATAAAGGTATAATAACACAATGCATTATTACACTGTAATAAAGGTATAATTACACATTTATTATTACATTGTAATAAAGGTATAATTACACATTTATTATTACATTGTAATAAAGGTATAATAACACAATGTCTTATTACACTGTAATAAAGGTATAATTACACAACGTATTATTACACTGTAATAAAGGTATAATGTCACAATGTATTATTGCACTTTTAATAAAGGTATAATGACACAATGTATTATTACATTGTAATAAAGGTATAATAACACAATGTATTATTACACTGTAATAAAGGTATAATTACACAATGTATTATTACACTGTAATAAAGGTATAATAACACAATGTATTATTACATTGTAATAAAGGTATAATAACACAATGTATTATTACACTGTACTAAAGGTATAATAACACAATGTATTATTACATTGTAATAAAGATATAATTACACAATGTATTATTACATTGTAATAAAGGTATTATTACACTGTAATAAAGGTATAATAACACAATGTATTATTACACTGTAATAAAGGTATAATTACACATTTATTATTACATTGTAATAAAGGTATAATAACACAATGTATTATTACGCTGTAATAAAGGTATAATTACACATATATTATTACATTGTAATAAAGGTATAATAACACAATGTATTATTACAGTGTAATAAAGGTATAATTACACATTTATTATTACATTGTAATAAAGGTATAATAACACTATGTATTATTGCACTGAAATAAAGGTATAATAACACAATGTATTATTACATTGTAATAAAGGTATAATAACACAATGTATTATTACATTGTAATAAAGGTATAATAACACAATGTATTATTACACTGTAATAAAGGTATAATAACACAATGTATTATTACATTATAATAAAGGTATAATAACACAATGTTTTATTACACTGTAATAAAGGTATAATTAAAAATTTTATTATTACACTGTAATAAAGGTATAATTACACAATGTATTATTACATTGTAATAAAGGTATAATAACACAATGTATTATTACACTGTAATAAAGGTATAATTACACATTTATTATTACATTGTAATAAAGGTATACTTACACAATGTATTATTACATTGTAATAAAGGTATAATAACACAATGTATTATTACACTGTAATAAAGGTATAATGACACAATGTATTATTACACTGTAATAAAGGTATAATGACACAATGTATTATTACACTGTAATAAAGGTATAATGTCACAATGTATTATTGCACTTTTAATAAAGGTATAATGACACAATGTATTATTACACTGTAATAAAGGTATAATAACACAATGTATTATTACACTGTAATAAAGGTATAATAACACAATGTATTATTACACTGTAATAAAGGTATAATTACACAATGTATTATTACATTGTAATAAAGGTATAATAACACAATGTATTATTACACTGTAATAAAGGTATAATTACACATTTATTATTACATTGTAATAAAGGTATAATTACACATTTATTATTACATTGTAATAAAGGTATAATAACACAATGTCTTATTACACTGTAATAAAGGTATAATTACACAACGTATTATTACACTGTAATAAAGGTATAATGTCACAATGTATTATTGCACTTTTAATAAAGGTATAATGACACAATGTATTATTACATTGTAATAAAGGTATAATAACACAATGTATTATTACACTGTAATAAAGGTATAATTACACAATGTATTATTACACTGTAATAAAGGTATAATAACACAATGTATTATTACATTGTAATAAAGGTATAATAACACAATGTATTATTACACTGTACTAAAGGTATAATAACACAATGTATTATTACATTGTAATAAAGATATAATTACACAATGTATTATTACATTGTAATAAAGGTATTATTACACTGTAATAAAGGTATAATAACACAATGTATTATTACACTGTAATAAAGGTATAATTACACATTTATTATTACATTGTAATAAAGGTATAATAACACAATGTATTATTACGCTGTAATAAAGGTATAATTACACATATATTATTACATTGTAATAAAGGTATAATAACACAATGTATTATTACAGTGTAATAAAGGTATAATTACACATTTATTATTACATTGTAATAAAGGTATAATAACACTATGTATTATTGCACTGAAATAAAGGTATAATAACACAATGTATTATTACATTGTAATAAAGGTATAATAACACAATGTATTATTACATTGTAATAAAGGTATAATAACACAATGTATTATTACACTGTAATAAAGGTATAATAACACAATGTATTATTACATTATAATAAAGGTATAATAACACAATGTTTTATTACACTGTAATAAAGGTATAATTAAAAATTTTATTATTACACTGTAATAAAGGTATAATTACACAATGTATTATTACATTGTAATAAAGGTATAATAACACAATGTATTATTACACTGTAATAAAGGTATAATTACACATTTATTATTACATTGTAATAAAGGTATACTTACACAATGTATTATTACATTGTAATAAAGGTATAATAACACAATGTATTATTACACTGTAATAAAGGTATAATTATACATTTATTATTACATTGTAATAAAGGTATAACACAATGTATTATTGCACTGTAATAAAGGTATAATGACACAATGTATTATTACACTGTAATAAAGGTATAATGTCACAATGTATTATTGCACTTTTAATAAAGGTATAATGACACAATGTATTATTACACTGTAATAAAGGTATAATAACACAATGTATTATTACACTGTAATAAAGGTATAATAACACAATGTATTATTACATTGTAATAAAGGTATAATAACACAATGTCTTATTACACTGTAATAAAGGTATAATTACACATTTATTATTACACTGTAAAAAAGGTATAATTACACAATGTATTATTACATTGTAATAAAGGTATAATAACACAATGTATTATTACACTGTAATAAAGGTATAATTACACATTTATTATTACATTGTAATAAAGGTATAATTACACAATGTATTATTACATTGTAATAAAGGTATAATAACACAATGTATTATTACACTGTAATAAAGGTATAATTACACATTTATTATTACATTGTAATAAAGGTATAATAACACAATGTATTATTACACTGTAATAAAGGTATAATTATACATTTATTATTACATTGTAATAAAGGTATAACACAATGTATTATTGCACTGTAATAAAGGTATAATGACACAATGTATTATTACACTGTAATAAAGGTATAATGTCACAATGTATTATTGCACTTTTAATAAAGGTATAATGACACAATGTATAATTACACTGTAATAAAGGTATAATAACACAATGTATTATTACATTGTAATAAAGGTATAATAACACAATGTCTTATTACAATGTAATAAAGGTATAATAACACAATGTATTATTACATTGTAATAAAGGTATAATAACACAATGTATTATTACACTGTAATAAAGGTATAATAACACAATGTATTATTACATTGTAATAAAGGTATAATAACACAATGTATTATTACAATGTAATAAAGGTATAATTACACATTTATTATTACACTGTAAAAAAGGTATAATTACACAATGTATTATTACATTGTAATAAAGGTATAATAACACAATTATTATTACACTGTAATAAAGGTATAATTACACATTTATTATTACATTGTAATAAAGGTATAATTACACAATGTATTATTACATTGTAATAAAGGTATAATAACACAATGTATTATTACACTGTAATAAAGGTATAATAACACAATGTATTATTACATTGTAATAAAGGTATAATAACACAATGTATTATTACACTGTACTAAAGGTATAATAACACAATGTATTATTACATTGTAATAAAGATATAATTACACAATGTATTATTACATTGTAATAAAGGTATTATTACACTGTAATAAAGGTATAATAACACAGTGTATTATTACACTGTAATAAAGGTATAATTACACATTTATTATTACATTGTAATAAAGGTATAATAACACAATGTATTATTACGCTGTAATAAAGGTATAATTACACATATATTATTACATTGTAATAAAGGTATAATAACACAATGTATTATTACAGTGTAATAAAGGTATAATTACACATTTATTATTACATTGTAATAAAGGTATAATAACACTGTATTATTGCACTGAAATAAAGGTATAATAACACAATGTATTATTACATTGTAATAAAGGTATAATAACACAATGTATTATTACATTGTAATAAAGGTATAATAACACAATGTATTATTACACTGTAATAAAGGTATAATAACACAATGTATTATTACATTATAATAAAGGTATAATAACACAATGTTTTATTACACTGTAATAAAGGTATAATTAAAAATTTTATTATTACACTGTAATAAAGGTATAATTACACAATGTATTATTACATTGTAATAAAGGTATAATAACACAATGTATTATTACACTGTAATAAAGGTATAATTACACATTTATTATTACATTGTAATAAAGGTATACTTACACAATGTATTATTACATTGTAATAAAGGTATAATAACACAATGTATTATTACACTGTAATAAAGGTATAATTATACATTTATTATTACATTGTAATAAAGGTATAACACAATGTATTATTGCACTGTAATAAAGGTATAATGACACAATGTATTATTACACTGTAATAAAGGTATAATGTCACAATGTATTATTGCACTTTTAATAAAGGTATAATGACACAATGTATTATTACACTGTAATAAAGGTATAATAACACAATGTATTATTACACTGTAATAAAGGTATAATAACACAATGTATTATTACATTGTAATAAAGGTATAATAACACAATGTCTTATTACACTGTAATAAAGGTATAATAACACAATGTATTATTACATTGTAATAAAGGTATAATAACACAATGTATTATTACACTGTAATAAAGGTATAATAACACAATGTATTATTACATTGTAATAAAGGTATAATAACACAATGTATTATTACAATGTAATAAAGGTATAATTACACATTTATTATTACACTGTAAAAAAGGTATAATTACACAATGTATTATTACACTGTAATAAAGGTATAATTACACATTTATTATTACATTGTAATAAAGGTATAATTACACAATGTATTATTACATTGTAATAAAGGTATAATAACACAATGTATTATTACACTGTAATAAAGGTATAATTACACATTTATTATTACATTGTAATAAAGGTATAATAACACAATGTATTATTACACTGTAATAAAGGTATAATTATACATTTATTATTACATTGTAATAAAGGTATAACACAATGTATTATTGCACTGTAATAAAGGTATAATGACACAATGTATTATTACACTGTAATAAAGGTATAATGTCACAATGTATTATTGCACTTTTAATAAAGGTATAATGACACAATGTATAATTACACTGTAATAAAGGTATAATAACACAATGTATTATTACACTGTAATAAAGGTATAATAACACAATGTATTATTACACTGTAATAAAGGTATAATAACACAATGTATTATTACACTGTAATAAAGGTATAATTACACATTTATTATTACATTGTAATAAAGGTATAATTACACAATGTATTATTACATTGTAATAAAGGTATAATAACACAATGTATTATTACACTGTAATAAAGGTATAATTACACATTTATTATTACATTGTAATAAAGGTATAATAACACAATGTATTATTACACTGTAATAAAGGTATAATTATACATTTATTATTACATTGTAATAAAGGTATAACACAATGTATTATTGCACTGTAATAAAGGTATAATGACACAATGTATTATTACACTGTAATAAAGGTATAATGTCACAATGTATTATTGCACTTTTAATAAAGGTATAATGACACAATGTATAATTACACTGTAATAAAGGTATAATAACACAATGTATTATTACACTGTAATAAAGGTATAATAACACAATGTATTATTACATTGTAATAAAGGTATAATAACACAATGTCTTATTACACTGTAATAAAGGTATAATAACACAATGTATTATTACATTGTAATAAAGGTATAATAACACAATGTATTATTACACTGTAATAAAGGTATAATAACACAATGTATTATTACATTGTAATAAAGGTATAATAACACAATGTATTATTACAATGTAATAAAGGTATAATTACACATTTATTATTACACTGTAAAAAAGGTATAATTACACAATGTATTATTACATTGTAATAAAGGTATAATAACACAATTATTATTACACTGTAATAAAGGTATAATTACACATTTATTATTACATTGTAATAAAGGTATAATTACACAATGTATTATTACATTGTAATAAAGGTATAATAACACAATGTATTATTACACTGTAATAAAGGTATAATTACACAATGTATTATTACATTGTAATAAAGGTATAATAACACAATTATTATTACACTGTAATAAAGGTATAATTACACATTTATTATTACATTGTAATAAAGGTATAATTACACAATGTATTATTACATTGTAATAAAGGTATAATAACACAATGTATTATTACACTGTAATAAAGGTATAATAACACAATGTATTATTACATTGTAATAAAGGTATAATAACACAATGTATTATTACACTGTACTAAAGGTATAATAACACAATGTATTATTACATTGTAATAAAGATATAATTACACAATGTATTATTACATTGTAATAAAGGTATTATTACACTGTAATAAAGGTATAATAACACAGTGTATTATTACACTGTAATAAAGGTATAATTACACATTTATTATTACATTGTAATAAAGGTATAATAACACAATGTATTATTACGCTGTAATAAAGGTATAATTACACATATATTATTACATTGTAATAAAGGTATAATAACACAATGTATTATTACAGTGTAATAAAGGTATAATTACACATTTATTATTACATTGTAATAAAGGTATAATAACACTGTATTATTGCACTGAAATAAAGGTATAATAACACAATGTATTATTACATTGTAATAAAGGTATAATAACACAATGTATTATTACATTGTAATAAAGGTATAATAACACAATGTATTATTACACTGTAATAAAGGTATAATAACACAATGTATTATTACATTATAATAAAGGTATAATAACACAATGTTTTATTACACTGTAATAAAGGTATAATTAAAAATTTTATTATTACACTGTAATAAAGGTATAATTACACAATGTATTATTACATTGTAATAAAGGTATAATAACACAATGTATTATTACACTGTAATAAAGGTATAATTACACATTTATTATTACATTGTAATAAAGGTATACTTACACAATGTATTATTACATTGTAATAAAGGTATAATAACACAATGTATTATTACACTGTAATAAAGGTATAATTATACATTTATTATTACATTGTAATAAAGGTATAACACAATGTATTATTGCACTGTAATAAAGGTATAATGACACAATGTATTATTACACTGTAATAAAGGTATAATGTCACAATGTATTATTGCACTTTTAATAAAGGTATAATGACACAATGTATTATTACACTGTAATAAAGGTATAATAACACAATGTATTATTACACTGTAATAAAGGTATAATAACACAATGTATTATTACATTGTAATAAAGGTATAATAACACAATGTCTTATTACACTGTAATAAAGGTATAATAACACAATGTATTATTACATTGTAATAAAGGTATAATAACACAATGTATTATTACACTGTAATAAAGGTATAATAACACAATGTATTATTACATTGTAATAAAGGTATAATAACACAATGTATTATTACAATGTAATAAAGGTATAATTACACATTTATTATTACACTGTAAAAAAGGTATAATTACACAATGTATTATTACACTGTAATAAAGGTATAATTACACATTTATTATTACATTGTAATAAAGGTATAATTACACAATGTATTATTACATTGTAATAAAGGTATAATAACACAATGTATTATTACACTGTAATAAAGGTATAATTACACATTTATTATTACATTGTAATAAAGGTATAATAACACAATGTATTATTACACTGTAATAAAGGTATAATTATACATTTATTATTACATTGTAATAAAGGTATAACACAATGTATTATTGCACTGTAATAAAGGTATAATGACACAATGTATTATTACACTGTAATAAAGGTATAATGTCACAATGTATTATTGCACTTTTAATAAAGGTATAATGACACAATGTATAATTACACTGTAATAAAGGTATAATAACACAATGTATTATTACACTGTAATAAAGGTATAATAACACAATGTATTATTACACTGTAATAAAGGTATAATAACACAATGTATTATTACACTGTAATAAAGGTATAATTACACATTTATTATTACATTGTAATAAAGGTATAATTACACAATGTATTATTACATTGTAATAAAGGTATAATAACACAATGTATTATTACACTGTAATAAAGGTATAATTACACATTTATTATTACATTGTAATAAAGGTATAATAACACAATGTATTATTACACTGTAATAAAGGTATAATTATACATTTATTATTACATTGTAATAAAGGTATAACACAATGTATTATTGCACTGTAATAAAGGTATAATGACACAATGTATTATTACACTGTAATAAAGGTATAATGTCACAATGTATTATTGCACTTTTAATAAAGGTATAATGACACAATGTATAATTACACTGTAATAAAGGTATAATAACACAATGTATTATTACACTGTAATAAAGGTATAATAACACAATGTATTATTACATTGTAATAAAGGTATAATAACACAATGTCTTATTACACTGTAATAAAGGTATAATAACACAATGTATTATTACATTGTAATAAAGGTATAATAACACAATGTATTATTACACTGTAATAAAGGTATAATAACACAATGTATTATTACATTGTAATAAAGGTATAATAACACAATGTATTATTACAATGTAATAAAGGTATAATTACACATTTATTATTACACTGTAAAAAAGGTATAATTACACAATGTATTATTACATTGTAATAAAGGTATAATAACACAATTATTATTACACTGTAATAAAGGTATAATTACACATTTATTATTACATTGTAATAAAGGTATAATTACACAATGTATTATTACATTGTAATAAAGGTATAATAACACAATGTATTATTACACTGTAATAAAGGTATAATTACACAATGTATTATTACATTGTAATAAAGGTATAATAACACAATGTATTATTACACTGTATTAAAGGTATAATTACACATTTATTATTACATTGTAATAAAGGTATAATTACACAATGTATTATTACATTGTAATAAAGGTATAATAACACAATGTATTATTACACTGTAATAAAGGTATAATTATACATTTATTATTACATTGTAATAAAGGTATAACACAATGTATTATTGCACTGTAATAAAGGTATAATTACACAATGTATTATTACACTGTAATAAAGGTATAATGTCACAATGTATTATTGCACTTTTAATAAAGGTATAATAACACAATGTATTATTACATTGTAATAAAGGTATAATAACACAATGTCTTATTACACTGTAATAAAGGTATAATAACACAATGTATTATTACATTGTAATAAAGGTATAATAACACAATGTATTATTACACTGTAATAAAGGTATAATAACACAATGTATTATTACATTGTAATAAAGGTATAATAACACAATGTATTATTACACTGTAATAAAGGTATAATTACACAATGTATTATTACATTGTAATAAAGGTATAATAACACAATGTATTATTACACTGTAATAAAGGTATAATTACACATTTATTATTACATTGTAATAAAGGTATAATTACACATTTATTATTACATTGTAATAAAGGTATAATAACACAATGTCTTATTACACTGTAATAAAGGTATAATTACACAACGTATTATTACACTGTAATAAAGGTATAATGTCACAATGTATTATTGCACTTTTAATAAAGGTATAATGACACAATGTATTATTACATTGTAATAAAGGTATAATAACACAATGTATTATTACACTGTAATAAAGGTATAATTACACAATGTATTATTACACTGTAATAAAGGTATAATAACACAATGTATTATTACATTGTAATAAAGGTATAATAACACAATGTATTATTACACTGTACTAAAGGTATAATAACACAATGTATTATTACATTGTAATAAAGATATAATTACACAATGTATTATTACATTGTAATAAAGGTATTATTACACTGTAATAAAGGTATAATAACACAATGTATTATTACACTGTAATAAAGGTATAATTACACATTTATTATTACATTGTAATAAAGGTATAATAACACAATGTATTATTACGCTGTAATAAAGGTATAATTACACATATATTATTACATTGTAATAAAGGTATAATAACACAATGTATTATTACAGTGTAATAAAGGTATAATTACACATTTATTATTACATTGTAATAAAGGTATAATAACACTATGTATTATTGCACTGAAATAAAGGTATAATAACACAATGTATTATTACATTGTAATAAAGGTATAATAACACAATGTATTATTACATTGTAATAAAGGTATAATAACACAATGTATTATTACACTGTAATAAAGGTATAATAACACAATGTATTATTACATTATAATAAAGGTATAATAACACAATGTTTTATTACACTGTAATAAAGGTATAATTAAAAATTTTATTATTACACTGTAATAAAGGTATAATTACACAATGTATTATTACATTGTAATAAAGGTATAATAACACAATGTATTATTACACTGTAATAAAGGTATAATTACACATTTATTATTACATTGTAATAAAGGTATACTTACACAATGTATTATTACATTGTAATAAAGGTATAATAACACAATGTATTATTACACTGTAATAAAGGTATAATTATACATTTATTATTACATTGTAATAAAGGTATAACACAATGTATTATTGCACTGTAATAAAGGTATAATGACACAATGTATTATTACACTGTAATAAAGGTATAATGTCACAATGTATTATTGCACTTTTAATAAAGGTATAATGACACAATGTATTATTACACTGTAATAAAGGTATAATAACACAATGTATTATTACACTGTAATAAAGGTATAATAACACAATGTATTATTACACTGTAATAAAGGTATAATTACACAATGTATTATTACATTGTAATAAAGGTATAATAACACAATGTATTATTACACTGTAATAAAGGTATAATTACACATTTATTATTACATTGTAATAAAGGTATAATTACACATTTATTATTACATTGTAATAAAGGTATAATAACACAATGTCTTATTACACTGTAATAAAGGTATAATTACACAACGTATTATTACACTGTAATAAAGGTATAATGTCACAATGTATTATTGCACTTTTAATAAAGGTATAATGACACAATGTATTATTACATTGTAATAAAGGTATAATAACACAATGTATTATTACACTGTAATAAAGGTATAATTACACAATGTATTATTACACTGTAATAAAGGTATAATAACACAATGTATTATTACATTGTAATAAAGGTATAATAACACAATGTATTATTACACTGTACTAAAGGTATAATAACACAATGTAATAATACATTGTAATAAAGGTATAATAACACAATGTATTATTACACTGTACTAAAGGTATAATAACACAATGTATTATTACATTGTAATAAAGATATAATTACACAATGTATTATTACATTGCAATAAAGGTATTATTACACTGTAATAAAGGTATAATAACACAATGTATTATTACACTGTAATAAAGGTATAATTACACATTTATTATTACATTGTAATAAAGGTATAATAACACAATGTATTATTACGCTGTAATAAAGGTATAATTACACATATATTATTACATTGTAATAAAGGTATAATAACACAATGTATTATTACAGTGTAATAAAGGTATAATTACACATTTATTATTACATTGTAATAAAGGTATAATAACACTATGTATTATTGCACTGAAATAAAGGTATAATAACACAATGTATTATTACATTGTAATAAAGGTATAATAACACAATGTATTATTACATTGTAATAAAGGTATAATAACACAATGTATTATTACACTGTAATAAAGGTATAATAACACAATGTATTATTACATTATAATAAAGGTATAATAACACAATGTTTTATTACACTGTAATAAAGGTATAATTAAAAATTTTATTATTACACTGTAATAAAGGTATAATTACACAATGTATTATTACATTGTAATAAAGGTATAATAACACAATGTATTATTACACTGTAATAAAGGTATAATTACACATGTATTATTACATTGTAATAAAGGTATACTTACACAATGTATTATTACATTGTAATAAAGGTATAATAACACAATGTATTATTACACTGTAATAAAGGTATAATTATACATTTATTATTACATTGTAATAAAGGTATAACACAATGTATTATTGCACTGTAATAAAGGTATAATGACACAATGTATTATTACACTGTAATAAAGGTATAATGTCACAATGTATTATTGCACTTTTAATAAAGGTATAATGACACAATGTATTATTACACTGTAATAAAGGTATAATAACACAATGTATTATTACACTGTAATAAAGGTATAATAACACAATGTATTATTACATTGTAATAAAGGTATAATAACACAATGTCTTATTACACTGTAATAAAGGTATAATAACACAATGTATTATTACATTGTAATAAAGGTATAATAACACAATGTATTATTACACTGTAATAAAGGTATAATAACACAATGTATTATTACATTGTAATAAAGGTATAATAACACAATGTATTATTACAATGTAATAAAGGTATAATTACACATTTATTATTACACTGTAAAAAAGGTATAATTACACAATGTATTATTACATTGTAATAAAGGTATAATAACACAATGTATTATTACACTGTAATAAAGGTATAATTACACATTTATTATTACATTGTAATAAAGGTATAATTACACAATGTATTATTACATTGTAATAAAGGTATAATAACACAATGTATTATTACACTGTAATAAAGGTATAATTACACATTTATTATTACATTGTAATAAAGGTATAATAACACAATGTATTATTACACTGTAATAAAGGTATAATTATACATTTATTATTACATTGTAATAAAGGTATAACACAATGTATTATTGCACTGTAATAAAGGTATAATGACACAATGTATTATTACACTGTAATAAAGGTATAATGTCACAATGTATTATTGCACTTTTAATAAAGGTATAATGACACAATGTATAATTACACTGTAATAAAGGTATAATAACACAATGTATTATTACACTGTAATAAAGGTATAATAACACAATGTATTATTACATTGTAATAAAGGTATAATAACACAATGTCTTATTACACTGTAATAAAGGTATAATAACACAATGTATTATTACATTGTAATAAAGGTATAATAACACAATGTATTATTACACTGTAATAAAGGTATAATAACACAATGTATTATTACATTGTAATAAAGGTATAATAACACAATGTATTATTACAATGTAATAAAGGTATAATTACACATTTATTATTACACTGTAAAAAAGGTATAATTACACAATGTATTATTACATTGTAATAAAGGTATAATAACACAATTATTATTACACTGTAATAAAGGTATAATTACACATTTATTATTACATTGTAATAAAGGTATAATTACACAATGTATTATTACATTGTAATAAAGGTATAATAACACAATGTATTATTACACTGTAATAAAGGTATAATTACACATTTATTATTACATTGTAATAAAGGTATAATTACACAATGTATTATTACATTGTAATAAAGGTATAATAACACAATGTATTATTACACTGTAATAAAGGTATAATTACACATTTATTATTACATTGTAATAAAGGTATAACACAATGTATTATTGCACTGTAATAAAGGTATAATTACACAATGTATTATTACACTGTAATAAAGGTATAATGTCACAATGTATTATTGCACTTTTAATAAAGGTATAATGACACAATGTATTATTACATTGTAATAAAGGTATAATAACACAATGTAGTATTACATTGTAATAAAGGTATAATAACACAATGTATTATTACACTGTAATAAAGGTATAATAACACAATGTATTATGACATTGTAATAAAGGTATAATAACACAATGTATTATTACACTGTAATAAAGGTATAATTACACATTTATTATTACACTGTAATAAAGGTATAATTACACAATGTATTATTACATTGTAATAAAGGTATAATAACACAATGTATTATTACACTGTAATAAAGGTATAATTACACATTTATTATTACATTGTAATAAAGGTATAATTACACAATGTATTATTACATTGTAATAAAGGTATAATAACACAATGTATTATTACACTGTAATAAAGGTATAATTATACATTTATTATTACATTGTAATAAAGGTATAACACAATGTATTATTGCACTGTAATAAAGGTATAATTACACAATGTATTATTACACTGTAATAAAGGTATAATATCACAATGTATTATTGCACTTTTAATAAAGGTATAATGACACAATGTATTATTACATTGTAATAAAGGTATAATAACACAATGTATTATTACATTGTAATAAAGGTATAATAACACAATGTATCATTACACTGTAATAAAGGTATAATAACACAATGTATTATTACACTGTAATAAAGGTATAATTACACATTTATTATTACATTGTAATAAAGGTATAATTACACAATGTAATATTACATTGTAATAAAGGTATAATAACACAATGTATTATTACACTATAATAAAGGTATAATTACACATTTATTATTACATTGTAATAAAGGTATAATTACACAATGTATTATTACACTGCAATAAAGGTATAATGTCACAATGTATTATTGCACTTTTAATAAAGGTATAATGACAATGTATTATTACATTGTAATAAAGGTATAATAACACAATGTATTATTACACTGTAATAAAGGTATAATAACACAATGTATTATTACATTGTAATAAAGGTATAATAACACAATGTATTATTACATTGTAATAAAGGTATAATTACACAATGTATTATTACACTGTAATAAAGGTATAATAACACAATGTATTATTACATTGTAATAAAGGTATAATAACAATGTATTATTACACTGTAATAAAGGTATAATTACACATTTATTATTACACTGTAATAAAGGTATAATTACACAATGTATTATTACATTGTAATAAAGGTATAATAACACAATGTATATTACACTGTAATAAAGGTATAATTACACATTTATTATTACATTGTAATAAAGGTATAATTACACAATGTATTATTACATTGTAATAAAGGTATAATAACACAATGTATTATTACACTGTAATAAAGGTATAATTATACATTTATTATTACATTGTAATAAAGGTATAACACAATGTATTATTGCACTGTAATAAAGGTATAATTACACAATGTATTATTACACTGTAATAAAGGTATAATGTCACAATGTATTATTGCACTTTTAATAAAGGTATAATAACACAATGTATTATTACATTGTAATAAAGGTATAATAACACAATGTCTTATTACACTGTAATAAAGGTATAATAACACAATAAATTATTACATTGTAATAAAGGTATAATAACACAATGTATATTACACTGTAATAAAGGTATAATTACACATTTATTATTACATTGTAATAAAGGTATAATTACACAATGTATTATTACATTGTAATAAAGGTATAATAACACAATGTATTATTACACTGTAATAAAGGTATAATTATACATTTATTATTACATTGTAATAAAGGTATAACACAATGTATTATTGCACTGTAATAAAGGTATAATTACACAATGTATTATTACACTGTAATAAAGGTATAATGTCACAATGTATTATTGCACTTTTAATAAAGGTATAATGACACAATGTATTATTACATTGTAATAAAGGTATAATAACACAATGTATTATTACATTGTAATAAAGGTATAATAACACAATGTATCATTACACTGTAATAAAGGTATAATTACACATTTATTATTACATTGTAATAAAGGTATAATTACACAATGTATTATTACACTGCAATAAAGGTATAATGTCACAATGTATTATTGCACTTTTAATAAAGGTATAATGACAATGTATTATTACATTGTAATAAAGGTATAATAACACAATGTATTATTACACTGTAATAAAGGTATAATAACACAATGTATTATTACATTGTAATAAAGGTATAATTACACAATGTATTATTACACTGTAATAAAGGTATAATAACACAATGTATTATTACATTGTAATAAAGGTATAATAACACAATGTATTATTACACTGTAATAAAGGTATAATAACACAATGTATTATTACATTGTAATAAAGGTATAATAACACAATGTATTATTACAATGTATTATTGCACTGTAATAAAGGTATAATTACACAATGTATTGTTACATTGTAATAAAGGTATAATAACACAATGTATTATTGCACTGTAATAAAGGTATAATTACACAATGTATTATTACACTGTAATAAAGGTATTATAACACAATGTATTATTACACTGTAATGAAGGTATAATAACACAATGTATTATTACATTGTAATAAAGGTATAATAGCACAATGTATTATTACACTGTAATAAAGGTATAATTACACATTTATTATTACATTGTAAAAAAGGTATAATAACACTGTATTATTGCACTGTACTAAATGTATAATAACACAATGTATTATTACATTGTAAAAAAGGTATAATAACACATTTATTATTACACTGTAATAAAGGTATAATTACACAATGTATTATTACACTGTAATAAAGGTATAATAACAATGTATTATTACACTGTAATAAAGGTATAATAACACAATGTATTATTACACTGTAATAAAGGTATAATTACACATGTATTATTACATTGTAATAAAGGGATAATAACAATGTAGTATTGCACTGTTATAAAGGTATAATTTCACAATGTATTACATTGTCATAAAGGTATAATAGCACAATGTATTATTACACTGTAATAAAGGTATAATAACACAATGTATTATTACACTGTAATAAAGGTATAATAACACATTTATTATTACATTGTAATAAAGGGATAATTACACAATGTATTATTACACTGTAATAAAGGGATAATTACACAATGTATTATTACACTGTAATAAAGGTACAATGTCACAATGTATTATTGCACTGTAATAAAGGTATAATAACACAATGTATTATTACACTGTAATGAAGGTATAATAACACAATGTATTATTACATTGTAATAAAAGTATAATAACACAATGTATTATTACATTGTAATAAAGGTATAATAGCACAATGTATTATTACACTGTAATAAAGGTATAATAACACTGTATTATTGCACTGAAATAAAGGTATAATAACACAATGTATAATTACACTGTAATAAAGGTATAATAACACAATGTATTATTACATTGTAATAAAGGTATAATAACACAATGTATTATTACACTGTAATAAAGGTATAATTACACATTTATTATTACACTGTAATAAAGGTATAATTACACAATGTATTATTACATTGTAATAAAGGTATAATAACACAATGTATTATTACACTGTAATAAAGGTATAATTACACATTTATTATTACATTGTAATAAAGGTATAATTACACAATGTATTATTACATTTTAATAAAGGTATAATAACACAATGTATTATTGCACTGTACTAAAGGTATAATAACACAATGTATTATTGCATTGTAATAAAGGTATAATAACACAATGTATTATTACATTGTAATAAAGGTATAATAACACAATGTATTATTACATTGTAATAAAGGTATAATAACACAATGTATTATTACACTGTAATAAAGGTATAATTACACATTTATTATTACACTGTAATAAAGGTATAATTACACAATGTATTATTACATTGTAATAAAGGTATAATAACACAATGTATTATTACACTGTAATAAAGGTATAATTACACATTTATTATTACATTGTAATAAAGGTATAATTACACAATGTATTACATTGTAATAAAGGTATAATAACACAATGTATTATTACACTGTAATAAAGGTATAATTACACATTTATTATTACATTGTAAAAAAGGTATAATAACACAATGTATTATTACACTAATAAAGTGTATAATTACACATTTATTATTACACTGTAATAAAGGTATAGTTACACAATGTATTATTACACTGTAATAAATGTATAATTACACAATGTATTATTACACTGTAATAAAGGTATAATTACACATTTATTATTACATTGTAATAAAGGTATATAACACAATGTATTATTACACTGTAATAAAGGTATAATTACACATTTATTATTACATTGTAATAAAGGTATAATAACACTATGTATTATTACACTGTAATAAAGGTATAATTACACATTTATTAGTACACTGTAATAAAGGTATAATTACACAATGTATTATTACATTGTAATAAAGGTATAATAACACTGTATTATTACACTGTAATAAAGGTATAATTACACATTTATTATTACATTTGTAATAAAGGTATAATAACACTGTATTATTGCACTGTACTAAAGGTATAATAACACAATGTATTATTACACTGTAATAAAGGTATAATTACACATTTATTATTACACTGTAATAAAGGTATAATTACACAATGTATTATTACACTGTAATAAAGGTATAATAACAATGTATTATTACACTGTAATAAAGGTATAAGAACACAATGTATTATTACACTGTAATAAAGGTATAATTACACATGTATTATTACATTGTAATAAATGGATAATAACACAATGTATTATTGCACTGTTATAAAGGTATAATTTCACAATGTATTACATTGCCATAAAGGTATAATAGCACAATGTATTACATTGTCATAAAGGTATAATAGCACAATGTATTATTACACTGTAATAAAGGTATAATAACACAATGTATTATTACACTGTAATAAAGGTATAATAACACAATGTATTATTACATTGTAATAAAGGTATAATTACGCATTGTATTATTACACTGTAATAAAGGTATAATTACACTGTAATAAAGGTATAATTACACATTTATTATTACATTGTAAAAAGGTATAATAACACAATGTATTATTACATTGTAATAAAGGTATATAACACAATGTATTATTACACTGTAATAAAGGTATAATTACACATTTATTATTACATTGTAATAAAGGTATAATAACACTATGTATTATTGCACTGAAAAAAAGGTATAATAACACAATGTATTATTACATTGTAATAAAGGTATAATAACAAAATGTATTATTACATTGTAATAAAGGTATAATAACACAATGTATTATTACACTGTAATAAAGGTATAATTACACATTTATTATTACACTGTAATAAAGGTATAATTACACAATGTATTATTACATTGTAATAAAGGTATAATTACGCATTGTATTATTACACTGTAATAAAGGTATAATTACACTGTAATAAAGGTATAATTACACATTTATTATTACATTGTAATAAAGGTATAATAACACAATGTATTATTACACTGTAATAAATGTATAATTACACATTTATTATTACATGTAATAAAGGTATAATAACACTATGTATTATTGCACTGAAATAAAGGTATAATAACAATGTATTATTACATTGTAATAAAGTTATAATAACACAATGTATTATTACACTGTAATAAAGGTATAATAACACAATGTATTATTACATTGTAATAAAGGTATAATAACACAATGTATTATTACACTGTAATAAAGGTATAATTACACATTTATTACTACACTGTAATAAAGGTATAATTACACAATGTATTATTACATTGTAATAAAGGTATAATAACACAATGTATTATTACACTGTAATAAAGGTATAATTACGCATTTATTATTACATTGTAATAAAGGTATAATTACACAATGTATTATTACATTGTAATAAAGGTATAATAACACAATGTATTATTACACTGTAATAAATGTATAATTACACAATGTATTATTACACTGTAATAAAGGTATAATTACACATTTATTATTACATTGTAATAAAGGTATAATAACACTATGTATTATTACACTGTAATAAAGGTATAATTACACATTTATTATTACACTGTAATAAAGGTATAATTACACAATGTATTATTAAATTGTAATAAAGGTATAATAACACAATGTATTATTACACTGTAATAAAGGTATAATTACACATTTATTATTACATTGTAAAAAAGGTATAATAACACTATGTATCATTGCACTGTACTAAAGGTATAATAACACAATGTATTATTACATTGTAAAAAAGGTATAATAACACTATGTATTATTACACTGTACTAAAGGTATAATAACACAATGTATTATTACACTGTAATAAAGGTATAATTACACATTTATTATTACACTGTAATAAAGGTATAATTACACAATGTATTATTACACTGTAATAAAGGTATAATAACAATGTATTATTACACTGTAATAAAGGTATAATTACACATTTATTATTACACTGTAATAAAGGTTTAATTACACAATGTATTATTACACTGTAATAAAGGTATAATAACAATGTATTATTACACTGTAATAAAGGTATAATAACACAATGTATTATTACACTGTAATAAAGGTATAATTACACATGTATTATTACATTGTAATAAAGGGATAATAACACAATGTATTATTGCACTGTTATAAAAGTATGTTTTCACAATGTATTACATTGTCATAAAGGTATCATTTCACAATGTATTACATTGTCATAAAGTTATAATAGCACAATGTATTATTACACTGTAATAAAGGTATAATAACACAATGTATTATTACACTGTAATAAAGGTATAATTACACATTTATTATTACATTGTAATAAAGGTATAATAGCACAATGTATTATTACACTGTAATAAAGGTATAATTACACATTTATTATTACATTGTAATAAAGGTATAATAACACAATGTATTATTACACTGTAATAAATGTATAATTACACATTTATTATTACATTGTAATAAAGGTATAATAACAAAATGTATTATTACACTGTAATAAAGGTATAATTACACATTTATTATTACATTGTAAAAAAGGTATAATAACACTATGTATCATTGCACTGTACTAAAGGTATAATAACACAATGTATTATTACATTGTAAAAAAGGTATAATAACACTATGTATTATTACACTGTACTAAAGGTATAATAACACAATGTATTATTACACTGTAATAAAGGTATAATTACACATTTATTATTACACTGTAAAAAAGGTATAATTACACAATGTATTATTACACTGTAATAAAGGTATAATAACAATGTATTATTATTACACTGTAATAAAGGTATAATAACACAATGTATTATTACACTGTAATAAAGGTATAATTACACATGTATTATTACATTGCAATAAAGGGATAATAACACAATGTATTATTGCACTGTTATAAAAGTATGATTTCACAATGTATTACATTGTCATAAAGTTATAATAGCACAATGTATTATTACACTGTAATAAAGGTATAATAACACAATGTATTATTACACTGTAATAAAGATATAATTACACATTTATTATTACATTGTAATAAAGGTATAATGCACAATGTATTATTACACTGTAATAAAGGTATAATTACACATTGTATTATTACACTGTAATAAAGGTATAATTACACATTTATTATTACATTGTAATAAAGGTATAATAACACAATGTATTATTACACTGTAATAAATGTATAATTACACATTTATTATTACATTGTAATAAAGGTATAATAACACTATGTATTATTGCACTGTAATAAAGGTATAATAACACAATGTATTATTACATTGTAATAAAGGTATAATAACACAATGTATTATTACACTGTAATAAAGGTATAATTACACATTTATTATTACACTGTAATAAAGGTATAATTACACAATGTATTATTACATTGTAATAAAGATATAATAACACAATGTATTATTACACTGTAATAAAGGTATAATTACACATTTATTATTACATTGTAATAAAGGTATAATTACACAATGTATTATTACATTGTAATAAAGGTATAATAACACAATGTATTATTACACTGTAATAAAGGTATAATTACACAATGTATTATTACATTGTAATAAAGGTATAATAACACAATGTATTATTACACTGTAATAAAGGTATAATTACACATTTATTATTACACTGTAATAAAGGTATAATTACACATTTATTATTACATTGTAATAAAGGTATAATAGCACAATGTATTATTACACTGTAATAAAGGTATAATTACACATTGTATTATTACTCTGTAATAAAGGTATAATTACACATTTATTATTACATTGTAATAAAGGTATAATAACACAATGTATTATTACACTGTAATAAATGTATAATTACACATTTATTATTACATTGTAATAAAGGTATAATAACACTATGTATTATTGCACTGAAATAAAGGTATAATAACACAATGTATTATTACATTGTAATAAAGGTATAATAACACAATGTATTATTACACTGTAATAAAGGTATAATTACACATTTATTATTACACTGTAATAAAGGTATAATTACACAATGTATTATTACATTGTAATAAAGGTATAATAACACAGTGTATTATTACACTATAATAAAGGTATAATTACACATTTATTATTACATTGTAATAAAGGTATAATTACACAATGTATTATTACATTGTAATAAAGGTATAATAACACAATGTATTATTACACTGTAATAAAGGTATAATTACACATTTAATATTACATTGTAATAAGGTATAATAACACAATGTATTACACTGTAATAAAGGTATAATTACACATTTATTATTACATTGTAAAAAAGGTATAATAACACTGTATTATTGCACTGTACTAAAGGTATAATAACACAATGTATTATTACATTGTAAAAAAGGTATAATAACACTATGTATTATTGCACTGTACTAAAGGTATAATAACACAATGTATTATTACACTGTAATAAAGGTATAATTACACATTTATTATTACACTGTAATAAAGGTATAATTACACAATGTATTATTACACTGTAATAAAGGTATAATAACAATGTATTATTACGCTGTAATAAAGGTATAATAACAATGTATTATTACACTGTAATAAATGTATAATAACACAATGTATTATTACACTGTAATAAAGGTATAATTACACAATGTATTATTACATTGTAATAAAGGTATAATAACACAATGTATTATTACACTGTAATAAAGGTATAATTACACATTTATTATTACACTGTAATAAAGGTATAATTACACAATGTATTATTACATTGTAATAAAGGTATAATAACACAATGTATTATTACACTGTAATAAAGGTATAATTACACATTTATTATTACATTGTAATAAAGGTATAATTACACAATGTATTATTACATTGTAATAAAGGTATAATAACACAATGTATTATTACACTGTAATAAAGGTATAATTACACATTTATTATTACATTGTAATAAAGGTATAATAACACAATGTATTATTACATTGTAATAAAGGTATAATAACACAATGTATTATTACACTGTAATAAAGTGTATAATTACACATTTATTATTACACTGTAATAAAGGTATAATTACACAATGTATTATTACACTGTAATAAAGGTATAATTACACAATGTATTATTACACTGTAATAAAGGTATAATAACAATGTATTATTACACTGTAATAAAGGTATAATTACACATTTATTATTACATTGTAATAAAGGTATATAACACAATGTATTATTACACTGTAATAAAGGTATAATTACACATTTATTATTACATTGTAATAAAGGTATAATAACACTATGTATTATTACACTGTAATAAAGGTATAATAACACAATGTATTATTACACTGTAATAAAGGTATAATAACACAATGTATTATTACACTGTAATAAAGGTGTAATTACACATTTATTATTACATTGTAATAAAGGTATAACACAATGTATTGCACTGTAATAAAGGGATAATTACACAATGTATTATTACACTGTAATAAAGGTATAATGTCACAATGTATTATTGCACTGTAATAAAGGTATAATAACAATGTATTATTACACTGTAATGAAGGTATAATAACACAATGTATTATTACACTGTAATAAAGGTATAATAACACAATGTATTATTACACTGTAATAAAGGTATACTAACACAATGTATTATTACATTGTAATAAACGTATAATAACACAATGTATTATTACACTGTAATAAAGGTATAATTACACATTTATTATTACATTGTAATAAAGGTATAACACAATGTATTATTGCACTGTAATAAAGGTATAATTTCACAATGTATTATTACACTGTAATAAAGGTTACATTGTCGTAAAGGTATAATAGCACCAGAGGCGGCCTTACCTATGTTTCACCCGTTTCAATTGAAACGGGCCCCGCCCTCCAAGGGGGCCCCCAACAGAACAGGAAAATCCCATTCATTTTCTCCCTAGGATATTTATTTTCAGACATAATGTCTAAAGTGGTCTCCAACACGTCACTCGCGAGAGTAGCTCGTGGCCTGATTGGAGGTAGCTCGCCAAGGGCCGTTGACATATCGCGTCTTTTGCGCGCTCAAGTTCGTTATTTCAAACAATTGAAGCGACGCGCTAATTTTTTCCAGGCGCAACGAGTCAACATGAAGGATGGGGGTGCACCCAAACTACGGGTGTTTTTTTATTCTCCGTAAATAAATCTTCTAGCAGAGCTACAGCAAGCGTTTATCGGTAGTGGAAATCCATTAGCTATTAAAACTTCTCTGTCGTTGTGGAGAGCGCATGGTAGGCTATAGCAACGACAGACGCCACGGGAAAATTGGACCGAATTTTACTATTAATAATAAAAGATAAGCTAATGTGCATTGTAAATGTCAGTATTTTGTCTTTTTTGAATCATTCTTTTTATAAAAATGATTTAAAGGCTGAAATATGCGAGGTTTATCTTTTTATAAAAACTTTTTTGTCAAAACTTTATTTGAACTTGTACATGTTAGTAGATAACATGTTGCAAGACACTCCTTTCAAATTTGGCCATCATTTTTAATGTTACTATTTTAATGTTTATGTAAACAAAAAGTGCATATTGATGGTAAGTTTATTTGTTATTTGCTGGTTTTCGACATAAAACTTGGTGAATTGATTTTATTGTGTATAGTATTAGTACTTTTTGAACAGGATTATGTGATAACCATGCTCATTTTGGTCACTATAATCATGAAATTACATTTTCATTTCACAATTATTCATTTCATCTCTAGTTATGATGCACTATAAAATCAACAATAATTATGTGTTTTTACAGTATAATTTTTTTTTTATGTCAATTAAGGCTGACATATATAGGCCTACAATAACTCGTTTAGGTCTAAAACAGTTAGCATAGTTGTTAATATGAGAGTTATGAGACATTATTTAAGAGATTTAATTATTGCATATAGCTCTCGGCCACTTTAATTTTTAAAAAGTAGCTAAAAAAGGTTGGAGACCCCTAAACCATCCAAGTTAGATTGACCATGAGCTACGAGGTTGTGAAACGAAAGTTTCTGCTCCTATAAAAGCCACAAAGTATAAAAATCAACCTTGTTATTTGCGATCTTCTGGAGAAATACTACACTACCCATAATTCTAAGCAAAACACTGACGTCTCTGATTGGTCGAACTTGAGTCACGCCGCGGTTACCATGGCGACGTTTACCGCCCCCGCTAACGGTGATCTGAAGTAAATAAATACCGGTAGTTTATGTGTTTATACTTTGCCTTTTTTCCGTAAGGTTAAAACGTTGTTTTTTTTTGAGCAGGGAAATAATTTGAATAGGAAATGAAACGTACATATGACAGTGGTGCCTGTTCATGAAGCTGAAAGTGTGCATAATAAAATAATATGATGCAAACCAACAAGAATCCTTGCTTTTTCTGCTCATGTTTACATTTTATGTGGGCAGGGCCCCATATTAGTTATTGAAACGGGCCCCCAGATGCTTAAGGCCGCCCCTGAATAGCACAATGTATTATTATACTGTAATAAAGGTATAATTACACATTTATTATTGCACTGTAATAAAGGTATAATTACACAATGTATTATTACACTGTAATGAAGGTATAATTACACATTTATTATTACATTGTAATAAAGGGATAATAACACAATGTATTATTGCACTGTTATAAAAGTATAATTTCACAATTTATTACATTGTCATAAAGGTATAATTTCACAATGTATTACATTGTCATAAATTTATAGCACAATGTATTATTACACTGTAATAAAGGTATAATAACACAATGTATTATTACACTGTAATAAAGGTATAATTACACATTTATTATTACATTGTAATAAAGGTATAATAGCACAATGTATTATTACACTGTAATAAAGGTATACTTTCACAATGTATTATTACACTGTAATAAAGGTATAATTACACATTTATTATTACATTGTAATAAAGGGATAATAACACAATGTATTATTGCACTGTTATAAAAGTATAATTTCACAATGTATTACGTTGTTATAAAGGTATAATTTCACAATGTATTACATTGTCATAAAGGTATAGCACAATGTATTATTACACTGTAATAAAGGTATAATAACACAATGTATTATTACACTGTAATAAAGGTATAATTACACATTTATTATTACATTGTAATAAAGGTATAACACAATGTATTATTGCACTGTAATAAAGGTATAATTACACAATGTATTATTACAATGTAATAAAGGTATAATGTCACAATGTATTATTACACTGTAATAAAGGTATAATAACACAATGTATTATTACATTGTAATAAAGGTATAATAACACAATGTATTATTACACTGTAATAAAGGTATAATTACACATTTATTATTGCACCGTAATAAAGGTATAATAACACAATGTATTATTACATTGTAATAAAGGTATAATAACAAAATGTCTTATTACACTGTTATAAAGGTATAATTACACATTTATTATTACATTGTAATAAAGGTATAACACAATGTATTATTGCACTGTAATAAAGGTATAATTACACAATGTATTATTACACTGTAATAAAGGTATAATGTCACAATGTATTGTTACACTGTAATAAAGGTATAATAACACAATGTATTATTACATTGTAATAAAGGTATAATAACACAATGTATTATTACACTGTAATAAAGGTATAATTACACATTTATTATTACACCGTAATAAAGGTATAATAACACAATGTATTATTACATTGTAATAAAGGTATAATAACAAAATGTATTATTACACTGTTATAAAGGTATAATTACACATTTATTATTACATTGTAATAAAGGTATAATAACACAATGTATTATTACATTGTAATAAAGGTATAATAACACAATGTATTATTACATTGTAATAAAGGTATAATAACACAATGTATTATTACACTGTTATAAAGGTATAATTACACATTTATTATTACATTGTAATAAAGGTATAATAACACAATGTATTATTACACTGTAATAAAGGTATAATTACACATTTATTATTACATTGTAATAAAGGTATAATTACACAATGTGTTATGCACTGTAATAAAGGTATAATTTCACAATGTATTATTACACTGTAATAAAGGTATAATAACACAAAGTATTATTACACTGTAATAAAGGTATAATTACACATTTATTATTACATTGTACTAAAGGTATAACACAATGTATTATGGCACTGTAATAAAGGTATAATTACACAATGTATTATTACATTGTAATAAAGGTATAATAACAAAATGTATTATTACACTGTTATAAAGGTATAACACAATGTATTATTGCACTGTAATAAAGGTATAATTACACAATGTATTATTACAATGTAATAAAGGTATAATGTCACAATGTATTATTACACTGTAATAAAGGTATAATAACACAATGTATTATTACATTGTAATAAAGGTATAATAACACAATGTATTATTACACTGTAATAAAGGTATAATTACACATTTATTATTGCACCGTAATAAAGGTATAATAACACAATGTATTATTACATTGTAATAAAGGTATAATAACAAAATGTCTTATTACACTGTTATAAAGGTATAATTACACATGTATTATTACATTGTAATAAAGGTATAACACAATGTATTATTGCACTGTAATAAAGGTATAATTACACAATGTATTATTACACTGTAATAAAGGTATAATGTCACAATGTATTGTTACACTGTAATAAAGGTATAATAACACAATGTATTATTACATTGTAATAAAGGTATAATAACACAATGTATTATTACACTGTAATAAAGGTATAATTACACATTTATTATTACACCGTAATAAAGGTATAATAACACAATGTATTATTACATTGTAATAAAGGTATAATAACAAAATGTATTATTACACTGTTATAAAGGTATAATTACACATTTATTATTACATTGTAATAAAGGTATAATAACACAATGTATTATTACATTGTAATAAAGGTATAATAACACAATGTATTATTACATTGTAATAAAGGTATAATAACACAATGTATTATTACACTGTTATAAAGGTATAATTACACATTTATTATTACATTGTAATAAAGGTATAATAACACAATGTATTATTACACTGTAATAAAGGTATAATTACACATTTATTATTACATTGTAATAAAGGTATAATTACACAATGTGTTATGCACTGTAATAAAGGTATAATTTCACAATGTATTATTACACTGTAATAAAGGTATAATAACACAAAGTATTATTACACTGTAATAAAGGTATAATTACACATTTATTATTACATTGTACTAAAGGTATAACACAATGTATTATGGCACTGTAATAAAGGTATAATTACACAATGTATTATTACATTGTAATAAAGGTATAATAACAAAATGTATTATTACACTGTTATAAAGGTATAATTACACATTTATTATTACATTGTAATAAAGGTATAATAACACAATGTATTATTACATTGTAATAAAGGTATAATAACACAATGTATTATTACACTGTTATAAAGGTATAATTACACATTTATTATTACATTGTAATAAAGGTATAATAACACAATGTATTATTACACTGTAATAAAGGTATAATTACACATTTATTATTACATTGTAATAAAGGTATAATTACACAATGTGTTATGGCACTGTAATAAAGGTATAATTTCACAATGTATTATTACACTGTAATAAAGGTATAATAACACAAAGTATTATTACACTGTAATAAAGGTATAATTACACATTTATTATTACATTGTAATAAAGGTATAACACAATGTATTATGGCACTGTAATAAATGTATAATTTCACAATGTATTATTACAATAATTATTATTGTTAATAAGTTGAGACAATTGTGAACCACTCACCAGACACCCTTTCATTATCAAGCTTTTTTTTCTTTTCTTACGTTGTCCAAATTGCTAGTTAACTAATGTGGTTCTTTTGCAGCATTAACATTACCCATTTTGTGTGAATGACAGTCTGTCCATCTTTTCTTTCATTAAAAAGTGTAATGACATCAATTCAAAGGTGAATATCTGGCCCATTCTTATGCATAACAGCTTAAAGACAAGGCACAAGAATCTTTTAGGGTTGTGCATACCCCACTGTCGAAGAAGTTGTGACTTTCACAAAATCTTGCACTGACACATTTAAGTCTTTAAAAAAAAAAAAATAGGTAGAGAGATATGATATAAGGGCAATAAGAGTAAAATGCTCACCTCTAAAATTCTCTATCAGCGACAAAACTGTCCATTCAAAATTGACCTGGAGAAAACATAGCAATATAGAGGTTAGCAAAAATTTGAAGACTTGACCCGCTTCTTTAACTCTCACTACTTCAGCCAGTAGAGCACTGTATAATATGATTGTCAGGATTCCATCACCATCTCCTTCCACTCATTCCCTCACTCCGCCCACTCAGTCATTCACACGCTCATTGTCACCTGATTACTAATCACCGTCACCTGGACCTCATCATCAGTTCACCCATATATACCTGCTACAAACATTCAGTCATTGTCTGATCTCGTCTATACATGACACAGACTCTCTGCCATACTTACCTGTATACCTACCGTCGATCCCGATCTTCTCAGCCAGTCACCATTCCGTCTTCTAAGGAACTCCTTCATCATCATCTGCAAGAGAAAGAGAGAGAGAGACTTGGTTACACTTCAGTTAAGCTATCATCTGAAATTCAACTTACTGTTTACTCACCTGTTTCGCTGTACCGATCCATTCTGCAAATTAAAGCATTTAACTTACCATTCTGTCTGCTTCGTCTATGCCAAACCTGACAGAAGATCAGACCACCATGCAGAATCCTTCGGAATCCACAGCGAATTCACCTGTCAATCCGATCGCCATTCATCAACACACACTTCAGCTTCACTTCCTCAAGCGCCCGTTGCTTCGTTCACTGCCTCAGCCTGTCCCATGGCCCGACCAGCGACATTCTCCGGTGAGGCAGAGGACTGCAGTGGGTTTCTACTTCAGGTATCTTTTATTTCTCCATGCAAGAACATCAATTCATCAACGATTCAGCTCGTGTTGCTTTCATCATTTCACTTCTGTCTGGGCAAGCACTTCAGTGGGCACAGTCTCTGTGGAATTCGGATTCGGAAGTCGTCAAATCCCTCTCCGGTTTCATACAACACTTCAAAGAAGTTTTCGGTCAAACAGCTGCCGATCTATCAGTACATGATCAACTGTACAATCTTCGTCAAGGCCAATCTTCTGTGAGTACTTTCTCTTTACGATTTCGCACTTTAGTGGCATCCAGTGGTTGGAATGAGGCAGCATTGATCACAGCTTTTCGTCATGGTTTGAACCCTAACATTCGTCAGTTGATGGTGGTTTACGACGACAGTCTGGGATAGGAGAAATTAATTCAAAAATCCATTCGAGTTTCGCAAAGACTATCAGCCTGTGATTCTCCGACTCCCACTGTATGTCCTCCGCCCACAGTTCCATCAGTCACTCCTCCAGCACCAGAGCCTATGGATCTCGGCTCCGCCCATCTTCCAGCTTCAGAGCGTCAACGACGAATTCTTCATAAAGAAGAAGTCTCTATTGTGCATCTGATAATCATCTTCTCAGCTCTTGCCCTGTTCGACCTCCATGCCCAGCGGTAAGCACAATTCAAGTCTCACCTAAAATTGAAGCTTTAAATCGCACCACTGTGCATGTATTAACTTCTCGTATTTTTGTGTCTCAGCGCAAGCCCTTATTGACTCTGGTTCGGCGGGGAATTTCATCTCCACACAGCTTCTCCAAAAATTGAACATCCGCAAACATCGCAATTCTCAAGACCTCCATGTACAAACCATCCAGGGAAAACCGCTGGGTCGAGGTCGAATTCGTCACTGTTCACCTACTCTGACGCTGCGTGTTGGTTGTCTTCATTCAGAGGAGATTTATTTTATGGTGCTGGAGGAGTCCACTGCTGAGCTCATCCTGGGACGCCCCTGGTTAGTTCAACATCAGCCGACGCTCCACTGGAAATCTGGTGAAGTATTACGTTGGGGTGAGTCCTGCCATTTGTCCTGTCTATCATCCATCAAGAAAATCCCTTCTTCATCATCGAATCATTCAAGTTTCTTCTTTGTGGGTAAGAAGGACGGAGGCTTGAGGCCCTGCATCGATTATCGTCATCTCAACTCTCAAACCGTCAAATACAGTTATCCCCTTCCTCTGGTCCCAGCTGCCTTGGAGCAGGTGCGTGGGGCTCGCATATTTTCGAAACTGGACCTTCGGAGTGCATGCAACTTGATCCGTATACGGCATGGAGATGAGTGGAAGACAGCGTTCGTCACCCCATCTGGCCATTATGTTATTGATTATGAATATCAGGTTATGCCCTTCGGGCTGTCCAACACTCCAGCGGTCTTCCAAGGGTACATGAATGAAGTGTTCCATGAGTACCTCAACCGCTTTGTGATTGTCTACATTGACGATATCCTCATCCATCCCAATCCAGAACTTCCTTTCATCGTTGAGGTCGATGCATCTTCCACTGGGGTTGGAGCGGTGCTGTCACAGCGGCAGGGTGAGCCTCCCAGACTCCATCCATGTGCCTTCTTTTCCAAAAAGCTGTCCCCGGCGGAGCAAAACTACGACATCGGTAACCGGGAACTGCTAGCCATAAAACTGGCTTTAGAAGAATGGAGACATTGGCTGGAGGGAGCAAATCATCAGTTCAAAGTAATTACAGATCATCGTAACTTGGAATATCTTCGTGAGGCAAGAAGATTGAATCCTCGCCAGGCCCGCTGGGCACTCTTCTTCACTCGATTTAACTTCGTTGTTACTTACCGTCCAGGAAGTAAGAATTGCAAGGCAGACGCTCTTTCCAGACTCCATCATTCATCTTCAGAGGACCTCAGTACTGAAACCATCCTCCCTCCAGCCTTAATCCTCAGTCCCATTCTCTGGGACATCGACCAGCAAATCTCTCAGGAAAATTCTCGCCATCCTGCTCCGCCGGGAGGTCCAGAAGGGCGTACTTTCGTACCTCAACATCTTCGTACTCCCCTTCTGGACTCTGCTCACACAGTTCCGGGCTCTGGACATCCAGGTAGCAAGCGTACCCTCTCGCTCCTCAGTCAGCGGTACTGGTGGCCGTCCATCTCCGAAGATGTCTCCAGGTTCGTCCGTGGCTGCTCAGTCTGCGTCATCACCAACACTCCCAGGAAACTACCTGAGGGTAAACTTGTGCCACTACCTATACCCAGACACCCTTGGTCACACATCGGAGTGGACTTCATGACTGACCTTCCTAGATCCGGTGGATTTACCTGTGTGCTCGTCGTTGTGGATAGATTTTCCAAAGGCTGCAAGCTGATACCTTTACCTGGTTTACCCACGGCTTTAGAAACAGCTGAAGCATTGTTTCATCATGTATTCAGAAATTTCGGCATTCCAGAAGACATCGTTTCGGACAGGGGACCCCAATTCATCTCCCGGGTGTGGCACGCCTTCTTCAAGCTCCTCGGGGTCACTGTCAGCCTCTCTTCAGGATATCATCCGCAGACCAACGGCCAGACTGAGCGGAAGATTCAGGAGATAGGACGTTATCTGCAAACTTATTGCCACCAGTACCAAGACAGCTGGAACCGTTACCTCCCCTGGGCAGAATACGCTCAGAATTCCCTCACTCAGCGTACCACCGGGCTCACCCCCTTTCAGTGCTTCCTCGGATATCAGCCACCTCTCTTCCCTTGGTCGGGTGAGCCCTCGGAGGTTCCAGCTGTCGACTTTTGGTTCCATCAGAGCGAGGGGGTATGGGACACTCATGTGCATCTACAACAGGCAGTGCGGAGGCACCAGGATCAAGTGGATCGTCTACGAGCCGATACACCCCAATACCAACCTGGTCAGAAGGTGTGGTTATCGACGAGGGACATTCGCCTCCGCCTGCCTTGCCGTAAGCTGAGTCCTCGATTCATTGGACCTTTCACCATCCAGAGGCAGTTGAACGAAGTAACCTACAGACTCAAACTTCCACCTCAGTACAAGATCTCTCCTTCCTTCCATGTCTCTCTCCTCAAACCCTTCACTGACCCAGTCTCTTCTGTTCCCTCAGATTCCACCTCGGATGACGTGCCTCCTCCTCCCATTCCTGTGGAAGAAGAGGCCATCTACAGAGTTCGATCCATCATGGACTCCCGGCGGCGAGGTCCCCGTCTGGAGTATCTGGTGGACTGGGAGGACTACGGTCCAGAGGAGCGTTCCTGGGTGCTCCGTGATGATATCCTAGATCCAGCCTTACTCTCCCAGTTCCATTCTGACCATCCTGACCGCCCAGCTCCCAGGGGTCGGGGTCGAACTCGCCGCCGGCAACATCTCTCTTCTTCCCAGCCAGCAAGAGCCGCCTCGGGAGGGGAGGGGTACTGTCAGGATTCCATCACCATCTCCTTCCACTCATTCCCTCACTCCGCCCACTCACTCCACACGCTCATTGTCACCTGATTACTAATCACCGTCACCTGGACCTCATCATCAGTTCACCCATATATACCTGCTACAAACATTCAGTCATTGTCTGATCTCGTCTATACATGACACAGACTCTCTGCCATACTTACCTGTATACCTACCGTCGATCCCGATCTTCTCAGCCAGTCACCATTCCGTCTTCTAAGGAACTCCTTCATCATCATCTGCAAGAGAAAGAGAGAGAGAGACTTGGTTACACTTCAGTTAAGCTATCATCTGAAATTCAACTTACAGTTTACTCACCTGTTTCGCTGTACCGATCCATTCTGCAAATTAAAGCATTTAACTTACCATTCTGTCTGCTTCGTCTATGCCAAACCTGACAATGATAAGCACGGCGCAGCTGGTAAACATAACTCAACTGTTGCCTCGTCGCTCTGTAGCCGCGGCTATGGGGCTCGCACACCGGACAAGAAGCGCTGTGTCGCGGACGAGAAGCGCAGTGCCTTTAAAATTCGAACACATTATTGTCTATGAGTGTACACACACCGGTGGCGCCATCCGGCGTCTGTCCGCGGCACCCAGCAATGGCTCAGGACCGTGTTCAATCGATAACGTTACCTCGAGTTGAATATAGATTAAGTTGCACCGATGAAGCACAGGCCAAAACGGATCGAGTGCGGAACGACGGTTATTTCAAACGACTGTTGTGAGAAAATTCCAGAACAACAGCTGGCGGGCAAGAGAGAGAGAGAGAGAGAGAGAGAGAGAGAGAGAGAGAGAGAGAGAGAGAGAGAGAGAGAGAGAGAGAGAGAGAGAGAGAGAGAGAGCCAACCCTATAACCCAGAACATGGGTTACTCTTTGAAAAATAACCCAGAAACCCAAACAACCCATGAACTGGGTCAAAATATTAGCCCTATAACCCAGAAAATGGTTACTCTCTGAAAAAATAACCCATAATTTTAACCCAACACAAATAACCCAGAAAATGGGTTGAAGAAATAACCCAGGAGTTTTTAGAGTGTATGAATGAAAGGGACAGATCACCCTTTTCTCTTGTCTGGGTTTCATCCAGTTCCATCAGCAATGAGAAAAGCTGCTCACTCCCCTTTATAGAGGAATATGCAAATCAGAGAATGAAAAGCTGCAATTAATCCACATTTTACACACTGGCATGGCAACAGCTGCAATCAATGTGTCGAGACAGCATTGTATTTACAGAGGTGGATTTTGTGTTTTCTAGGACCTAGATCAATGGTTTCATCATGAAATAGCTGAAGCGATCAGATTTTTTTATATATATAGTCCACACACACACACAAAAGGAGTGACAGTGTATTATATTTAGAGTGATCATTCACCCCAAAATCTCATGCCATTCCATACTTGTATGACTTTCCTACTTCTGTAGAACACAAAAGGAGATTTTTTTTACTGGTCAAATTCGACTTAAATTTTGGTCTGTTCCTTAAAGAATGTCACCAATTTCATATATGGTTTATTTCAAGCTTGAAAGCCTCAGTCCCCATTTTTGTCATTGCATGGAAAAGATCAGGACATTATTCAAAATGTCTCCTGCAGTGTTCCAAAGATGTAAGAAAAACTTTATGCCTGAGACAGAAGCTATTTTGTAATGGAAACAAAGCTACAGAGCTGCATGGTTTGGTCAGACAACCAAAGACGGAGTGAATTGATTACAGTAGTAAAGTAAACATTATCCAGACGCCAGTTTACAAAAGTTATTTTGCTTACATAACACACGCCAAGGTCTGTCTCCGGACTGCCGCCCCGTATCTAGGATCTGATGCACAACACAAGCAACAGGAAATGTGGCACTAAACTACACTCCAGTAAAATTACATCCCCACAGCTGAATTTCCAAGCCACATTTTTGAACATTCGCCAATAAGCCATGTGACACAAAATTTGAACATAAACACAATGCTTTCTAAAATAGGCTATTACTAGACTGAAGACAGACTCTCTCTTTCTAACACTTGAAATAAACATCACAAATTAGTGTTAAACGCTTTAAATTTAACTTGTTTCTGGCTTGACATAGACATTTTGCTCTGTTCAAAACAAGAAGATTAACTAAATGACACATTGATTAATTATTCAAATGCTACAAAGTCCCATGTGACTACATTACAACATTATAAAATTAAAGGCTTGACATGCCTCTTAATCTTACATGCAGAAATGTCAGCTGTCTGCAAAGTTTTAAGCAAGTTTATTAGTTATTAGTTTATTAATAGCTGATAATGAGTATTCTCTATGTGTTAGACAGAGGAATCGTTGTAACTAATTTTATTCTCCTTTCAAAGAATTGCATAAACTTGCATAATGCACTGTGGGTTAAAAGAGCACCCTCTCTGCCCCAAGGGTTCAGAGATGAAACACTCTACCAGATATCTGAAGAGCTTACAAGTGGAAAGTCCTCTGGTACAACAACAATCAGACATCATTATTTGCATCATTAATTGTGTAGTGCTATCAGAGCAGAGCTTATGTGAAATACTTTGAGCTATTTATATGTTTATTTAATTTACTTTGAGCCATTTATATACGTAAATAGAGACCTCACTGCTTGCCTGTCTTTAATTTATGGTTACATTGTTAGAATCAACATTATTCACCCCATGTTTTACCAAACCCATATGCAACGTGGAGCACAAATGGAGAAGTTTAGAAGAATATTCACTCTGCTTTCCCACCCCAGTGGACTAATGTAGAGAATAGATAATGAGGGTATAGTGGGCGATTTCGGACACAGCATAAAAGTACATGAACATGAAATTGAAACAATAAGAGATTGTGACATAGTCAAGCTCCAAAAATGACAAAAAATTACTGTTTCAACTTAAAGTAAGTATTCGTGCTGCCTTAAAATTTTAAGTTTAGTCAACTTGTGACAACTTGGATATTTGAGTTGACTAAACTTAAAATATTAAGGCAGCACGAATACTTACTTTTTTAAGTTAAAACAACAATTTTTTATAGTGTATAATGAAAGTAGTCCATTTGACTCATGCTCGAATCCAAGTCTTCTGAATCTATATGATAGTTTAAAGGAAAAGATTGAAAAAGTTCAATCATATGTAAAAGATCTTCATGCCCAATTGGTTTAACTTACCCTACAGGCTAAACCTTTAATTACACACACTAAAAGTTTGGGGTCAGTATGACTTTTATTTTATTTTTTTAAAGAAATGAATAACTGTATTCATCAAGGATGCATTAAACTGACCAAAAGTGAGTAAAGACCTTTTACATTGTAACAAACAAATTCCATCTCAAATGTTGTTCTTTTGAATGTTCTATTCATCAAAGAATACGAAAAATTTTTATCAAAGTTTCCACAAAAACATTAAAAAGCTGTTTTCAGCATTGATAATCATTATAAATGTTTCTTGAGCCCCAAATCAGCATATACTATAAGAATTTTTAACGGATGGCACTGAAGACTGGAGAAATTATGCAGAAAATTTAGCTTTGCCATTACAGTGATTTTAAAATCTTACTGGCACCAAAATTTTATCCATTGAAAAACAACCACAACAAAAATCAATAATAGGCAGCAGGTGACAATCTAATGCTAATGACAATTTATTTGTGAATGAAACAAAGCTGGGCAACACAGCAAGCTGGAAAACATAAGAAATATTATGTCTTAAAAATCTCAGTTAAGGTGACAAGGAAACATCAATTTGTTGTGGCTGTTGAATGTCCATTCTCACCTAGTTAACACTCCCATAACTCTCACAGACTCTCATATCCCACAGAGTATGAAACATCATCTTGTCATCCAACTGGTCAAATGTAATTATGTGCATGCTGAGTTATACTGGTCTTCTGTATTGGAGAATGACATCTCTAGAAGGGGTTAAATTGCATATCAAGGACCAGGTCTTGTCGACCCATAGAATACTGTAGATGGCCATACCCACTAAACACTTACTGTAGATAATTCACACAATCTATCCATCCATCTATCTATTAATCTGTCTGTTTTCAGAATTGAACGTCAATAATCTATATAGCACTTGGAAGGCTTGTATGCTGTTATGCAAATATTCATGTGCACATCTCAAAATAGTCTGATTTATGTTCACCCCAGTTTGCTGTAAACACATCATGCTCGAGGGTTCGACGTATTTTGAAGCTCACTGAAAACAACCTTGATTGTTGAATATTACCATTCTTGATCTTGCTAAAAATGCTGCATATTTTACATAGAAATAGATAAAACTAAAGATATGTTTGCAAATATTAAATTGGGAAGAAAGACATTTTATGAGTGTTCACAGATATGACGCCAGCGTGAAGGAAGTGTCAGGACTGGGACATGCTGACAGGCTGTAAAGTGACACTGATTTCACTAGAAGTGACATATATGCCTTTTGGTTCCCAGATGGGCCCACTTGTCTGTGGAATCAGCTTTCAGAATTAGAGTACTTTGTTATTTTGCATTATTTAAAGATAATCTCCACATAGGTCTAACACTGAACAATACTTTTGCAGGAGAATCAAAGACACATAGTGAACGACGATCTTTTAATTAACCAACACTACGATCTCATTATTAACTGAAGGTTATAGCCAAGATAATATAATTTCCTTCTCTTAATTGGTTCAGGGAAGAACCATTAAAACAGTGTCCTATCACCTTCTTGCAATCTTGTTCCTCATGACAGAATGCAAGTCAGACCATCTCATGGGAGTAACGTCTAGACAACACAACAAAACATTTCGAGAAACTTTTCCTCTTCCCCAAGTGCTGTCTGGCAAGCAACAAACTTTCTGAAATGACTGAATGATGACTTATGAATATGATAAATTTAATTATAGTGCTCTCTCTTTTCATAGAATATAGGCTACCCTAAGAACAGCAGCGGCAGGATAGTCATTATGTTTTCTGAAAAGAGGACTATTAATATTCATTGAATGATACCGACAAACAAGTAACTGATATTTATGTTTTTGTATTCATCAAATTAGCTTAATTTTATGGGAATATACTAGACATTCTAACAGATATTATTTCACATGGTCATGGAAAGCTAATTTAACAAAGTACAATTTAACTAAATGTTGTTATATTTTAAGAAAAAGTTGAATCCCCAATTTCCAAATCTGAGCTGCATACCAAATCTGTGGTGTTGCAGTAATGGATGTTGCCCATTTAAGAAAAAAGAGGAACTGTCTGTGGTGTTACACTGATAACTTACAGATTTTTACATATTTTCACCTAAATTTTGATATATTTTTTTATTAATATTTCTAAAAAATCCCCATTCATGGAAGCCATCATGATGGCAGCCTCCATTTTAGAAAAGTCCCCCGGTTTCACAGACAAGGCTTAGGTCTAGTCCCAGGCTAAAATGTATGTTTGAGCTGTTTTAACTGAAAGCAACTTGCACTGACATATCTTAAAATATGTCACTGCCATTGTTTTGTCTCAAGATGCACACCAGTAAAAAAAATTCTAAGACACATTTATAAAAGCTACTTAAATGCCCTAATTGAACTAAGGCCTAATCCTGGCTTAATCTAAGCCCTGTCTGTGAAGGCCTATATTAACTCCACAGACAATAAATAAAATGAGGCATTTATTGTGATCATATGAATAGAGCGGACAATTATACAAACAGGGATGTTTTATTTTTACTAAAAACCATAGAATTTGCTTTAGGACATTCACAATCGTATTTTATCATAGTTGGGGGCCTTAAGCACATTTTCGCGCAAATTCATCTAAAAGCGCCAAATTTGGCACAGATGTAGCTCAGGTCATACTGAAATGATTTAGCTAGGGCGCCAATATGGCTGCTGCCCGAAAAGGGTTCCAGCTATAACTTTTGACCCACATGAGCTACAAATACAAACTTGATGTCTTTTTCAGCTTAATTGATCATGGGAAACAAATAGGAATGTTTATATTTGACCCAGTATATCTGGACCCCTTAATCCTCCAATTCCAAAATGGCCGCTGTCCAAAAAAGCAGTTTTGACTGTAGTATGGGGCCTTACACCCCATTGTTTGCGGCAATTTATCTAAAAAAATTAAAAAAGTTAAAGTTATAGTCAAAAGTTATAGTCGGAACCCTTTTCAGGCAGCGGCCATATTGGATTTGGCCGCCATCTTGGCCCCGAGGGTCGCTGGCTCCGGCGCCCTAGCTAAATCATTTCAGTATGACCTGAGCTATATCTGTGCCAAATTTGGCGCTTTTAGATTTTGCACGAAATGACCTATTTATGTGCTTAAGGCCCCCAACTACAACTCTTGACAGGTATGGGAAAATGATCCGTCTTTATAGACAGCATATAGATGTAGACCTTGTTGTAAGTCTATGGTGTTATATTACATCTGTGGTGAAACCCCTTAAAGTTTATTAGACTAAAGAGAATTACACAAACAACGTTATGCAATATAATTACTTTTATTTATTTGAAATAGGTATAAAAACCCCAACTGCCAGCATTAAATTGCATGAAATGATCGCCTTGCTTCTTGAGACCACCTTTGAGGAAACTCGTATACGGGAGACTGGGAGGGTGTAAACATTTGTCTGTAACTGTTTTGCTTTATGTAACCAATTTCAAACTTTATATAATATTCCTATGTTTATTTGCTACACATTAAAGTGGTTTAGTTATTACGTCTACAACATATTCTTAAACTGTGTAAATAGATGTTGAATACAAAGAACTCAGTATTTCGTGTTGATTAAGCAGGAGGAAACATGCACTGTATGTACAGAGTAAACTGAATTTGATGAATAACATTTTTGAGGTATGCAGATGTGTATGAATATGGGAATGTATACATCTGACTGCCTTCTCCATTTTTCCTTTGACCCACTGATGGTAAACTATGAAAGAGAGAATAATTTGGTCCGGGAATTGTTAAACAAGTTATGTAAAATGTGACATTACTGGTGTGCATCTCGAGACAAAACAATGGCAGTGACATATTTTAAGATATGTCATTGCAAGTTGCTTTCAGTTGAAACAGCTCAAATGCATTTTAGTCTGGGACTAGGTTAAGCCTTGTCTGTGAAACTGGGAGATAGTTTAAAATGCAAGTGTTTACAGTACTTTATTTTGTATTTCAATACTTTGCATTTTAAAATAAACTTCTAAATGTCTGTTAAGTATAACCTATGTAGCCTAACAGACAACACAACTTAGTAATTGTTGGCCGTAAGTAATAAAAAGCTGTTGCAAATGTTGTACAAAATACATGAATAAAATGTCTAAAACTTTATGTTTTACTAACAAATGATATGTAATAAATTGGCTAATTAATTTAACTTACAGTGTGTTTTCCTTGACATCTTGTGATTTTGGGGCACATGAGTTCCTGAACACGATGCATGATGTCCAGCGCACTGCGCTTTACACATGCCTTGCGCGCTTAATTCCTGTTGCGTGCACGCGCCCTCAAAACAAATTACCCTTATGGTTAGTGTAACTATTGTCGTCAGATTCCCGAGCTAATGATTCATATGAGTCGGCTCTTTTTTACTGAATCAAAATACAGCGCGACCAACATACACACCTTTTCAATAACTGTTTTAAATATGTTTATCTGTTCGTTTAAATCTGTAAATTGGATCCAGAATTCTTTACAATCCACACCCCTACCGGTCTCCCTAAAATTTTAACAGGTCTTTAAAGTTTAGTAATGTTTACTGTTTATCTAAAATGTCCCTCCTTTGTAGTTGCAGTCTCTTTAAAAGAGCGCACAAAAAAAAACAAAAAAACACCGAGCTCACAAAACGCCGCTATGTGATTTACGAAAAAGGACAACTTTTTTTCTCGGATATTAAAGACTGCATTAATTATTTTCTCTGACGAAGCATGTGCATTACGTAATTCACTAATTTGGTTACCATTGTCAGCATCATCTACGTAAGACTAGGGCTCAGCTGAACTGAAATAACAGAGAGGAAACGTTATGTTAATACAATGCACTGTGGACAATGACAGACGTCTGCTGGGGCGTAATGAATTTGCAATTCCAGCATGATTCCAGCGGTGCGTCGGTTCCGTGGCAGCACAATACAGTCACCATGCGCAACATTCCTCGTGTGGTCGTAGGAATACTCCTCCAAAAGTATTTTCTGTGATGAATCGGGTAAGTTGACCGCATAAACTAAATAAATCTGAGAATCAAAGTTGTTCTGACAGCAAGGTGAGTTTTAGGATTGTGTAGTGCATTGAGCTTAGTAGAACAGTACAGCATTATTATCCCAAAGCCTTGAACTGTGCATTGTTTATTTGACCGCATGTGTTTAATGCGAATTGTGATGTTAACGCATCCACCTTCACATGATCGTTTAAAGTTGAGTCGTGATCCTTGATGAAATTGAGAAGCGGTGAAGTTTATGATGCTATCACGGCGTAAGCGTGCGTAATTTTAATTTATTTTTTTTATTTGTTTTATTTTAATCTCTAAAACATGAGCTGGGAAGGTCTGCGTAAAATATGCGTGATTTGAAGAGTAAAGCTTCCTATTAGTATTTCTTGCTTTATTTCACACCACCAGGGACTAATGGTTGTACTTTGATGTTGAAGTTTCTTTAATTTTTATTTCCTTTTTATTCTTACAATTTAATAACTTTTAATAATAACGATTATTGTTGTGTTTTATGTAAATATGTGCCAAGCCTTTTGCACGATTTCCTATCAATCAGCTACAATGTAAAAAAATATATATAAAAAAATAACGAGTAGATGTTTTATTGCTGGTTAGTGTGGTCTACCACCTTGCACTTGCTACACTTAGACCAGCTTAAAACGGATTTTCAACAGAATGTCATTATAAAACCATCAGTTCGAGGGTTTCACGAATGTGTTTGTCTTTAGGTTGCTTCTACTTCTCGCTCTCCACCTGTTTTGTGATGGATTGAGCCACAATGTCGCAGCTGTACTACCGCAGAACGGATAACTCCTCGTACCGGGATCGCATTCCGCTGCGTATAGTGCGCGCCGAGTCGGAGCTCTCTGGGCAGGAGAAGTCCTACCTCAGCGCCGTGGAGAAGGGCGATTACGCCAGCGTGAAACTATCGCTGGAGGAGGCGGAGATCTACTTCAAGATCAACATCAATTGCATCGATCCTCTGGGGCGCACAGCGCTGCTCATAGCCATTGAGAATGAGAACTTGGAGATCATCGAGCTGCTCCTCAGCTTCAACGTGTATGTCGGTGACGCTCTGCTCCATGCCATCCGTAAAGAGGTGGTGGGGGCCGTGGAGCTCCTGCTGAACCACAAGAAGCCTAGTGGAGAGAAACAGGTTTGTGTAAAGTACTTGTCTGCTAGTTCATAGTTTGCTAACTCACATAGACCTATCTATCTAAAACTGACAATCAAATTAATGTTCCAGAAAAACTACAACAGTATTTCATAACAACTTAATAAAGTCTTTGAAGTGGTTTACTGTTTTAGATGGATGGTTTTCTGTGTTTACTGATTGGCTGACCCTATAAAGTGCCCAAACTCCTTAAAAACCGTCAAACTAGACCAGCCTGACTAGTGGAAACCAGGTTGATTCAAAACTTATTGTTAAAAAAGTAAAATGTCTTTAAAATAAAACATATAATTTTATTTTAACTATGCAACAACAATATGCAAAATATTAACATGAACAGGAAAACACATTGACAGTTTTGGTTTTGATAAATGATTTTGAATTTTAATATCATGCTGTCTGCACAAAACAATGAATTGCCAAATTAAGCAGGTGCCAACAATTGTTTTGTTTTTTTAATTTATTTGGTTAACTTCTGCCAAGTGATGGATGAATTTCTGGCAAAATAGTTTTATCAGGCACACTACCTGTGATGTCAACAGTAACAGAAACGGGAAGCGTTTTCTTCTCCCTGCAGTTTAAAAAGCTTATTAGGGGTTCAAGCATGAAATGCTGAAACCCTATTGTAATTGTAAGGATTCGTAAAACGCATCGTGCAGGCCAAACCGTAAGGCCTATAGAGACATGAAACCTGGCCAGATGGTAGGCCTCAATTTGGGGACAACCTATCAGAGTATGACCCCGAATGGCCCATAGGTGGCGCTACAGCAACCAAAAGTTCAAAATTGCTCATAACTCTTAGACCGTCTGTCCCAGGACCAAGTGTCTTATACCGTTGGAATCCTTGGCTCAAGGCGGACAAAATGGCTATCTCCGATTTTCATTTAGGCAGGTAAAATGTTCTGCTATGTCGAATTTTGTCCAAAACCTACTTTCGCGAACTAGTCCCTGGTTTTTTGCCCGATCGGAACCAAACCAGTCTAGGACAATTCTCTGGACTCTCTAGATCAATAATTATCGAAAAAAAAGTTGAACTTTTGCATTTGGGTGGCTGTAACAGGGTCATAAAGAAAATGGGCGTGGCAAAATACACTCAAAAGCCTATAAATCCTAAACGAAAGCTCAGAACTTCACGAAAATTGGTGAGCATATGTGCCATAACATTCTAAACAAGCATGCAAATTGTCATGTAGATCGGATGATAGGTGGCGCTATAACTGTTAAAAAGCTTTGAAAACCACATATTTCCTATGGTAAATTGCCTGTATTAGCTGTAAATTGACTTTTCCATCTATTATTTCAGTGGTTAAAAGCTTTGTAAATAAATCTTAATGTCTTAAATGTTTATGTGCTTAAAGGCCTTAAATGCTTGAACCCCGATAAATGCTGCTTGCAGCTTTAATTTATTTTGCTATCCTAACTGAGCATTATTATTTGAGAAGTTTTGTTTTGTTATTTGCTTTTGCATGTTTTTTTCCCCCTTCTCTCTGTGACCCAGAACATACATGTGGTCATTTTTAGTCCTGAAAAGAAACCCTCAAAACGACAGAACTTGTACAGTAGGTCTGAATTTAGATGTTTGCCATTGCTTGATAGCTATTGGGTCTCTCTGAAAGTGAAACCCTCAAAACATCTCTTATCAACTTCTCATGTAAAGTAAACAACCCATTATTGCAGATAGGAGTGCTTTTTAGGGCTAAAAAAGGAATTACGCCTTCAATTGTACGCCTGCTTTTTTTCAGAGGACAAAACTGCCTGCTATAAAAAGCTCTATGTTCAGACACTCAGGCATGATGTGAATTAATAACTGTTGTTGTAAAATTTTGTTTTTCAACTTTGCTCGGCCTTACTTGTATGTCCTCTCCTCTTAACTTTGATTTAATTGTCCTTTATTGGCTAGTAGGAATATACTGGATGCTGAGTCACTGATTCAGAGAAGTGATGGCATGGATGCACCAGAGCAGCTGCGCAAATGATCTTTCCTTCCGCAATCCCTGAGCGCTTTTTCTTTTCCTCTGTCTCTGTTTCTCTTCCTGTCTATGTCTATTAATGTCACATTTATAAAACGTTTTGATATGCAAATGTCTAAATCAGCATATCTAAAGACCACAAGAGGGCGAGTGAGTACACAGGCACGGGTTGTTGGCTTTGATTTCCTAAATTATGATTCTGATGACGAAATTATGATATTATGATTCTGTCTTCGTGGCATGTGATCTTTATCATATTAGCAAGTTGTTTACGGAACTAGTCATTTCTGAACAAGTATTAAATAAGCAAACTGGATATTATGTGGGCAGAAAAAAAACATTCTCTTTTGTTCTTAAGGTGAACGGAGTAATTTATTATAATTATTTTGCACAAAGGTCATGGACTGATACTGACAGCTGTCTATGTTGATGCAGTTTCAGGCAAAATAAAACATTTTCAGTCATTGCATTCAACCTGACGTCTATTTTGCATGCATATTGTCATCCATCATTAATTATTCCACAACTGAAAGCATCTGATAATAGGTCCAATTACTTTAAAATGGAAATTACATTTTTAGAATTATTGTCAGTTTGGGAATGAGTTGCACTGCACAGATCAGGTGTCATTAAAAATTATACTGCAGTAAAGGGTCTTTTTTTCTTTAGCAGTTAAAGAAAAAAAATCCTGTCTCTCAGCTTTGTTGGAAATGTAAGTAATGTATCATGAGAATGGCTTCTTTTCACTTATTAAACACAAAGCTCACTTGAACTGTCATCTTACTGACATTTCAAGTCAAGCCCTCTACTTTTCCAATTCGTTTCCTTCCCCTTTCCGTTCTAGGATGAGCTTCAAAGCGTCATATTGCAGTAGATAATCAGTATGGCTGCCAGCCAGAACACGTCTCTCCAACTGGAGCCTTCATTATCTTCCTCAAATAGTCGAGCTTTTGCTGTTGTCACTTGGAGCTCTTGTGAAAAGGAGGGGGATATCAGTCGAAATGTGCTAATCACTCTCTACCTTCAAATCGCACCTTTTCTTCTCATGTGGCTTTAATTTATAAACTCTCAACTCATTTTCTCTCACTTCACTCCTTCCTAACTCATTATTTTTTCTCATTTTAGCACGTTGCTTGGTTTTCTCTTTCACACTCTTTCTTTCTCTCTGTTTTTTTATCCATCTCCCCCAAATGTTGTGTGATCACAGAACTTCATGTATTAGTGTATATCTTACAGCTCCCAATTTAAATTGCATCAACACTTGCCACTAAAGGATTAGATATTATCCACTAGAATTTCAGTCAAAAAAAAAAAAAAAAAAACTGCAACATTTATTTTCTAAATATGTTCTTTTGTGTCCTGACCTTGAAATTAATTTTATTAATATAACCATGAATTGCAAATTTTGTAAATGCATATATTTTGTAATTGCTTTCAATGCATAATTGCTGGCCGATAATAAAACACCATCCAGACATTTAAGAATGTAGCTGAGATTTATGCTAATAGCATAAGCAATAGGGGATTTGCAGTCATTCAATTCCCTTCATGTGCCTCGTGTATGTTTAGAATGTTCACACTGTAGTCTTTTCATTATGTGTAAAATATTAATTGCAACACCTCAATGTTTTCTCCAAGCCCAAGTTTCATAAGCAATCAGGTTGATACATCTGTGAAAAGTGTAACTCTTTGGTGCTATAGTTTGAGCATTTCAATACATCATTATGGCTTAACCAGTGGCATGAGTTTGGAGGTGGGACTATCTGGTGCTGCCTGACCAATGGCAGGTGGGGGGAGTTTTCCCCAAACCTGTAGGATTTTTTATTTTTTTATTTTTTGAGGGTGTGTTTACACGTGAACAATGTACTAAAAACGGAAAAGCTGTTTTTTGCACTTTTCTTTGTACAGATGACAACTTTGTCAAAATGATCCCTATTCACACAGATCCACAAAAACAAATAAAATTGCTGTATTATTCATGCCAGGCCAGTAGTTGGCAATATAGACATAATATAGAGACTATGGTTGGCAAGGTCACTTTGTATAAAGAAACACATTTCACCGCTGGAAAGATGAATGTGTATTTAAATTGGGTCATTTATGTAGTAGAAATGTGAAATTATTTTAGAAGTTGGTGCTTTCTAGACTGAGAAAAGCCAGAAAATGTATTTTTGGCGCATGTGGATGAAAGACAACAACTCCCAGAATGCACTTGCTTCGCTGCCCTACGAGGCCACTCCCAAGCCACGCCTACCGGTTACAGAGGGCAGTATCGGAAGAAATGATACAACTAGGCTACTAGTTGACTCGAAACTGAAAAGACGCTGTTTTATCGTGAGATCCCACCCCCTATGGGCGGGTTGAAAACATGCGGAACGAGCTCCTACTACTGGCTGTAGTCTCTAGCCTCTGGCCAAAAAAGCCTCCGATGACGTAAAATGACGATTTTTGCGTCATCAGACGTTTTTTTCCAGACACACAATACAGAAATCTCTCATCTCAGGGAAGGGAAGGAAGCACGGTCATTCGAAAATACTACTGGGTTTCTACTGATACAAAGCTTAATGCTAATCGGTGAAGTATCCCTTTAAGACTGAACATGTACAGTAATATGCATGTGCAAAACGTCACTGTTTTCACAAATTTGCGGGGTTTTTTGTAGTTTTTGTAGTTTACTGCTTTGAAACAATCTATATTGTTAAAAGCGCTATAAATGAAGGTGACTTGGCTTAACATGGAGATGATAACGGTATGATTTTCATAAACTTGCACTTTGAACTTTCTAAAGTTTGCATTTTCAGGCACCCAAAATGCCGCTGTCGTGTAAATGTACTGCCAAAACATAAAGTTTTCTGTTTTTGGTTGAAAACAGAGTCATGTAAATGGCCCCTGAGTTTGTTTCATGATGTTAGCGGTGCAGCAATTAAACTACATATTTAACCAACTCTCTCATTGTAGTGCATTAAAAGTCCTTTATAAGATGGTTTGATCTCTATAATATTTTAAGTTAAAGCTAGATATGTTTATATATAGTTAAAGCTAAAACACTGTAATAGTCTGATTATTTTTGTTTTATAGGTTATTATAATCTTTTTTAGTGTTGCATTTGGCAAGGATGACATCTTCAAGTCTTTAATGTCAGTCCATGCATTTCACATATGATTTTGGCCAGGCTTCTTGGCAGATTTTTCTTAGGATAATGGATTATTCTTGAGCACCAGAATTCAAATACTGCATGTACTTCATGGTTGGATAAGGCGTATGGATTAGTTCTTAAACTGTAGAATTTTAGGACATTCAGTATCTTTTTCTTAAGATGCTAATGATGTTAATTAATCCTTGCCCTTGTCCATTGTCCTGAAGATAAGCTTCCTCCCAAACTTCAGACCGAAACAGATTGCTGTATTTCCTTTCATATTGTGCTGTTCATGATTCTTCCCTCTATTTTAATAAGGTGTGCCATCCTTGCTGATGAATAGCATCTCTTCAGCGTTGTGCTTCAACCAACGTAATTTTATTGGAGGTATTGTTGTTTGTTGTTGTGGGCACTTTTAGATTTGCCACACATATTGTTTTGGCTAGAAAAGCTCACAAAATCTTTTCCCTTTGCAACTGTGTCACCATTATGCTTTTCGAGCAAAAACCTCGCCAAACTCCAGACAGGATTTCACACGGTTCTTCTCTGCTACCGAAGCTCTGTAGCTACTTCAAAGTGATCATAGGCCTCTCTGTAGCCTCTCTCCCAAGCGTTTTTCCTCATGTGCTCAGAGGATTTTCAGGAAAGACCTTTTCCCCAACAATGTCTGGGTCATTTGATGTAGCTTCCATTTCATCATGATTGAACCAACAGTGGATGCTCCAATTGTTTTATACCCTTCTTCATGATTTATGCATTTGTTTTTCTCTCCCAATTGGAATATTCTTTAGTGTTCATTATCTGTCCTTCACATTTGAGATCTGAATAATAACAAGGGCTTAATTGTGAGGTTTCTATCCGGCAAGTGTGGCTATTTCAGCTATTCACAGTGAGATGGCAATTGGAAAGCAAATGCATCCTCATTAAGACAATTGTTTTCATCACGAAGCGCTTGTCAACGCAGGCTCTGAATACAACAATATAACAATATAACTATAAACTTTCATCCCAGTACTTCTCGCTGTCATTTAGGAATAAGATTGCATGGGTGTTTGAATCGAGGTTATGATCTTTTATCGATTAATTGTGCTGCTCTACTATTATAGTTATTAATATTTTGAATTCGACTTTGTTTCGATTTTCTGTTATTTTAATTTCAGTTAAAGTTTTAGTAATTTTGTTGTGTGTTTTGGTACCTTTTAATTTTTTTTTAATGTCTATAGTTTTTATTAATTTTTATTTTCGTTTTTTTTAGTATATCAAGTTAAACTAAATGCATTTAGTTTCATGTTGCCTTGGCAACTAGCTGAAATAAAATACTTTTTTCATATTTTATTTTATTTATTAGTTAACGTTTATTTTATTAAATATTATTATAGTTTTCCGTTGTAGTTATAATAATAATAATAATAATAATAATAACCCTGTTGAATACTCATTCAATGTTATGCATAATTATTTATTTTTTAGTTCATCAAATTAAACTAAATGCATTAAGTTTCATGTTTCTTTGGCAACTAGCTGAAATTAAAAAAAAGTTTTTTTTAATATTTTATTAAATTTTTTTGTTAACAATATTTTATTAAATATTGTTTTAGTTATAATAATAATAATATTAATAATAACCCTGTTGAATTATTCAAGTGTATGCATTTTTACAAATATTTCATAGCATAGAACAATGTCACTAATTCAGTATTTCGGTAAACTGTGAAAACAAATTTAAGTTAAATAAAAACTATTGTTGGAGTAGGTTATACAAGAAAATACCATTTCAGTCTTTCTATTTCAAAATGTCATGTTTAATTCAGTGTGTTACTTTGTAATAATTTGTGAAATTTATGAAAATGGTTTAAAATTCAATCCTATACCAAATATATACAGTGTACAGCAATATTTGGACACTTGATTCACAATTAAACATTTTATGACAAAATATCAAATAAAGTGGCATTTATTTTAAAGAATTGTAGCATATTTAATACTATAATTTGTTATTTCATATGTAATGCAATGATATTCAGATATTTTTGGTGACTTTGTCCAAATGTGTCATTCATTTTTTGGGCTGCTGTATAGTGAAATGCAGTGTATATATGTTTCATCAGATGAATTTAATCCATCTTTTCCCATTTCTAACCAGGTACCACCCATCCTGCTCGATAAACAGTTCTCAGACTTCACTCCTGACATCACCCCCATCATCCTGGCCGCCCACACCAACAACTACGAGATCATCAAGATGTTGGTGCAAAAAGGTGTGTCGGTCCCTCAGCCTCATGAGGTGCGCTGTAACTGCATAGAGTGCGTCTCCAGTTCGGACGTGGACAGCCTGCGACACTCGCGCTCCCGGCTGAACATCTACAAGGCCCTAGCCAGCCCCTCTCTCATTGCCCTATCCAGCGAGGATCCTTTCCTCACTGCATTCCAACTCAGCTGGGAGCTCCAGGAACTCAGCAAAGTGGAAAACGAGTTCAAAACTGAATACGAGGAGCTCTCCCGTCAATGCAAACGCTTCGCGAAGGATCTCCTGGACCAGACCCGGTCCTCACGCGAGCTGGAGTTGATCCTCAATTTCCGTGATGATGTCAACCTGCTGCAGGATGAGGCCAATAATGAGCTGGCTCGCCTGAAATTGGCTATCAAATACCGCCAAAAAGAGGTACCGTTCTGTTTTGAAGATGATGTATTTTCTTACAATGGTCCAAAAAGTATTTGGACACCTAAAATGGATAAACCAAGTTGCATTTACAAACACAAACCCATCGCCAAACACATTTTTACATTTGCTTTAATAACTGGTTTCAGGATCATTTATATATATTTTCGAAACCTGCTTGACATCGATTGACAGAAATGTTGCACATTTAAATATAGTTTTGTGATCATTCAAACTTAAGTAGCCTAGTGTGCGGGATTTATATTTTTCTATTTTATATTGTGGTTTCAGGATCATTTATATATATTTTCGAAACCTGCTTGACGTCGATTGACAGAAATGTTGCACATTTAAATATGGTTTTGTGATCATTCAACTTAAGTAGCCTAGTGTGCGGGATTTATATTTTTAAATGCTATTTGGATTGATATTTTGTTACATAATACAGTGACATCCATATGTTTATGTGTAACTAAAATATCCAGATTTTTGGGGCTTTTTATGCACTTTAAAACATATTGTTGGTTCAACTTAAAATGGTAAGTTACCTGGTTGCCTTAGAATTAAGTTCATTGAAATTAAAAGTAAGAGTTATACAATTAAGGAGATTGGTTTAATACAAAAACCCCTCAAAATATTAAGTTATCTGAAACACATTAATTGTCCAAGTTGATTTGACAATACTTTAAAAAATAAAAAAATAAAAAAATTGCTAATTACTTCTTGCTGATTGTGATTAACACTCTCCCTAAGATTGACTAAGCTAAGGACAAATTAACTTTTTTCCACATATATTTTAATGTTAAGAAGGTCCTCTTAGCAATACTTGAGGGGTGCCAGGTGAAACTCAAGCCTCTATTGTGCATTCATTTAAAAGCACTGAAGTGTTACAAGCCCAAACTAAAAATCGGGTAATTTTCTTCACACTTGAAAAGGTCATCACATGCCTCAGCGCCGTATAGATCTCATAAAAGATGCCCTTTTGACCTGTGATGACTTGCTGCAGTGTAGGAGTGAAGAGTTAATCCACTTTCAGCATACAGTGTGGGTTCATATAGCTATTAATTACTTTGCCTCTTGAATCAAGTCTGTACACGTTTCATTGCTTTGTTCGAAAATAGTCCACATCCAGAAGCCATATGCACAGCCCTTCTGCTACTTTGTCATTTTTTTAAATGCAATGTGAAAATGAAGCATCATAAATTCCAAATGCATTATAAATTCAATTACAGAAATTATATATATCTATAAATTACAAAAACGTGTGTGTGTGTGTGTGTGTGTGTGTGTGTGTGTGTGTGTGTGTGTGTGTGTGTGTGTGTGTGTGTGTGTTATTTGCATTAGTATTTCAAACTAAAACAGGTGTCTTGCTACGGGCACGAGTAAGTGCAGTGCCAAGTTTGACATTGTTTGGATGAGAAATGCAAAAGATATCGTTAAATATATTGGTAAAAGAAGCACTTAGAAGGTTGTGGTTTAAAAATAAACATTCTGACATTAAGATTGTTGTATCAGTCAAAGAAGCCCCAAGAAGGTTGTGGTTTAAAAAAAAAACATTCTGACATAAACACTCTGTTTACTTCTGAATATTATAGTTTGGTTCCAAAACGTGATAAATCCATTTTGATTAATTTGAGTAAAAATGTGTTTTGTTTACCAAGAAACCAACAATTACTGAAAACACACACAAAAACTGATTTTGCACGGGCACTTTGCACTGCTCCCTGAATCGACGCGCTTATTCATTTGTGGATGTTATCTGAATCTGTAAGTCAGCTATGCTGTTTACTTCTAAATATTATATTTCATTCTGGTGTGCTTAACGTTATCGTTGCTGTTTAATAGTAGCCTATGCTATTCACCAACTAAACATATCCTATTCAATGCGTTCACAGACTGTTTGCTCAAGCATAGCATTTTCTCAGAGTTCACTTTGTGAACCATGCACAAATAAAATGTCATTGAACTTTTGCTGTGTAATTTTAACAATGAGCACTCAAACACACCAAACCAACAATTACTAAAAACACACACAAAAACTGATTTTGCACTGGCATTTTGCACTAGTACATATTAAACACAGCAATTCGTGACACATCCTGCAGCCATTTTGCTAAAATAATTTTGCCGCCTTTTGCCAGTACTTTAGGATTGTTTTAGATGAATTTATGCATATTTGTTTTGTTTTGTTGCTTACTGTATGCGAGTCAAATCACCTTTAATTTTATATACCGCTTTATACAGTACAGATTGTTTCAAAGCAGCTTCACAGTGATAAACTGGGAAACAACAATTCAATGATGCAAACATAATTTAATTCTGCTGTAAAGCAGCTCTAAAAAAAGACAACAGCAAACTGTCATTATTCAGTAAAGTACATTGTGTAAAGTACATCAATTATGAAAGGAGTTCAATTCAGCTATAAAGCAGCTCTGCAGAAAACAGTGATGTCATCATCCAGCTAAGCTGAGTTCTCTGACAATAGTTTCAGTTTTTGAATGTGAGTTGCATAAATGTCCATTGGTCATATTCTTCTCATCCCGTGATTATGTTAGACATGACACAGTTCAGATTAAATGGCATTTGTTCCAGTAGTCACACAATCATTGGAAATGGCAGAGACAGTCACACCGGCACTAATCTTATTATTCTAAATGTAACTAGAATGTCTCCAATTAAGCATGTGAATATCCACTATAAAATCAGAGATCAGAACAGAAAAGCAGCATGCTTTGTATTACCTCAGATGTTCAAAGTTTGTATAACATGATGGCATGGTGGTCTGACATCTGCAGAAGATCTGCTGAGAGCCTATACATCATAGCCAAACCTCCTTAAAGAATCTGATGGAGTGGGAAATGATAGCAAATGTTTTGTGGAGGTAAAGCATTTTGTGCTTAAATAGTTCATAACTCACATAAAGGTCCATGTGATGTAGATTTTGTCACTTTTTCCTCACTTTTCATATTCCGGTAAATGCATTTTATTTGTGAAATGAACTTGGTCCTGCATAAAGTCAGTTGGCATGTTTTTTAATTTTTTTACTGGTTGCTGTAGAGTGCAGCAGTAAAAAAGTACACGTTCCACTCCAGATTGACAGTGTTTGCTAAGCATGTTTCTTTTTATTTGAAGTGGCGTCCCTATTTGTCCCATTGAGGTGTATTAAGGTGATGTTGTCAATTGCACAGCAGCCCCGTGACAGAGTTCTTTATTTGATCTGAAGAAAACAGATTGTACCGTGCTAATCGGCCCTGACGGAGGACACTCAGACTTGACCTCATCGCCTTCAGAACGACTGGCTCGGCTGTAATGAGGATGCATTTGTTTGTAATTTGGTTAGGCTCCCTCCCACTTCCGCTTGACATTTTAGATGCTTTGTTAACCTCCTGGGACCCAGAAAAAATAAGTTTTTTGAATTTAGTTTTTTTCCATGTCATCACACTGTTTAGAGCACAATAAACAAATGGTAAAAAAACATTTTTGAAAAATAATATTTTATTCATACGTTATGCTATGTCCTCTGTAGTGGACGCCAGGACTAAGTTGTTTAAAAAATAAAATGACATGAAATTATATGTATAGGCAAAACAATGGGATTTTTTTTTCAATCACCAATAAATTTGGGGGTTTCAGGATTTTTTCAACCAAAATTTGTATTAAGATGATTCTCAACTATGTTATGAAAGAAATAACGGAATGAATTGATACACCATTTTACTTTATGCAATATGTGGGTAAAATGTCCATAAATTAATATTCCCATTCAATGCAATGTATCTATAAACTGTATCTAATTTGCACCTTAATGTGTTCTTGGAGCAACATTTAATGAAAAAAGAAGTGTAATAATTGGAGTAATAATTGGCAACATTTTAATAATAATATCTAATATTTCATAGGAATATTGATGTATAATTTATTTCCATATTCACTTGTTGTGTCTCACAAAATGCCTGATAAACATGATTTAAGTCCTGGTGTCCTCTACAGTGGACACGTTTGAAATCAACGCCCTGTTCTGTAACAGAAAATATTTTTTTTATTTGAAACCCCTTAACATTTTCCTGAGATGTTGTTTTATGAAATACAATTTGAAAAGTAGTCCAATTTAAATTATAATTACAATATATTATCATATTTCCATAAGAATGATACATTTGATCACTAAATTAATGTCAGACATTTTTAAAGACCAAGGAAAAGTTGTTTTCATGGTGAAACCTCCAAACATTTCATATCTCTGGAAAGTCCTGAATGTGCTCTTTACAGGACACCCAGGTTGTGTCATGTGACATGTATGATGTCAGAGAAATTCACTAAAATATAATGTCCACTACAGTGGACAAAAGTCTATTCTTGGGTCCCAGGAGGTTAATGGCTTTGGGCTGATCACAGGAGACAAGATGAAGAGGATGAGGGAGAAGAACAAATAAGCAGCTAGAGTCAATATATGGCTGCAAGTTGCAGTTTCAGGGCCAAGCACATAATTAAAAAATAATGATTATGAATTTTTATTTCTATTGCAAAGAATAACTTTTTTTTTTCTCAATCACTTTGGCACATTTTTAAAGAACTTTTTTAACAATCAATTGTCACAACTGTTTGCTGGAACATCAGAACTTAATTGCTTGTGTTGTGCCAGTAAATTGGACAATGCCACCTAAATAAAAATTGTTTTTGTCATCACATTGGTCAAAATGTTTAGATGTTTTTTTCTCCCTGAAAATATTTGTTGAATGGGTAATTTGATGGCTCACAAAATGAAAGAATGTTTAGTTGTGAAGAGTTTGACAGTTTCAATGAGAATCAACTCATCAGTTTTGATCAACAAGCCATGTGCATTTAGCTTCTGTGCAAATTGTAGACAGTTGTACTTTTTTGCACACATATGCCAAAACGCATGCAATTCTAAATAAGAAATTCAAATCAGATGTGAACAATAAACAAATTGTTCAGAGATCTGAACTTATTGCTTTGTGTAATAAGGGTCCACTGGAGGCAAGTTGAGAGATGAGAACCCAAGTGCAGTTTATTATAACAAAAACAAAACATGAAACAAAACATGGCGTGGCATGAAAACAAAAACCAAAGCATGAACATGAACTTTGCACAACAGCAGACTACAGGAAACAATACTTGACAAAACAAGGGACACCTGTGAACAATGATCAGACAATTAACCAATGACAAGACATGGCAGGATCACATGACAAACAGGGAATCACATGACAGACATGGAAACAAAACATGACACAGAAACATGACAAGAACAAACCCAAAACGTGACACTTTGTGAGAGAAAAAATCGTATTCGAGAATTGAGTCAAAGCGATTGAGGAAAAACTTTAATATATATTTAATATATATAATATAAAAACTTTAATATTTAATAGTAGGTGGCTTAGACTATACTTACTTGGTCATATACTGAATTACTTAATTCATTCTGCATCCTTATGAATGATATAGTGGATGTTACAAAGGGTTATTATAATTTTTAATTTAGTTATTATTTATATTTTGTTCTCAGAATGTCCTATTGATTTTACATTTACATTTTTGTTATTTTTCACTCTGTGACTGTTAGTTTAACTGTATAGTTTAGTTTTATTTTTTCTGTATTTTATAGTTTTCGTTTTTATTTTAGATATAATATTTATAACTTGTATTACAGAGAACAAAATGTCTAATAAAGGACATGAACAATGCAGCATTTTTAGCGTTTCACAACATCTATGCCTTTGGATCTTGGCATCTAAATGGCTGCTTTGTTTGTTTGTTTGTTTGTTTGTTTGTTTTTTTGGCTACAAAAATATGATTATCAAATCACATTACAAACCTTTGCGTAAGTGTTTGACTGCCATGCAGTATGAAGCAACATGTTGACTATATTGTGTTGGAGGCTCAGCAGTCTGAATGGGAATAAATGAGAGAAACTCAGACCTCCTGCCTTACTGTTCATGTTCACTTCATCATTCTGACTTTATTAGACACTAATGCTCACTTTACATGGGTGTATCCTGGAGTCTGGCTTTGGGGAAACTGCTGAAAACACTGATGTATAGTTTGCTTGTGCTGTAATTTAATTTTACTGACAGTTTATGGCTCAGTTAGACTGGAATACATGGCGTAATGATGTTTATTTAAGTTGATGTTCCTATGTCATAAAAAAAAAAAAAACTATGCCAAAGTAATATATGTACACAGACATAAAATTCTAGTAAGTCTTGTAAATGGTAAAAATTGAATATTCTGGGAAATCTGACCGGAAAATTCCTGATTTGCCAGCTTGCTTCCCAGACCACCTGTTCATACTTGGATAGTAACGTATGATTTCCCTGTATTCTCCTCTCTTCTTTTCTCTCTCAGTTTGTAGCTCAGCCAAATTGCCAGCAGCTGTTGGCCTCTCGCTGGTATGATGAATTTCCTGGATGGAGGAGACGTCACTGGGCTGGCAAGTTCATCACCTGTGTCTTCATCGGCCTCCTATTCCCCCTGCTCTCCCTGTGTTACCTGGTGGCACCCAAGAGCCGCTATGGCCTCTTCATCCGCAAGCCTTTCATCAAGTTTATTTGCCACACCACCTCTTATTTGACCTTCCTCTTCCTCCTGCTGCTGACCTCCCAGCACATAGTCTCTAACAATCCTGATCGTCAAGGACCAAAGCCCACCATGGTGGAGTGGATGATCCTACCCTGGGTTCTAGGTAACACCACATCCCTACAGAACTGATATGATTTCATAATCTGGTCCTAAACTGAGCTACTGTATTTGTTTGTGTATTAGTATACACTAGTGCATGGAAAAGTCAATACTTCAATACTTTAAAAGGTAAAAATACCAAAGAGGTACCAAAATATTATAGTAGCAAATTATAATAATAATAATTACCCTTTACAATAATGTTTAATTCATTAACATTTTACAGCATTATTTAAGGTTAATGCTACTATGCAAACGTTTTGCTGTATTTATTTGATCAAAATACAGTAAAACAGTAATAATGTGAAAAATATTACAAGTAAAACAATTTTTTTTCTTTTATCATTACTCCAGTCTTCAGTGTCACATGATCCTTCAGAAATCATTCTAATATGCTGATTTGCTGCTCAAGAAACATTTCTTATTTCCATCAATGTTGTAAACTGTTGTGCTGCCTAATATTTTTGTGGTAATCGTGATAAGTTTTTTTTAGGATTCTTTGAGTAGAAAGTTCAAAAGAACAGCATTTCTTTTAAATGGGAATCTGTTGTGACATTATAAATCTCTTCACTGTCACTTTTGATCAAATGTGTCCTTGCTGAATAATTCATAATACATGCATTTTAACTTAAGACGTGTAATGTTAAAAAATTTATTAGTACATATACAAATTAACATTACCCATTAATATTAATATTAATATTAATATATATATATATATATATATATATATATATATATATATATATATATATATATATATATATATATATATATATATATATATATATAAATAATTTATTTTTTTTATTATAATTTTTAGTTTGATACCTAATTCATTAACTAATAAAATAGTTTATTGTATAAAGTTACAACTCAAGTAAATAAATAAAATAATACAAATCCATTTTTGTTGTAAGTAAAATAAGATAAAATTGCAGTTTTACTATATGTTCTCTATGCAACATTTGCAAGATTCATCTTGGGCCAGAAAACAAATAAGTTCTTTGAACATGAACCAACAAAATCTCTTGGCTGCTCTTGCAGGATTCATATGGACTGAGATCAAGCAGATGTGGGATGGTGGATTTCAAGATTACATGCATGACTGGTGGAATCTTATGGACTTTGTGATGAATTCCTTGTATCTTGCAACCATTTCACTGAAGATTGTTGCATATGTCAAGGTATGTTACATCACAACAATCACTGGTGGGAATCACTTTGGAATGGAACTAGAGTAAGTTACTCTTCCTTCTTTCCTAACAGTACAGTGGTTGCAAACCCAGGGAAACCTGGGAAATGTGGCACCCCACATTGGTGGCTGAGGCAGTGTTCGCCATTGCCAACATCTTCAGCTCTCTACGCCTCATCTCGCTTTTCACCGCCAACTCTCACCTAGGTCCTTTGCAGATATCATTAGGGCGGATGCTCCTGGACATCCTAAAGTTCCTGTTCATCTACTGCCTGGTGTTGCTTGCCTTTGCTAATGGACTCAATCAGCTTTACTTCTACTACGAGACTAGTGATGGCATTGACTGCAAAGGCATTCGCTGCGAACGTCAAAACAATGCTTTCTCAACGTAAGTCTTGGAAAAGGCCTAATATCTAAATTCCTAATACCTCATATCTCAGTGCATAATGTATCTATTTTCATTGACTACTACACCTGCATTTTTATTTTTATAAATCAGCTAAATCTTAAATAGTTAGTCATTCCGGCAACTAGGTTACAATGAAAGCTGAAAAGTTGTGTATAAGTTGCAGCTGCATATCCTAATTTTGTTTGTATTCCATTTGTAGGCTATTTGAGACCTTGCAGTCTTTGTTTTGGTCAATTTTTGGATTGATCAGTCTGTATGTGACTAATGTCCAAGCTGACCACAAGTTCACAGAATTTGTGGGCGCCACAATGTTTGGGACCTATAACGTCATCTCCTTGGTGGTCCTCCTCAATATGCTTATTGCCATGATGAACAATTCATATCAACATATCGCTGTAAGTCCTTTCTGAGGTCTGACCTGAGCACTTGTAGATATATCTTCATAATGTCCTACTCTAGGAAATTGTTGCATATTACATATACCGTATTTTCTGAAAAAATAAGGCACATATGATTATCGCACTCGGTCAAAATTGCACAGATACAGTGTCGCATCAGTGTCTAAGTCACATTTTATTGTTCTATTCAGAAATTATGTGAAATATCATAAATATTTACAGACAGTAAACTATAAACAGTGTTGGAGGTAACTTGAGTTACGTAGTCGGATTACTTTTTCAAGTAACTATAAAGTAACACATTACTTGACAAAATATCTGTGTTACTTTTTCAAATAAGTAACATAAGTTACTTTGTTTTCCCATTTATTGACTGACAGCTCTCTTGTCCCCATGTTGAGACGAATCGAAGTGCAGAGGCTTTGTGTGTAAACATGATGGTTATTGTAGTTCTAGACTAAATGTGAGCTTGCATTTACTCATCGCACTTGCACGAAAAAGATTCAATATTCCTCAAAATGAATAAAATCAGAATGCAATGCAGAATCAGAATACGATGAAAACCTCCAATAATTATTATGTTAAATAAAACATAAATTTTTATGCATTTAATCACACTTTATTGACCAATGTACTTGCTTCTGACCTTCGATGATTCAGTTAAACCATAAGCAAAAATGACTATAGATTTTTTATTTTTTTATTTTTTTGTAAAGTAAGTGTTAAACTTTTTCTCCTGCATCCTATTCTTCTTAACCAGAATGGCTGCACAGCTGAAAGGTTTGTTTGAGCTGCGCCCTCTACTGTACACACGTGAATTTGCATTTCCTTCAGCCTGAGGCTTATTATTTCACTTTCACTCAAAAGGTCTTTACATTTGCCAAAAAATATCACTTTTTTTGTCATAAAAAACAAAGCCCAGCCCAGGTGGAAAAAAGTAACGCAAAAGTAACTTGCATTACTTTTCTTAAAAAGTAACTAAGTAATGCAATTTTCAAAGTAACTTTCCCAAACACTGACATAAACAAACATCAATTATAGTGGAATTCATTCTAAACAAAATTTATTAAAAAGGCCAAGCCTAAACAAATTTATTTAAAGCAAAAGTGAAAACTACTGGCATGTTGGAAACTCACATTCCTTTCCTATTCAGCACAAATCAGATATGTGAACTTTTTTTTTTTTTTTGACATTAGTTGCATTATATAAGTATCTTTGGAATATAAGTCATAGTACGTTTCAGATGAGAAAAAAAAAGACGTGACTTATATTCCGGAAAATACGGTACAGTGTGCGCTACCTTGTTAGTCACTTTTGTATGAAAGCATCTGCTGAGAACATGTAAATTTCTCATATTTATGTGTTCTGGCTTTTCTGAAGGACCATGCTGATATTGAATGGAAATTTGCCAGAACTAAATTATGGATGAGTTATTTTGAGGAAGGAGGCACCCTGCCACCTCCCTTCAACATTATCCCCAGTCCCAAATCCATATGTTACCTGATTACATGGATTAAGGTGAATGTGTTCAAGAGGAGGTCAAAGAGGACTGAGACATTTGGGACAATAGGGGTGAGACTCTGTGAAAAACTGTTTATTTTATGTCTCTTCTTCTTTGGTCTTACATCACAGAAATGTGAATTTTATTCATTTTTTTGCAAAAAGGTTAATATTATGTAATAGCTTAAGGGGAATTTCAACTAAATATGTGTCATAAGATGTCTAGCGTGCTTGGTTGTCTTTGAATCAGCAGATACTTTAATATTGTTGGGGACAGAGAGAATTAATGCATTACAAATATTCTTCCTTTGGTCCTTTCAGAGAAGAGCTGCTGAAAATGTGAGACTCAACCACCAATACCAGGTAGTTTTCCACTAAAAGATACTTAAAAACTGTTTCACCATACAGTTCTTTCTCTATGATTTGATTTCGTTGTAATTGTTCCGGCAATTAATTGTACTGCTATTTCCCTAAATGCAGGAAGTCTTGAGAAACTTAGTAAAACGATATGTGGCCGCCATGATTCGAGACGCCAAGACTGAGGAGGGTCTCACAGAGGAGAATTTTAAAGTAAGCATTGAAAAATTATGTCTAAATAGCTTTGTAAAAAAATATGGTAACACTTTATTTTGAACATTCTGTTGACTATAAGTAACTTTGCAACTGCATGTCAACTTATTCTAACCCTAACCCTACCAGTCTACTTAGTAGAGTTAGTAGACATGTAGGTGCAATCTTACTTTAGTCAATAGAATGTGTTAAAGGGACCATCAAAATAAAGTGAAACCAAATATAATATATATATATATATCTATATATATATATATATATATAATATATATATATATATATATAATATATATATATATATATATAGATATATATATTAGTGCTGTCAAAGTTAGCGCGTTAATAACTAACATCACAACATTTTGTTAATAACAAAATCTTATTAACGACACAATTTTTTTTAACGGGTGATTAACGCAGCGCGTATTTTCTGTTTGACCCGTGGCCCAACCCCTAGTTGGAGAAATGGAGATACACAGTGTTGCCAACTTAGCGACATTGCAGACCCCTTTAGCGATTTTTTTTTTTTTCCCTTCAAAAAGACGCCCAAACCTTATTTAGTTTCTGAGAATCGCCGGTAGGCTACTGCTCTCCCAGCACGTGCGCGCGCGCACCTCTCTCTCTCTCTCTCTCTCTCTCTCTCTCTCTCTCTCTCTCTCTCTCTCTCTCTCTCTCTCTCTCTCTGTCTCTCTCTTAAAGCTAGAGCAGCGCTTTAATTCAGTTAAACACAGATATTATGTTGCTTCTCTAATTTTACATGCAAGTATAGCCGAAATTACAACACAAATATTGTCTTTATCTTATGTGCATTTTATTTCATCAGACGACGGCTCGATTATCAGGATTTTTGTGCAGATTAACGTCTTGGAAGGGAGAGCTGGTTATGTTTATAGGGAATGTGAAGGTACGTCACGGAGTGTTGCATTATGGGACGTGGGCGCCATCTTAGGAGGCACGATCTCTGTTTACCTTTTCGCCGCCCGTTGCTATGACATGTAATAGTTGGGTGTGTTTGGCTAAAACAAGGTAAAATTGAAGAAAAACGGAAGAAATTGAAAGAAAAAGAGAAGGGACCCTATCGGGAGAAACTAAATGCCACTGCCAAAAATGTTATTTGGACAAACTGTCCGTGATAAACAACGTTGATCCATATGATTTAGCAGCCCAAGACTGGATTACAGATCCAGACGCACTAACGTTACCTCCGCTCACAAATCTGGACATCGTTAACCTTGTTTTTGAATTGAGTGCGTACACTTTGCAGGAGTTTAAGAGCTATACATCCCTTCAAAATAGATTGATGTATTCTTTGCCCATCCCAGTTTATGTGTAACGTTATTTAAAAGAGTCTTTGTGGATGCAATCAATACAGAAACAGATAAAAGTCACTTAATGTATTTATTAAGCAGTTATACAAAACCTTGATTCACATACATTTTAAAAGGGCATGTAAAAAGATGTACAGAATATCAAAGCAAATTGTTAATTGAAAACAAAATAAATGTAATTTATTTGATTCATGCAATGTGGCTTTATCGTCTGCTAACATGAACCACAAAATCAACATAATTCATCAACTATCCTACAAGTCATCAAGGAATATACAATACAAAACCTCTAGCTTTGTACAACTTTTAACAAACGTTTTTACAAACCAGTTGATTTAGCAATCACTGCACAACACTTGGACACATGTTTGTAAGAGCACAGCAGACTATGACAACTTTGTCCAAGAACTACAGTCTCACCCTCACATGGCAGAACCATATTTATGGGAATTTTAGAAGACAATATTTTGTATTTGTTCATTAATTTTTTTTTTCTCATTATTGCGGCAACCCACGCGATCCGGCACCTTCTCGTCAGCTCCTCCATCTGCTTCCCATGTTGTTTTTTCAAGGAAGGAAAGTGGAAAAAACGTATTCTGTTGTTCATTTTCCTCCCTGAACGATCGTGTGACCTGCTATGGCAGTTCTTGATCGAGCAGTACTGACCAACCATATCGACGTTACTAAAAATCTCAACAGAAAATCTAAACACAGCCTCCAACACATGAATTCACATACAGCGGAATAGGGCGCGATCCTCTCAATATGGCGGCGGACCCATAATGCAACACGGCGTGACGTCACCTTCACAGTCACTATTTCATATTCATTCCGTTGTTTGACAAAAGAAACAGTAAAATATACCAATGAAAACAGTTTTATTCAGAATTTAGCTTCATTAAAATGGGCACAGAGAGAGACAAACTAATGTAATAATAAATAATAAATGTACATTTAGCATTTTCAGAAGAGCTGCCCTGTCATGCAAAAATCTAAACATGTTTGTGTTAGTAAATTGCTCAGTGCAAAGAAAGAGAATAATGGGAACCTGGTATTTCTTTGTTCTTTCCACATGTGTCTAATAGACATGAACAAGTTCTTTAAAAAACATATATGACCTTTGAAACATGTCTCGTCTTCATGCTCTATGTTGACTATGGTTTCAATAATAAACATACATTTGCATAAAGCATCCATATTTATCCATGACCATGTTGATTTAGAGTATTACAAACTTGAAAAGTTTTAATTTAAGGTACATTTAGAACAAATAAAAAATGTGTGATGAATTGCGATTAATCGCGATTAAATTTTTTAATCGATTGACAGCCCTAATATATATATATATATATATATATATATATATATATATATATATATATATATATATATATCACATTGATTTGAGATTGAAAGCAAGTTGCATTAAGCAAATTTCTTGCTCATGATTCACAGGCCCTTATTTGTCTTCTTTAAAACAATGGATACAACAGTGGTCGTGTACTTTACTCTGACACTTATTGGTGTAGATGAAGCATTACATCACACAGCAATATTTTTAAGTTATCAGTGCCATTGTAGAAGTACCCCTATATGATATGACTCTTGATTCATGTATTTTGCAAGTGTCTAATAGTAGAAAGAGATACAATTCTGAGATAAAGTTGTATGTGGCGGGTCATGTGATTTCAACATGGCAGCCACCATGAGGTGACCTCTCTTAGGTTGAATAAAATATGTTTTTCTTTCCTGTATCAGATTAGTACACATGTACATTCAAATTAGTCTTCATCTAATTTAAATAAACATTTTTAACATGGTTATCAAAATACTAGTCATTGTGAGAAACTTTTTAAATGAAAAACTGCACCTTTAAATAAGCGATTCGACACAAGTAATTGTGGACTGTCATCACTTCAACAGGAGCTGAAGCAGGACATATCTAGCTTCCGTTATGAAGTCATTGGAATGATGAAAGGCGACCAGAAAAGTACTCGTGCGAATAAGCCGGGCACTGCGGCCTCCGATGCGTCTCATCCAGACTGTTCGCTTCAGTTTTCCTCGGCTCTTCAGCAGAACAAACTACATTTGTACGATGTCACTGCATCGCTACAGCAACACAACTCTGAGGAGACAAGGGAGTCTCTCGGTTGTCTGGTCAATGGATCACCAGTAGCTTTGACTGACCCGATGCTCAAAGACAAAGCCAGGAAGGACTTCCCTAAAGATTTTACAGACTTTGGGTTATTCCCGAAGAAACATATCAGTCTCAATCCAAATAAGATCTACTCACTCGCTGAAGAGGCAACAAAGGAATCTGATCCTGATATATTAGACTGGGTGAGAGAGGAAATGGTTGAGAAACCTCTGGCTGGAAAGGTTGAACAGGAAGAGAATGAATCAAAGTGCCTAATGGAGGAAGAGGGAAGTGTGTTGGAGGACCAAGAGAAAGAGCACATTGCATCTTCACATGAACATTAGATAAACAGACCTTTTGTAACCAAGGATTATCTGAATCTCATATTTAGCTGAAGTACTTTGTCAGAGATGGAGCAGTATCCTCTCTTATGCACTGATATGGGCCAGGTTTTGTGAGACGAAATTTGTCTCTGGAAAAGATATTTGCTTGGTTGTTTTTGGACTCATCACATTTTGTGCAGCATCCTTTCACTCTTGTCATTACCGATTGGAAAATAACAATTGTGTTATTCCCTGAAAAAGTGTTAATAATGCCCAGAGAAACTGCCTATTATGGTTGGTATTATTATTATATAACATAATATGTACTACCGTTCAAAGGTATGAAATGAGATATAAAAAAAATGTTTTTAGGTTTGTTTTTTTTCAGCAAGGATGCATTAAATTGATCAAAAGTGACAGAAATCTTTAGTAACATTAAAATCGTCTTTACTATTTCAAAGAAATGCTGTTCTTTTTCATATATCAAAGCATCCTAAAAATGTATCATGGTTTCCACAAAAATATTAAGCAGCACTATTTTTAACATTGATGATGATCATAATAAATGTTCTTGAGCAGCAAATCATTATTAGAATGATTTCTGAAGGATCATGTGACACTAAAGACTGGAGTAATGTTGCTGAAAATTCAGCTTTGATCAAAGGAATAAATTACATTTTATAATATAGTAAAATAGAAAACTTATTTTAATTTGTAATATTTCACAATATTAATGTTTTTACTGTGTTTTTGGTCAAATAAATACAGCCTTGGTGAGCATAACAGACTTCTTTCAAGAACATTTAAAAATCTTACCGACCCCAAACTTTTGAACGGTAGTGTATAAATGAATAAGAATAGAGTTTAATCGCATTTGAGCTCCAAATTATTTAGATGTAGTTCCATATGATGCACAGCCTAATTTAAAAAGAATAATGACTATGCAATTTAAGTATAGCACTCATAATATGCTACAGATGTCTATGGGTCAGGTTACCAGATTTCTAAGCACTATCCTCAATATTGTGATGTTGGAAACTCTTGAAATGTTCTGTGCTCTTATAAGTTACAGTTTCACCTGACTTTCATGGACCACATGACATTCAGTAATAATTCAGCTGTGGTTATTTGAGAAATAAAAACTCTCTCCTGGCAACATGCTCCAAGTTTCAGATTCTTTGTCATCTTTATGTTCTGCTTACAAAGTCTCCCCACAATTGCTAGCATCCAATTGAGTATTTTTTCAATTTCATATTAAGCATGGATTGTAAAACACGGCTATTAATGCTCAATATTTTGTTACATTTATTCTAATTTGAAAAACGAAGATGTCATGTCACAATGTCATCTCTCATTTTCCAGTCTGGAGCGGCTGGTTGCACTACGCTAGCTGATTGATATTACAGCAGTCAGAGAATCTTTCACTCTCAATAATCGCTTGCTATTTGTCTTTTGTTGGCATGGCAACACAGTGCCCGCTCTTGTTCTTTAATTAATTGACTTCACAGTAGTTCCTTTATCTGAGGGCACACCATGCTGTTTTCAATTATTGTGAATAAAGTGTCAGCAGATAGTTTCTCAGACTTTGTTTCTGTTTAAATGTGTTGCGTCCCTGTGTTGCAGTGTCTTTAAGTAGGCCTACGTGGTATTGGTGCAAATTTTCTGTGAATCTTTGTTCTAGGAATATTCCTTTTATGTTTTTATAAATATTGGTCCAAGAACCAAAACTGTTAGTTGAGGATTTAGTTTTGTAATACTCAGGCTATACATTATGAAGGACTAAAAATGACAGAACGAAAAATAAATAAATAAATAAATAAAAGTAGAAATAAATAAGTAAATGCAGAAATAATAGTGAAAATAAATACATTTTGGTAATATAAATGGCTATTTCTGTATTTTTACATGTATTTATTTATTTATTTATGCATTTCTATATGTATTTATTTATGTATTTATATATTTATTTATATTTTTATGTATTTATATATTTATTTATTTATATATTTATATATGTATTTATTTATACATTTATTTATTCCTACATTTATTTATTTCTGTATTTCCACATTTCTACATTTATTTATTTCTGTATTTCCACATTTCTACATTTATTTATTTCTGTATTTCCACATTTCTACATTTATTTTTCCCTGCGCATGTATGCTAATTGACCAATGGCTAAGCCACGCCCCCAAACGCGATGAGCCAATCACAGTACGCATAGCTAACCCGGACATTCTCTGCTTGCTTGTCCATTGCAAGGCATTGCGGTTATCAGTTTTCATTCGTTTTTATGTTTTTTCTTGTCATTTTGGCTTTTAAACAGCGTGTGTGTGTGATTTTGGTTGGGTGACTATGATACTATTAGTCAAAATAAACTTTTTAATGCTACTTTTTTTATTCTACTTTTTGATATTGATATGATTATATACCAAAATAATTATTATATCTAGCAAAGAAGGATTTTATCTTACAAAACAAAACAAAAAGAGGGCAAAAAAAGGATGACAGTGTCTGTCGGCCACCACTGAAGACCATTTTTGACCCAGGAAAAACCCTGGATTGGCAAAACATTAATGCACTTAAGGTTTAACGTTAATCCTTAATGGCACAGATTCAACAAGCTTCTGGAAACATTCCTCAGAGGTTTTGGTCCATACTGACATGATCGCATCACGCAGTTGCTGCAGATGTGTCGGCCGCACATCCATGATGCGAATCTCCCGTTCCACCACAAAAGCTGCTCTTTTGGATCTGGTCACTGTGGAGGTCATTTGAGTTAAGTGAACTATATATTGTTATGTAACTTAGTGTTCTTTTTTCAATTTTAACTTTTTGTTGTTCTTTTTGTCGTGTACTTTTCTTTCACATCTCGTGCTCTCCCATCTGTTTACAGCAGAATCCCACCGCAGCTTGAGGGGATTATGTTCATGTTCTGATATTTACTACCAGTGTCTTTCAGTTCGCCAGGATAGCATGCAACACTTGCACCAGGCTTGTCCAAAAGTTATAAAAGCACAGACGGGGAGGGGAGGGAAGAGTGAAAGAGTGGGAAGAAAGCATATAGGAGCTATTTCCAGATGCGTCTCTTCTGTCTCATGCTACACATTTTCACTTCAGGAACACGTTTCTTCTGTGCGATTTATTCTAAATAACAGTTTTAAACATCACATGTTTCGAAAGATGTAGTTGGTGTTTACTAGGGTTTATGAGGTCAATCAAACAATTTGGTTGTTGCAGGTCAGAAGAAAGAAAGGCCCTTAAAGGCCGATATCTTTTGTGACCAATGGCAGATGGGATGAGTGTTTGGAAAAACTTGGTTATTTATGTTCACTACACCTTTATGCCTTTTATAACTTCTGCTGGATGTCCAGGGCCAACAAAGTGCACTTTAAGGGCGGCATCAGGCAGAGAGATGGCTGACTTCAAATTGGGCGACATCCTTAAAAACCATGCTAATATGTCTATACAGTGTGAAGTCAAAAATATATATTTTTTCATGTTTTTATTTATTTATGTATTGCTGTTGTTGCAATAGCTTTCCACAGGATGGAGCCACTCATTCAAAATGTTCTAAAGGTTGTCAAGATAACATCATATTTCCAAAGTTATGTTTGCATCTGGCCACAAGAGTGTGCCAAGCACAGAGACATGAATCTGGATGAAACAACTGTGTCTGATGCTTCAGGACTTGATTTGTACTGGTGTCAATATGTGGATACTTGGAGTGAAGCTATGGCGTTATGTAAAACTGATTTATACTTTACTCCGGCAGCCTTCGTTTTGCACAGTTTTATTCTTGTTTTAGTTCTAAAATACTTTACATTAATAGGTTTACCAACAGACTTCCTTTAAAACAATTTTACATTATATAATATACCTGATTAATGTAGCATGAGGTCGAAAAGTCTGAGACAATAGTGAAAATATGGGATTTTTTTCAAGTGGAAATAAGCTATACTGAAAAAACATGTATCTAGAAATAATCTTTGAAAATATTTAGAATCTTAGTATGTATAAAACGTAAAATGAAGAAGAAATATTTACGATTTAAATTTGTGACATTGAGCATGTGATCTTCAAAAGGTCAGATGTCCTTGCTTCCATTGAAACAAAAGATGCTATTTGGATCATTCTCAGTTGTTGCATATACATGATCATCAGTTTTTATACAAACTAGTTTGAGTTCTGCTGTCATACATACTGTCAAAGACATTATCAACTTTCTTCTTAACTTTTCACTCAAATAGTTATTCTGATTATATAATTTGGAATGAAAATTTGGAATCAGAAAAGCAAAATAGAAGCATTTCTCAGATTTTTGGACCCTTAGTCATTTAGGAAAACCGCAGCATATGTATGCTGCATATTTCTGCTGATTTTTTTTTTCATATGCAAAATAGCACCTGCACAGAACAACAATTATCACTTCTTTTTTTTTTTAAGTTCCACACCAGTCCTAATATGGACTAAAAGAGCTCTGCGTGTACTGTATATAATTATTCTTTTGTTAGGAATTCGACAACATTTCCTCCTCACACCTCAGCTCGTTGTTGAATTAATCCTCCATTCTTTGTGTTTTGCTTATTCAGTGTTGGAGGTGAGATCACAGAGACACACTGGTGAACAGGGGAGGCTGGTGCATTGACAGTTTGCCAGTCTGTCCTGCTGCAGAGAGCTGAGCTATAAAAGACCTCTCCCCCTCAGCTGGAGCCCATTCTTGCTCTGAAGTCTCACAGTGGGGAAAGCAGGGATGAAGCGACTCTTTGCAGCTACTTTTGCACTCTTTGTGCTGTCTGCCTTTGACCAGGCAGACTCCTCAGCCTATGACAAGATAGTTGCCCATAGTCGTATTCGAGCAAAGAAAGAAGGGTAAGAGATATTATTCATTTTATTTATTCAATTGTTAAATTATAAATAGCATATATCATTTAAATATATTTCAATTAAGAATAATTTTCATAATTTATACATATATTTTTTTAAACATTTTACATATGGTTATTACTTTACATACTATTACATTGCTGTTGTTATTACTGTATATTTTTATTTTTTTGTCTTTGTGCAACATATGCAAACTGTGTGAAATTATTTATATTATTATTATTATTATTTTGTGTAAACAAATCTAGTCAGGTTGATTGTCATACTAAATAATATTATTGACTCATAACATATAAAAAATATTTATTTATAGTGAAACACTTGATTTTATAAGTATATATTTAGGTTACCTGCACAAAATGTTTTTACATGATTTATTTTTATGTATTTTGTAAATGATTTAAAGCACCATGCTGTCACAAAATAATTTCTGTTGCACTTTTGGGTCCAATTTTCACTATGAACTAGTTTCTTATTAGCATGCATATTACTAGGATATTGGTTTATTAGCACTTATAAAGCACATATTAATGCCTTATTCTCCATGACCATATTCTACATCCCTTAATCCTACAATACCTAAACTGAACAACTACCTAAGTAACTAATAATAATTAAAGAGTTTATTGAGGCAAAAGTTCTCAATAGTTAGTTAATAGTGAGAATTGGACCCTAATCTAAAGTGTGACCTCCCAGCTTTACTCATTTCGTCCTGTCTTACCTTTACCTCTCTGCAGACCAAATGTGTGCGCTCTCCAGCAAGTCGTGGGGACAAAGAAGAAATACTTCAGCACTTGCCGTAATTGGTACCAAGGGGCCATCTGTGGAAAGAAAGCGTAAGTGTGATGTTTTATGATTTCTGGAGGCTATTACAAATCCCGTCTCTTTGACAGAAACTGGAAAGTTCCATGCTGCTCCAGTGGTCAAAGGTGAAAGGTCACTGTCCCAACTGGTAAGAGTGGTGAAGACTTCCAACAGTTACATTCACAGATGAATTCCTACTCAAGCTGAGCTCCAAATGCAGCTTAATAGTTTAATTTACAATGCTTCCTATCCAAATGACTTTGTAAAATACAGAAATAGACAGCAACAGTAGATTTATAGTTCAACATGGCTGCCAAAACAAAGACAAAGAATTGCTCTACAGCTACAAACCAAATTCCATGTGTTTCTACGGCACAAACCACCGGAGAGCTGCAGAACCTTAATGGGTATAAAATGGTGAGACCCACTGACGTTGTCAGGACATGCCATCGATGATTAAAGAAAGCAGTAGAGCTCGCCTGGAGTGCTTGGCTTGTGTTGAAACACCTTTCCTTAAATTTCTGTCCTAGGGCGAAAATACACAGCTGTCTACAAGGTGGAAATGTCAGCAGGCTCTTTTGTATTTCGAGAAGCTCTTTGGCAAAACTCAGTGAAGTTAATGATGTGTGAAATGTAAAACAACAACAGCAAAGAAAAGATTTCAAAATCTAGATCAACAATTTACCGTAAGATGAGCAGAAATGTCCTACCGTGAAGGCTCCAGTAATGAGGTTGTGGTTTCTGGAGGCCAACATGGTTAACCACAACCGTTGATTCATGTAGAGTTTGTCATGCCTCCGGTTTCTTGTCCTTTTTCTGTGGTTGGAAAAGAGTGGAACAACAACATAAAGAGTTTTCCCGGGCCTTTCATATGTGACCAAACAGCACTGATGTGAGGAAACCTCCAGTGTTTTCAAACTTCCTTAGTTGCAAAGCCAGACTTGCCTGAGATATTCTGTAGATTTTCTGCTTATCTTGCAGTTTTGTATATCGAAAAGCCAGGAATTGTTCTGCTCTGAGGATTTTCTCTGCTCTCAGCAGACCATTACATAGCGGTCTGGCAATCTTTGTAAATATCTGGTTTAGTGTGCTTAGCTTACATAACTGAAATGAGTATGACAGTCTTAGTTCTTCTTCAAAGGTTGGTGCAAAAAATTATATCACTGATGGTGGCTCAATGTGCAGATGCGAGAAGTTTGAGAATTACTACATTTTGTAGTGTCTGTTTTCATTCAAGTCATTGGTTTGATGTTCTACAAAGCTTATCTCTATATATTTTGTTAGAAATTTCCTCCATCTGATGGTTTTAGCTCCATCCTAATGGTTTGAACATATGCATAATGTTGTGGATCCTTTGAACTGGTGACTCACAAGGGAGAACTTCAATTCAATTGGAAAATCTGACCTTCTCCCCAATGATTAATGTGGATGCATTCCATCAACATGTCTGGTCAAAAGGAGTCATGTTTTCCTCCCGTTTTGGGGAGAGATTCTTTAGAAGCTCATGTTCTAGTGAGGCTCTAATGATCTCATCAGCTATCCTTTCCCAGCACTTCACTTCTATAGAAGACATGGAGCCCAGCCATGAGCCAAAACTATTGCTTCTGGATTCTCAGTGGGGCGGTCACATAGAGAACAGCTTTGAAATCCCCATTAGTTTCTTAGTCTTGTGAATGCTCAATCTCTGGGACTTGTCAGTTTCCACTCTTCCACAGAACTCACCACTGACTGTCAGTTCTCATTTGGTGATTTGCAGGCTGTTTTATCTTTCTGCGGAATTAATTTCCATGGATTTCCATGTGCACTAACCCTGACTAGTGTTTCTCTCTGAATCTCCACCACTGCTGGAGTTTGTTTATTATCAGCAGCTTTGAAAACTTCTCAAGGGATTGTAACTCTCCAGGGGTGTTTTCTCAGAGGACCTTATAAAAAACCTGTTTCCCATTAACAGCTATTTATTAACTCTACAATATGGCTGCTGTATAGTTGGTATAATTAGCTTAGGTAAGTTTTATTGAACCCATTATTCATATTAAAAGCCTGTTATAATGCATATGAACTTGTAACTGGCAAAACACACACTAAATGGAATGGGGGAAAAAAAAGAAAAAAAATATTGATGCACAAAAATACCTTGGCCTGACAGGAGATGTTTATGGTGCAATTTGAAATTATAATTCAAGTTCCGAAGTACAACAGTGGATTTCCTTCTTTTACATGATGCTTAATAAAATAGTTGTATTTTAAAGCACATATGTGTAGATTTATATTCAGACGGTTTAATAATATAGTTTTTAAGATAATTTCAGTTTTATAATTTCTTTTTAGATAAAATGTTTTGTTTCTTAATGCTACCAAGAGCACTTCTCATCCATGAGATTCCATTTGTGTGGTCATGGAAACATATTTACAAGCTTGGTTTGACGGTTTAAAGGGCCGTTTTCAATGAAAACAGAAAAACCAGAATGCAACCTCCATTACTGGAAAACTGCTGATTCGACATTTCCTTCCCATTGTACATTGTAACTTCCAAACCAAGGGTTTTCACTGGGTTATAAATTTACTTTAAAGGCTTCCTGGATCCAAAAAATACCCCTCAGCCTTACTAAACCACCAAGTTGGTCTCAGCACTTGGCTTCAGGGCACTTTAAGTATTAATGCAATGCTATGACAACATAATGATAGTGGAATAAGGCACAAACCTCGGGACCACATAGCATGTTTATGTACAAAGACAGTTAATGGTTGCCATATGGAAAGACTGTCTGTCCAATACCATGAACTGTGTTATCATTAAAACCAGGATGGCTTGTAACGACGTGAGAATGGCATCCAGGAAGAAAAAAAAATGAATTTGAGCCTGTACATTACCGGTATTTTATTTTTTCAAGTGGCACCAAATGTCTGGGCTTCAATATTCACTTAACACATGTTCTTCTGGTTTTATGTCTTCCCTCCCTTTGTCCAGGACCGTGTTGTATGAGTGTTGCCCAGGTTACATGAAGTTGGACGGCTTGAGAGGCTGTCCTGCAGGTTGGTTGATTTCGTAGTAGTTACTTACTGACCAGTCTGACATTGGAATTTCATAAAAGTCTGGTTATATTGTCAATAAAATACTAATTTACAATGATAAGTATGCTAAGTATGATTGATATCTAGTTTGGATGCTATAATGTAGGGAAAAAATGTATTAGGCTGCAATCTTGTGGCTAATTTGTGTCACTTTCCTTGCAGTTGCTCCCATTGACAACGTTTATGGCACCCTCGGCCTGGTCAAAGCCAAAAATACCCAGGAATACTCTGCTATATCCAAGCTACGGGAAGAGATTGAAGGTTCCGGGTCATACACCTTCTTTGCACCCAGTAATGATGCATGGGATCTTCTGGATACGGTATCATCTTGTTCCTTCTATATTCAGCACAAACATAGAAACTGAGTAATTCCTTGACTGTTTTGCATTGGCTTCATCTCTGTTCTATAGGAGTTGAGGAATGCTCTGGTGAGCAATGTTAATATTGAGCTGTATAATGCTCTGCACTACCACATGGTCAACAAACGGCTTCTCACCAAAGACCTCAAGAACGGAATGACCGCAACCTCCATGTACAACGACTTGAACCTGCTCATCAATCATTACTCCAATGGGGTAATTTGATATCTTGAGAAATGTTTCAGGTTACTTTCTTCTTTGTGAGGGACTTAATTTACACATGGTTCTTGTTCAGGTTGTCACAGTGAACTGTGCCAGGATCATTCACGGCAACCAGGTGGCCACCAACGGAGTGGTCCATGTCATTGACCGCGTCATCACAGCTGTTGGCAACACCATTAGGGATGTAATCGAAGTCCATGACGAACTAAGCACTTTGAGTGTAAGTGTTGAGGAAACTTGGAGCTGTGTAGTTCATGAACCAAACCAAATAATCAAAAGTTGTAATATGCTTCATTTCTTTTCCAGACTGTGGCTACTGAATCCGGTTTGATTGAGAGGCTGGGTCAGTCGGGACACTTCACCCTGTTCGCCCCCACCAACGATGCCTTTGAAAATCTGGATAGAGAGGTTATGGACAGGCTTATGAAAGACAAGGTTTCCCTCCAAGGTAAACCCAAGACGTAAAGCGCCATGATTTCCCATTGCACTATTCTCAAACAGAGTGCTTTAAGTTGTCGAAGGGACACGTTAAATCCCATATTGATGGCAGACTTGGCACAAAGAAAGGCTTTATTCTTATTTAATGAGACAAAGATGCAGGAAATCAAGGATCTGGCAGTTCCCTCGTGCCGTGTTTGTTGATATGAGTCAACTGAGTGAGGCCAAGGATTATTTTGCCCCCTTTCAAACCAGATGGGCCCGCTGCACCCCGAGCTGTAGACCTGGAATTCTCAGACAGTTGGCAAGCAGTGCCATAACAACACTTATAGGACTACTTTGAGCCACTTGGAGAAGAGATCATATCTGAAGGTTCTCTGTAGTTTATGGGTACGTCTTACAGTATTTTCAGAATACTGAGGTTAATGTTTGCTTTGGAGTTGCATTAACTTTGCAAGTGATCATGTAAAAGAATGACATAATACCCCACTCTCATGAATATAAGGTTTGTTAGAAATGCCCTAAGGCTTATATTAACTGCTTGAGTGAAAACTAAAATAAAACTAATATTATGGCCAAATCTGTTGTGCCAAGCGGAAAGACATTTGATCTGCTACTTAAGCAACTTTCATTGAGGGAAGCCATGGAAATGAAAAAGAAAAACTCCAAGCTTAACCTAGATACTGATGCATTGTACAGTTAACCACTGAATGCATATAATACCAATACATTTAACACATTGAACAATACAGTGAGATGATAGCCAGCTTGAACATATGCACCCATTTGGCCCCAGTGGTTCATGTTTTCCAGAGTGATGCGGAATATATTTTTTAACCATTAAAGCGATAATGTTCATTGTAAGTGCCAAAGGAGAAAGATTTAAGACCTTCTGAAAAGAGCATAATTCTTGTCTTGCCAGAGACCTATAGAGAGGAAACAGCTGTTCGCTTTACGATTCACTGAAAAATGGTGGCGATGGGATCTCTGCCCTCTTATTTGTCCCTAGAGTTTTGACTTGCACTCTGTTTCCAGTCAAATGGTTTGTTGCTGCTGAGAGACTCACTCAGAGAGGACCCAAAGGCTCCCAAGGCTCCCCCAGGATCCCTTTTGGGAACTAATTGGAGATGCAATGACATAATGGATTGCATGCATATCTGCATAATCTATATATTAAATCATAGAATTTAAATATTAAATTAATATTGAAGGTCATGAAATCAAAGTCCATGTTGAAGTTACTGTGTCATATGTTAGTGCAAGCCTAGCAGATATGCATTTTAAATTTACAACCATTCTCTCAGGAAAACTGTGCTTGACAAGTGATTTCATTCATGTTAATTTAAAGCAAATACTGTGTTAAATCACTGTGCAAAATTGTCATTTAGTATGTTTGTATGAAGCATTTTCAAACAGACTCATTTCCATTTGTGATTTTTACCTGATGTGGTATGCTCTAAACACCAAAAAATATATAAATAATATCATTTTTTCCATGATTTCCTCATATCTCAAGAGGCGTGTAAGAGGAATAACAGATGTGCTTGGATGACAAAGACTGATGTTTCTTCTCTTCCAGCTCTCCTCAACTACCATCTGTTGAACTCTGTTCAGTGCTCTGAGGCCATCATGGCCGGCACATCTCATGAGACCCTGGAGGGCAGCAACATTGAGATTGGCTGCGATGGCGATAGCCTTACAGTCAATGGCATAAAGATGGTGCTCAAGAAGGACATTGTCACCTCCAATGGAGTCATCCACCTCATCGATCAAGTCCTCATGCCAGACTCTGGTAAGCTTCTTACCATCTTTTTTTTTTCTGAGTGCAGAAATGACTGAAATAGACCCTAAATCCTGTAATTCTGCTTTTTTAAAGCTAAACAGGTTATGGAGCTGGTTGGACAATCGCAGGGCACCTACGGTGACATGTTGACAGAGCTAGGCTTGTCTGCAGCCATGGGACCCCAGACCGAGTACACACTCCTGGCTCCACTTAACGTAGCCTTCAACGGTGAGCAAATACATGTCAATCTCCCTCTCCCTCTGTTTAACTAACTTAGTCTCCTTGCCTTTACTCAGCTGCTTGTTTCTTCTCTGTCATTGTCTGTTTTAATTCTACCTTAGCAAGACCTCTGTTCTTTCAATTGCTGATGTGCCTTGCCTTTGTTAACTTCTGCTGTCCCATAACTATAACTTTGATTCCTCGCGGGATAGCAGGTGTAAAAACATATGATTCATTCAATGCCTGTGAATGGAAAATAGCAGCTTCTGTTAATCTATGGGCCTCATTGGGCTTCCAGCACTGAAAAGATGTTGAAAGAAAGAGAAGATGAAAACTTCTGATATCCCACCTCCCATACAGAGCGTTTAAGACCTCACAGGAGGCTTAACTGGATCTTTCACCTCATCGTCACATGTTTGTAGTTCATTTGTGGCTAATGACAGGTGAACATATTCATCACATTATATTTACAGGGGTAAATCGTTCCTTTTACTAGGCTGCATGGGGGAAAGGGACAGTGCCTGCGGTTACAATAACCAAAAGTCCTGTCTGGGAATGCACATTCTACAAACTGCTCACCACCAAAGGCTGGCCAAGTCTTAACATGTTGCAGTTTGAAACATATAATGTTTTAATGGTACAGCCTCTTTGGTTATGTGTATGTTTTAACATGGAAGAGGTTAATTGGTCTTTTTAATCATTCTAAATGCGAGTTGCGTTATATCATGTTATTGATTAGGCAAATGTTATCACAAAACTTTTTTGTCATGATGGTAAACCAAACCAAGTGCAAATATTTTTTTCCTCTGCAATCCAGATGAGGTGATGTCCATGGACCAGAGCTTCCTGAAGATCATTCTGGAAAACCACATAATCAAGAGCAAGGTTGTGCTGAGTCAGCTGTACAACGGTCAGCTCCTGGAAACACTCGCAGGGAAATTTCTCAGAGTCTTCGTCTACCGCACAGTCAGTTGGTTTATATGTCTTTGTTCTTGATTTTCTTATGATTTAGAATCTTCCATTATGCAAAAATATACATATTTCTATATTAATTAATCAACTAATTTATAAATTGTAATATGCACAAATTTCCAAAATATGCGTGTATATATATATATATATATATATATACACACTGTATTCATATGAAACTGCTAATATACAGAAATATGTATTTTCAATGTTATTTATATAAATGTATTTTAAATATATTTTCAGGTATTTCAGATTCAGATTTCAGATTTATCATTCAAAAAAGTAGTTTTCTCCAATGTACTAAAATAAAACAACTTTTTAAGGATGGATAAACACTCCAATAGTTTTATGAAACTTTAAAAAAAAATCATGTATTCGTTCTATGTGCTCTTATATCTGAAACTGTATTTGAAATGTATTTTTCTTACCTCTTTTAAACAAAATATTTTTTACTACACATATTTACAATACATTTAAAATATATTTTAGCCAGGGGGAGAAAAAAAAGGATGTTTTGTTTTCACTGACATGTTAGGTGTATGAATTCTTTTTTCTTTCTTTTTTGGGGATGTCCATTACTTACATTGACATTTATTGGCATTGTAATTTTTAAGTAATAGCTCAAATAGTTTCCATTAGTAGACTCAGGGGAAGTGAACTGTCTTGTAATATTTTACCTATGAAGGCAGTCTGCATTGAGAACGCCTGCTTGATCCGTGGAAGCAAAGAGGGAAGAAACGGTGCCCTCCATCTCATGAAGACCCTGATCACGGCACCAGAGTCCACCATGTACCAACTCCTGGTGAAAAACGGAGCATTCAAGTAAGAAAAAGTGAATTTTCATCAAGTCAAAGTGAAGATTGCTTTCTTGTCCTTGTGACTATCACTTCATTGCTGCAGGATCTTTTTGTCTCTGATGGAAGCAGCTGGTCTGACTGATGTGCTCAAACAGGAAGGAGATTTCACACTTTTTGCCCCTACAGATGAGGCTTTTGCAGGGCTCAGTGAGAGAGACTTGTCTCTTTTGAAGAGTGAGTTCTTTCATACATGTCATTTTCAAGGCACACCACATCTAGAATTACTGTTTAGCTTTGTTTTATTCAGGATTAATGAGATTAAAGATGAAAGACAGAGGATACAGGATATGACAGTGTCTCTTCTCTGTGATCAGGTGACGTTAACGCCCTCAGAGCCATTCTGCTCTATCACTTCAGTAACGGCGTCTTCATCGGTGGAGGCTTGGAGACTGGAGTCACTAACCTCCTCAAATCTCTCCAGGGCAGCAATTTGAAGGTGTTGTATGTAAGTATCAAGCACTCCTGCTGTCCAGCCTTGAAATTAATTTCAAGTCATAACATCTGTTATAGGAACACATGCAAGAACCTTCATCAGATTATATGATTCCGCTCTGTAATATAGAGTTTTACAGTGGGAATTTCCTGTGAGTAAAATTAAACCATGCTTTGTAGTAAACCACTTACCTTGATACAACCTCTGATTTATATGTAGAAGAAAAACTGAATTTATTTGATATACGGAAGTATTAAACAGGTACAGAATGTTTTTATGATTAGCAGGGTTTTTTTTTTTTTGTAACCTTAATATACCTTTACATTGGGAAGGTCACATAAATCTTTGGTTAAATAAAATGTTGTAAGGTTATACTGTAAGAGTAAACAAATTGGTTTTCAATGTCAAATAACATAAAAAGTCTAAATTAGCTGTCAGCATATTTAATATTACTAAATCTGAATACATTTACTTACACCAATGAAAATAAAAAAATAATATTCAGATCAGCATTGCTCCTAAACATAACAAGAACCTGTATTACCATTCTTTACATTTATGTAAAAAAATATATATATATATATATTATTAGTGTGTTTCTATTTATTAATTTTTATACAGGTGATGTATATACATAAATATAATTTATTTGTTATACATTTCAGCACTTTTTGTCTGTTTGATCTTTGTTGTTATTGTACTTGTTTGTTAAAATTAAAAATGAGCAAATATTACATAATATAATAATATATACTATGTATGTTTTATGATAACATTTATTTATTGAAAAAAAATATTGCAATATGCAGGCAAATGAGAGCATGCAGGTCAACACTGTGAAAGTTCCTGAGTCTGATTTAATGGCCACAAATGGAGTTGTTCACTTCGTCAGGACTCTTCTGTACCCTGAGGGTGAGAGTTGAAATTGCAGTTACTGTGATGTTTTCTTTTCTTTGTTTTTTTGTGTGGAAATCTTTCCTTTTTCAAGAACTACTAAATGTCTGTTTTATTTTAAAAGATATACCTGTTGGTAGCCAGGAATTCCGTTCACTCCTGACAAGGATCATCCGATACATCCAGATTAAGGTATTGAATTGCAACATGCAACAAGCTTGAAGTCGTTCACAGAAAGACCCATTTTAGTGCAGCAGATTAGTAAAAAAAATCGTTCACTTTGGTATAGAAGCATGAAATTTGGCACAGATACTCTCTAAGGGCCACTATTTTGGAAAAAGTCGTTGGCCACTCAAAAATGCAATATGGCGGCCATTTTTCAAAATATGGCAGCCATTGCTATTCAATGCTTATTATATCAATTATTCAAACAGTGATCCAAGCATAAAATTTGATACAAATATACTCTCTAAAGTACATGTTAATAGAAAAAGTTCAAGATGGCCGCCATTTTTAAAGATGGCCACCGTTCCTGTCGAATATTAATTATTTAAATTGTTCAAATGGTGATGCAAGCATAAAATTAGGCAGAAATACTCTTCAAGGAACTCTCTTTTGGAAAAAGGTATGTGCCACTCAAAAATTCAGGATGGCCACCATTTTCAAGATGGCCACCATTTCTGTCAAATAGTCATAATGTCTGCTTTGTCTGCCTCCTCTCCTTTGACCTGTCCAGCTTAGTTAAACTTGCCAGGGATATAAAATCCCTGCCGGCATAGCTCTCAGGTTCATTGCAGTTCATACACAAGCCTCTCCACCACGGCAAGGGTTTTTAGGGGCCCGTTTGCCCTGAGGATCTGGACTCGATTATGTGCAACATATAAATGATCTCCCAAAACAGATGTCCAGTGGGATCCTAATGCCATCTTTTCTTTTTATTTGTGTAATTCTACCGCCATGCCTAAAAAGTGTTATAGACAGGATATTTACATAAGTGAATTTCTGTGTCAACGTGTATTTTCTTTCCTTTGTAGTATGTTTCTGGATACAGATTTCAGGAGATCCCTCTGACTTTTATGAGTATGTATATCAAAAATGGTTTTCATTTCAGCGCAATCAGTTTCTTTTTATCTGTTTTCTCAAAGATTCGTTTTTCTTGAAATCTGACAATCATGTTTCACCTTTTTCCCTCTAGGAAGAGTCATCACAGGTAATTGACACCAATGAAACTCATTATTCATGAGAGAGCTAGATTATTACTCTGTGCTGCATGAAGTTTGTTTACTGTGTTTCTTATATATGCAGTTCCTGGTGATGTTACAAAAGTCACCAGAGTCATCCAGGGAGAGCCTACCATCACCAAGGTGACACGGGTTATTGAGGGCGACCCGAGGATTACGAAGGTTACCCGTGTGATTGAGGGTCAACCTTCTATCACTAAAGTCACCAGGGTAATCGAAGGGGAACCAACTATGACCAAAGTCACCAGAGTCGTTGGAGGTAAACACCATTAAACACATCAATGATAGTTATTGCACATAGCATTGCATTAAAGCTATTGTCATGTAAACAATGTAAAGTAATTGTAAATTTATTGTGTAACACTTTAGTTTAGGGTCCAACTCTCACTATTAAGTAGTTGCTTATTAGCATGCATATTGCTAGGATATTGGCTGTTTATTAGTTCTTTTAAAGCACATATTAATGCCTTGTTCTCCATGACCATATTCTACACCCTTTATCCTACCCAATACCTAAACATAACGACTACCTTAGTAACTATTAATAAGCCATAATTAGGGGTTTACTGAGGCAAAAGTAATGGTTAATAGTTAGTTAGTGAGAATTGGACCTAAATCTAACATGTGACCACTTATTGAAATTTCATTGAATGAAAAAGGATTTATACCACTTTTTGGCTGATCCTCTGTTGTGCCATTTCAACCACAACCAACAATTTGTTGACTAATAAAGATCTTTCAAAAGTTACTTGGTGAGATAAGTGTAAGGGCCAATCTCATTTCTCTGTCTTCCCCTTCCCCTTCCCCTTCCCCTTCCCCTTCCCCTTCCCCTTCCCCTTCCCCTTCCCCTTCCCCTTTGTCTGCGTCTTCCCCTTGCCCCTCGATACCGAGTGAAGCGGGGTAGGGGGAAGAACGTTTCTCTAAGAAATGAGACACCACTCGATTACCGTTTGCGTCATCTTCTCTTTCCGCTAGCTGGCTGCTACGTCAACAGAGGCGATACGCGTTGACATAAACAAACGAAGATGCCGTCGTCTCGGGTTGTGATATCGATTGTCTGGTCTCTCTTTATCTTTGCACGCTTGTGTGCCATCAGTCAAAGACATTGTTTCATTGTATTTAACGGCGGCGCCGGCGACACCATAGCTAAGCAAAACATTAGCAAACGGCAAATAGCACATAGCAATTCAAAACAAAAACATTACAATTAAAACCGCTTGAACATTTTATTAAAAGTATCATAAAACACGAGTGTCATTAAACTGCTGAAAATACTTACATTTGTGCGACTCACTTCTGAGAAATTCCTACCCCTCTCTTTCAAGTGTGGTCCTCCGCAAACTTCGTTTCAAGGGCTATGTAGCCCTACGCCTTGGCCCTAGCCCTTAATCAACATGAGAATTGGGACACCACTTCCCCTCACATGAACACGCAAAACCAAGGGGAAGGGGTAAGAGTAAGGGGTAAGACAGAGAAATGAGACGCAGCCTAAGTATATTTGTTGTACTTTTGTAAGTATTACAGTCAAATTTTGCTTATTTTTGTTTGCAAAAAGTGTTAGTAAAATGCTAGCTATGAAATGACCAGCCAAACATTATATTCTTAAAATGTTTAAAATGTAATTTTCCCCACACAACGCTATTAAACACAATGCAATAATATAAGATGTGATGAAAATGTTCTGGCGATTAAACAAATAACAGATTTCTCTTATGATGCATTGATTTTATAAGTCCACTGGGCCAAACACACCCATAGCTAAAGAAACGTCCTAATAACTATGAATGACGACTTATAACTATGAATGCCTTTTAGTCATACTCATACTACAAATGTTTGGTCATTCTCCAAAAGACAAATGTGTGATAAAGTGACTTGGAATATGTCTACGAAAACCAAGTGTGATATTTCCCAACAGTGCATGTTGCTCTAGCAATGAACCCATCCTTTCCTGGACCTGGATTTCACAAGTATTGACACTTGCTTAATGTTTTGTATCAACAGGTCCAGAATATTCAGTCACCAGCTCCTCCGATATGGAGCTTTATGGTAGTGTGACACTTTGAACCCTTTATTAGCATGCTAGCATCAGAGCTAACAGTTAACCTCATTTTGTCTTCCTCACTCCAAATCTTTTTTTTCCTTTAAGTTTGTCCTATTCCAGGTTACAGAATACAATGTCTTTCTGTTGTGCTAAGGGTACTGGTAAAAGACAACTAAAACCTTTGATTTATTGTTTTTCCTTTCATACTCTTTTGGAATCTTTTGCAAGCTGCGGAGTAAAGCCGACCCAGTCAACCACTGAACTCTACTCCCTTTTCCTTTTCTCTCTAGTTCTTCGTGTATAATCAGATAAATGTCAGTATTATTCATCATTTCTTCTTATTCTTTCACACTAGATATCAGTGAGGACCCTGAAAGCATCACTAGTTTCATTCAAGGTGAGATTCTAACATTTGCAAAGGTATGTCAAGCTAAACTGTCCCAACATGGTTGACCTCTTTGTCTTTTGCTAATCTGTTTCCAGAGGGAAGAAGGGTGCCTGGAAGAAGGCCAGGTAAATAATTCACTAAACATCAGTTTGACACTTTTTTTTTTTTATCAGATTTTTTTATGTTTTATATTGCATGCACGTCAATTGAACAAGCAATGTGCTACAAGCTTTGATCTCCGTGACCTCTCTTTTCATAATCTCAGGAATACCCCGGAGGAGAGTCTAGATCTAGACTGGGCAGAGAGAGCACAAGTAGAAAACAAGACCTGAAGAGTACTTCCTTCATTTACTTGCGCAGTGGTCCAGAACCTACCAGGTTGAAGTTGAGTTTAAGGCAAAAGAAAAACAAACTCAATATTGATCATTCCTGTTTGTTCCAGAGATAATGGTGATTTTTGTTCAAGTACATTTGGTCCACATGGGGATACAAAATTCCCCAAATGTGTATATAAATAAGCTCTCTCTCTTTTTGTTGTAAAGTATGGGCTGAAAAATCACAGTTTCATCTTCGTCATGAATAAATGATCATATGTGATGTTACACAAAACAACATCTGATGCTTTCTGATGTTTTTGTTACATGATTTGGAAACATTTGTACAACCATGCATTACCGTTTGTATGAAAAAACTCAAAAAATGGAAGCGTTCATATACATGGTATAGGGAACAGATAAAATGAACAAATGCCTAAAACCAGCAGTATGAATTTATTTTTCTGGGGTACGGTTTACAGTTGCATGGACAATGATTTTATGGTGCTCATATTTAGATGGTGTAAAATCTAAAATAAAAATAGAAATTATGTTGCAGTGTTTTGTTAGAAAATCTTGATTTTTTTTCTCTTTTTTTTCATGTTTCTTTTCATGGTGTGATAGAGGTTTGATTGTTCTTCCTTGGTGTTTTTGTATGTGTATGTAAGTGTGTACATTTGCATAAACCGTGCACAAATGTGCTGCACAAAAAAAACTCTCAAACTGAATTTTTTTTTATGTTACCAGTCCAAGTTTAATTTGACAAACAGGTTTTGGCTCCTTTGCATTTATTTTTCACTTTCCATAATAAACTCAACTTTTAGACATGGAATTGTGTGTCAGTTTTTGAAGTAACAAAACGTTAATATTATTTCATTATTTGTATTGTCATTATTTCTTTTTTATATTTTATAAAAATTTAAAATAAAAGTATAACAATAAAATCTAAAATATTAATGATGAAAATAATTTATAATAGATACATATTTTAAGCATTGAAGTGCTATCTTTGCTATCTTTAAATTTTACTCGAGGAAGAAAATATTTGTCATGTGGAAATATCTAGAAAATATTTCAAATGTGAGATGTAGGCTAAGAAAAAAATCATATTTTAGAACAGAGAGAAATCTGCACAAAAAGTCCATATTTATACGCGTTTTATAAATTTCTCAGAGCGTGTAATGTATTTGTGCATTCATCAACTTTTCCATTTAAGAAATTTTTTTGTCCTCCTTTTTTGTCTTTCCTCAGGAGATACACATTCATTCTTATTGCCTGAGTTCAAGCAGTCTATGTGGGATAAGTCAAGGCACACCTTTATTCCAGAATTTCGTTTTAGCATGTCATACACTGACATTTTGTGTCAATATGGAATGTAGCGAACGTTACCTAAAGAAAGTCTGAAAAAAAGAAACCATGTATGAGCTTAGTAGTTCAACTTTCTTCTTTAGCTGTTAAAAAACTATTTGAAAACAAATTTCTATTTGAAAACTATTTGAAAACAAAGTTTTCTTGAAATGCTGGCTATGTAAGATAATGGGCAATATGGTAATGTTTTTACTTTTACTAAATATTGTTATATTCTTAACTGTATAAAAAATATAATCATTCATCCACAGTTCGGACCGGTCAAATGATCAAACTATATACATATATAAAATAAATGTAAATGCAAACAGCCAACCCAACTAAGAAAGCAAAGGCTGAGGGTATTTTTTCAGAATGCAAGACTAAACTTGCTGCAGTTCTTTTCTAAATAGAGGTGGAGGTCAAAGCAGGACACTTTAGACGGGGGCTAGTGGTGACATGCATCCCACTGAAGTTTGCATAAAATGCAGCTGGATTGATTTGAGCTGATTCCAAGAACTACAGTAAGATACCAGCATCATGTTTCTGACGAGTGATGTTTGAGTCATTTCACTTCAGCTATTTTAATTATAAGAGCAACAAAGCTTGTGATAATTTCCAAAGCTTTTGTTCCATCATTTTATATATCCAAATGCTATATCACTATCTTTCATTAGCAGCAGGGCCGTCGCTAGAGGGGAGAAAAGTGGTCACGATTCTCAGGGCCCCTGGCTTTGGGGGAGGCCCCAGCAATTTTCACCAGAGAAGGCTCACAGCAACAACTTGCACTGGGGCCCCGGATCCCCTATAGCTACAGCCCTGAGCATTTATGTAAGAGCCCAGCCCTCAATGGCTTGTTCAGGCAAGAGGGGCATCGCAAAGCAGCGAGCTGGGAAACGGATTGTTCGGCACATTCTGGTGGGTTGCAACTCATACACTCCCTCTGAAACAATCTATCCGGATATTTGAAATTATACGAACGAATGAATGATACGAAATGAATAATACGAAATGAATGATATGAAAATCTGTTGGGTGTGATTGCTTTTTGAATAAGTGCATCTTCAGACTTACATACAATATAAGACAACTAGAAAGTATGGGCAAGGGTGTTACAATAGGGAAGAAAGTACTATTGCAATTTCCATTTCATGGCAACTTTAAAATGTACACGCATATGAACACTTGTGACAGACCTAACAGGTTCAGCCATGCCTAAAGGGGCAAAAATCACAAGCACCAGGGGTCTCATTTATAAAGCGTGCGTACGCACAAAACGGGGCTGGAAACGTACGTACGCCAGTTCCCACGCAAAGGTTGTGATCTATAAAAAACAAACTTGACGGGAGAATGTGCGCACCTTTAAGCAAACTTTGAGCCGTGCATACGCACATGGAGACAAAGGGAACTGGCGACACCGATGGTGAGCTGGAGTTAAGTGTATTTTGGTCACTTTTAGACAGAGAATCTAAAGAAAATTAAACATATACAAAAAGATAATACAAATATAATTTCACTCACCAAGCCTGTCACTTAAGCAAATATCCATCCCTTCTTAAATGTCCGCGCCAGCGAGCGCGTTGGGCCGTTTAGTGAAACTGACGCAAATAACAGTTTAAATAAATAAAATAATGATTTAAACTATGTTTTACTTCTGATATAAACATTTAGATTAAATATGCCATTCAAATTAATGGAGTTAAACACTTAAACATGAAATCATTAGGCCTACTGAGAAGTTACAACATTTTTTATATTCAAATTCAATCAATATAGAAATATTTGTTGTGGATGCGATGTTTTTGAACACTTTTCCTGTGGCGTGCTGTGTTTTAATGTTTTAACCACAGAGATAATTGCTTATCATGATAATACCAGATTGTCTGAGAAAATAGTTTCGTGCAAATAATGCCCAAGGCCTATCTGTTTCCATTAAAAATAGAAATCAATTAAAAATACAATTTGGCCAGTGGAAAAGATTGAGAAAAACTTTCTCTGAAATGTATTTTACACTATTTGATTTATGTATTCAAAAACAAGGCAAGGATAGGCAACTACTTGATTTTTATTAATGTAATGTGTCTTGTACCGATAAACGTTATCACGTGGATGAATAATCATATGCAAATGATATGCAGATGAGGATCTGCATAGTAAAACTAGGCATTGTAAGCTCCATATATGGTTATTTCGGGGTGGAGACGCATGTGCGCACAATCTTCCGCTGACTGGGATTTATAAAGTGAATTCTGCGCAGGTTCTGGCGTACGAACGGTTTTATAAGTCTGAATATTTTTTTGCGTACGCCATTTTTGGCTTTCGGGCGCACGTACACTTTTAGTAAGGTTCCTACGCACAGTTTTATAAATGAGGCCCCAGACCTTTACATCTCAACAAAACAGGCACTAAACAAATTACTTCCAACCATTGCAATGTGACATGTCTGAAATGGGGAGTTACACTGAAGAGGAACCATTGCTGGATTTATTAATACCCACTTGCACTGGCGGAGGGGGTGGCCAGGGGTGGCCGTGGCCACCCTTGGTCTAAGTTTGGCCACCCCTTTGGCCACCCCTCTCACAACTGCTGTTTCTGTCTCTTTTTTTATTGACAAAAATTGCGTTTCTTAAAACGCTGAACCGTCTCTTTAAGACCACAAAAAACATGAGACTTTTCAGATGCACACGCCAGGCGCAAGCCAAACGAGTGCGGAAATGAGCAAGTGCCGAATGAGCTTCAGCAGAACATCAGACAGTGATATGCACATAGTAAATATAGTTAATCTTTCTCAACTGGTGGGTTGCAAGACCGTTTTGAGGAAGTCGAATAGTGTGCAGTCAACAACAAATGTAATTCTCTTTTTTTCTGATGCTACTTTTATTTTAGAAGATGTGTGTGAAAGCTTGTGACACTTCTGTCAGATGCTGAGAAAAGGGCGTTGTCCTTATTCAGTTGGCTATCTTCGGGAAGATGAGATGTTGTCAGGTCAAATGTCAGCAAAACTAACTTTTCTGTCATACGGCTGACAGCTGTTGTAGGCCTACTGTGCTTGTGGTACGCACATCGCGTGCAAATGCGGCGTGCTGTAGCCGTAGTTCTGTCGTCAATTAACTCATGTAAGAATCAAAAAGGCGATTAAAGCTGTCAAAACTGCATGCATGTATTTGTTATATGCGTCACATGTGTCTGGATTAAAATATTCTGCTATGTGAGATCACAATATAAGGCACAAACTGATATGTAATGTTCTCTTACGAGAGGTTCTCTCGTATTGCGTAAGTTGCTTACGCTACGGGAAAGTCTTCTTTCTTCGAGATCTGAAGCCAAAAATTATCCTTAATTTTGTATTCATTGTCAACGCAGTGCGGCAGCCGGCAGATCAAGGCAGGCTGTATAAGCGTGCTCATTGGCTGCTCGGCGGCAACTGCTTAAGCCTATCAGTGAGCCTTGTGAAACGTGGCCTCCAATGAGGGCGCTTCGCGCCCTCCACACCCTTCTAACCGTCAAGATGGGTGTGGCCAGAGTGTATATAACGAAGGCTCACAGGCTGAATATCTGATTTTCTTGTCTTCAGCGAAGCTCTTCGCATCGCTGGATCTTGAGAGCCGCCGCCGTTGAAACCAGCGACCAGCAAGCCTAGGACAGCGCCTGAAGAAGCCGGCCGCCTTCAGCCATCCGTGCCTGCTACGCTATCCGGCGACATATCCTTTTACTGCTGTGTGTGTTCGCCTACTGCGACACATACTTTCTCTCATTCTAAAAGAGCACGAGGCGTTTTTCTAAAAATGCCTCGTTTTTTCCTGCGGCTTGTGCCGCGCCCCGCTCAGCAACGGAGACCGCCACCTCATCTGCGCTCTCTGCCTGGGCCGCAAGCACGCCGCCACCGCACTCTCTACGGGCGGCTGCCCCGAGTGCGAAGAACTTTCAATGTCGACCCTGCGGGCTCGACTTGAAGTTTTCGACCAAGCTGTCGTTCCGCCTGTCCCTGCCGGGCCGCGCAAGAAGAAGCGCCGCTCGCAGAGACCTCCGGACACTGATGTGACTGAGGAGCTCGCCGGAACTTCTCCCTCGAGCTTCTCTCTCGCTCGCTCTCTCCGCCCCCCCTCCCGGCCGTTCAACCGCCGGCTCTCGCCCGCGCCGCCGCCGCGTCACGGGATGAGGCGAATGAGATAGATACACTCCCTCTGTTCGAGCCGCGCTACTGCGCCGCTCACAAGGGATGGCAGAAGTGGACGGTCTCGGAGCGAGCTTCCTTTCCCTTTGTTCGAGCCGCGCTACTGCGCCGCTCACAAGGGATGGCAGAAGCGAACGGTCCTGGAGCTCTCTTTACGTTACAAGAAAGCTACTCCGTCCTCGCACGTCACTCACCGGCGAAAGGAGAACAGAGTGTTTTCGTCCCGCCCTGGCCGGACCTACCTCCGTTCCTCACACATTTCTCAGTCCCCTCTTGAGTTCAGGCGACTGGAATTGTTCATATTGCAGTATACGAGCCTGTTATAAATACACGCACGCCTGCAAGCAAACGCCGTCGCAAGACATGACGCTCTTATATGCTCGCTCTAACCAAAAGCAAATGTATTCTCCCCTGTGGCTCAGTGGCAGAATATTAGGCTTTTGCGCCAGGGATCCGGGTTCGATCCCGGCTCTCGCGGCAGATAAAAATGTATGCTGTTCGCTTCTCCAAGCTCGCGGCAAGCTTTTCTTATTTACAGAAAGCGAACCCGCTCTCCCCCTTGTTGGGCCGCGCAGATTGCGCCGTTCACAAGGGATGACAGAGCGGACGGTCACGAGCAACGGTCACGAGCAACGTTCAGCGAGCGCGCCTCACTCACCGGCGAAAAGAGGAGAGAGAGTGTTTTCGTCCCGCTGTGGCCGGACAAACCGCCAATTCTCACACATTTCTCAGTCCACTCTTAAGTTCAGGCGGCTGGAAATATTACTATTGCAGTAAACGAGCCTGTTTTTATTACACGCACGCCTGCAAACAAACTTGAGGTCGCTCACTTATATGCTCGCGCTAACCGAAAGCTGTTGTGTTCTCCCCTGTGGTATAGTGGCAGAATTATAGACTTACGCACCAGAGACCCGTGTTCGATCCTGGCTCTCGCAACAGATAAAATTTATGCTGTTCGCTTCTCCGAGCTCGCGGCCAGCTTTTCTTACATACAGAAAGCGAACCCGCCTCTCGCACCCCTCCTACTCATGGTGCTCGATTATTATTGAGCCTCTATACACGAGGGAAGAAAAGACGGTTAAGTCCCGCTGCGGTTGGATCACCGACAAAGCTTCACGCTCTGTCAGTCCCCATTGCCATGGCTACTGCAGATGTTTACCTCGCAGCCAATGAGCCGGTATATCTACCCGCTCGCCTGCGCGCAACCACCGTTCTCACGGCGACCCAGAGAAATCTCAAATGAGCATAATGTCTGGTTGCACGGCTCACGCCGTATGCGTTTCAAATGCAGTGAATGTGCCCACGTTTCCGTGTTCACCCCTGCACACAAGCACTATAAATCCCGTGTCTCTCACAGAGCCCACTCTCATAAAGCAGGCAGAAGCCGCTCGAGTGTTAAAAGTAGGTCACGTGTCCACCTCCCCGTGCCCACACCTACTCACTGCCCGCTCTGTCACACGGCCTCTCACGACCGGTCATGTTTTAAATGTAAGTCCTGTGCCCGCCCTCGAGCGCTCACACATACTAACAAACATTTCGCCCCGACGCCGCCCTCGCGCGTCGCGCCTCACACTGTATGTTCCCCGTCCAAAGCCACTGGGTTACTGTGTGTAAAACGGCCAGCTATCGCTGCATGCGAGCCGCCGTATCTAAGCGCTGCGCCCGCGCCTCCGTTTCGAGCTCTCGAGCCCGCATCGCGCGGCAATCAGAGCTCGGAGGCCATTCTGCCCCTGGCTGCACACGCGAAAGCGTGGGAAGCTATTCCAGGCGCGTTAGAATGGGTGCTAAGCACAGTAAAACAGGGCTATACTCTGCAGTTCGCTCGCCGCCCTCCGCGCTTTCAAGCGCGTACCGAGACCAGAGTGAATGGGGAAGTAGCACATCTACTTCGAGCAGAAATAGCTACACTTCTGTGCAAAGGGGCTATAGAACCGGTTTTCCCCTTCTATGAGCGAGTCGGGCTTTTACAGCCGTTATTTCCTCGTTCCCAAGAAGGACGGAGCTCTCAGACCAATTTTGGATCTGAGACGTTTGAACAAAACTCTTATGAGAAGACCGTTCAAAATGCTCACAACCAGGCAAATTCTCGCGCAAATTCGCCCGAGGGACTGGTTTATATCTCTCGATCTAAAAGACGCGTACTTTCAGATCCAGATAATACCCCGTCACAGGCCATTCTTGAGATTCGCCTTCGACGGTCAGGTATATCAGTACACTGTCCTGCCTTTCGGCCTGTCGCTGGCACCCCGTACATTTACGAAGTGCATGGACACGGCTCTCGCTCCCCTGAGGGGTCGGGGAATGCGAATTCTGAACTACTTGGACGATTGGCTAATTCTAGCACAGTCAGAGGCCGAACTCATCGCCCACAGAACAGTGCTTCTAAGCCACCTGGACAGCCTGGGGCTCACGGTCAACTGGACCAAGAGCTCATTAGTGCCCAGTCAATCTACCTCTTTTCTGGGTTTGGATCTGGACACTGTGGCAATGACGGCCCGCCTGTCGACACAGCGCACGCGCTGCATTCGACGCCTAGCCGCGTCTTTTCAGCCGGGCAGCACCGCACCTCTCAAGACATTTCAGAGGATGCTGGGTTGTATGGCTTCAGCTGCAGCAGTGCTTCAGCTGGGTCTGTTACGTATGTGCCCGCTACAACGCTGGCTGAATGCCCGAGTGCCTCACAGAGCCTGGGCTTCCGGCGGCATTCGAATCAGAGTGACTCAGAGCTGCGTTTCAGCACTGAAGCCCTGGTTAGCGGCCGACTGGTACCAGCGGGGAGTGACAATGGGAGCCATCTCGCACCGCAAAGTTATCTCGACGGACGCTTCCACCTCAGGTTGGGGCGCTCTTTTCGAGGGCAAACCGGTCTTTGGCCTGTGGTCAGACCAGGAGAAATGCCTCCACATAAACTGGAGATGATAGCGGTCGAGAACGCGCTCAAGCGCTTCCTCCCATTTATACAGGATCACCATGTGCTAGTCCGCTCAGACAACATGTCAGTGGTATCCTATGTGAACCGACAGGGCGGCGTCAGATCCAGAAACCTGTGCAAGCTGACAGAACGCCTTCTCGTGTGGGCTCACCGCTCGTTGCGCTCGCTGAGAGCCGCGCACGTGCCGGGCCACCTGAATGTCGGTCCAGACAGACTGTCCAGAGACATCATCCCCCCGGGAGAATGGTCCCTGCACCCCCAGACAGTCCAGTTTCTCTGGCGCCTATTCGGCAGAGCGGAGGTCAATCTCTTTGCGTCAAGAGACAACGCTCACTGCCCAAAATTTTTCTCGAAAAGCGAGGATGTGCTGTCCCAGACATGGCCCAGCCTCCCGCTGTACGCTTTTCCCCCGATCAGTCCAGTTTCTCTGGCGCCTATTCGGCAGAGCGGAGGTCGATCTCTTTGCGTCAAGAGACAACGCTCACTGCCCGAAATTTTTCTCGAAAAGCGAGGATGCGCTGTCCCAGACATGGCCCAGCCTCCCGCTGTACGCTTTTCCCCCGATCTCCCTGTTACCACAGGTCATTGCGAGGATCAGGGAAACGCACCACCCAGTGCTTCTTATAGCCCCGCGTTGGGAGAACCAAACCTGGTACCCAGAGCTGGTGAGGCTGTCGCACTCATCCCCATGGCCGATCCCCGTGAGAAAGGATCTCCTCTCTCAAGCCGGTGGATCGATCTGGCATCCCCATCCAGAACGATGGTCTCTGCATGCATGGGTAATCAACGGATACCCGTTGACCTGCCAGAAGGGGTCGTGAACACGATCACGCAGTCTAGAGCCCCCTCCACGAGACGGCTCTACGCGTCTAAGTGGTCGGTGTTTTCTAAATGGTGCGCTACTAAGAGCTTAGATC